>NC_045456.1:12668622-12796856 GCF_002776525.5 Piliocolobus tephrosceles | reverse complement strand
TCAATTTTGTTGATCTTTTCAAAAAACCAACTCCTGGATTCATTGATTTTTTGGAGGGTTTTTTGTGTCTCTATCTCCTTCAGTTCTGCTCTGATCTTAGTTATTTCTTGCCATCTGCTAGCTTTTGAATGTGTTTGCTCTTGCCTCTCTAGTTCTTTTAATTGTGATGTTAGAGTGTCAATTTTAGATCTTTCCTGCTTTCTCTTGTGGGCACTTAGTGCTATAAATTTCCCTCTACACACTGCTTTAAATGTGTCCCAGAGATTCTGGTATGTTGTATCTTTGTTCTCATTGGTTTCAAAGAACATCTTTATTTCTGCTTTCATTTCGTTATGTACCCAGTAGTCATTCAGGAGCAGGTTGTTCAGTTTCCATGTAGTTGAGTGGTTTTGATTGAGTTTCTTAGTCCTGAGTTCTAGTTTGATTGCACTGTGGTCTGAGAGACAGTTTGTTATAATTTCTGTTCTTTTACATTTGCTGAGGAGTGCTTTACTTCCAATTATGTGGTCAATTTTGGAATAAGTGTGATGTGGTGCTGAGAAGAATGTATATTCTGTTGACTTGGGGTGGAGAGTTCTATAGATGTCTATTAGGTCCGCTTGGTGCAGAGATGAGTTCAATTCCTGGATATCCTTGTTAACTTTCTGTCTCGTTGATCTGTCTAATGTTGACAGTGGAGTGTTGAAGTCTCCCATTATTATTGTATGGGAGTCTAAGTCTCTTTGTAAGTCTCTAAGGACTTGCTTTATGAATCTGGGTGCTCCTGTATTAGGTGCATATATATTTAGGATAGTTAGCTCTTCCTGTTGGATTGATCCCTTTACCATTATGTAATGGCCTTCTTTGTCTCTTTTGATCTTTGATGGTTTAAAGTCTGTTTTATCAGAGACTAGGATTGCAACCCCTGCTTTTTTTTTGTTCTCCATTTGCTTGGTAGATCTTCCTCCATCCCTTTATTTTGAGCCTATGTATGTCTCTGCATGTGAGATGGGTCTCCTGAAGACAGCAGACTGATGGGTCTTGACTCTTTATCCAGTTTGCCAGTCTGTGTCTTTTAATTGGAGCATTTAGTCCATTTACATTTAAGGTTAATATTGTTATGTGTGAACTTGATCCTGCCATTATGATATTAACTGGTTATTTTGCTCATTAGTTGATGCAGTTTCTTCCTAGGCTCGATGGTCTTTACATTTTGGCATGTTTTTGCAATGGCTGGTGCTGGTTGTTCCTTTTCATGTTTAGGGCTTCCTTCAGGGTCTCTTGTAAGGCAGGCCTGGTGGTGACAAAATCTCTAAGCATTTGCTTATCTGTAAAGAATTTTATTTCTCCTTCACTTATGAAACTTAGTTTGGCTGGATATGAAATTCTGGGTTGAAAATTCTTTTCTTTAAGAACGTTGAATATTGGCCCCCACTCTCTTCTGGCTTGTAGAGTTTCTGCCGAGAGATCTGCTGTCAGTCTGATGGGCTTCCCTTTGTGGGTAACCCGACCTTTCTCTCGGGCTGCCCTTAAGATTTTTTCCTTCATTTCAACTTTGGTGAATCTGGCAATTATGTGTCTTGGAGTTGCTCTTCTGGAGGAGTATCTTTGTGGCGTTCTCTGTATTTCCTGAATTTGAATGTTGGCCTGGCCTGCTAGGTTGGGGAAGTTCTCCTGGATGATATCCTGTAGAGTGTTTTCCAATTTGGTTCCATTTTCCCCCTCACTTTCAGGCACCCCAATCAGACGTAGATTTGGTCTTTTTACATAATCCCATACTTCTTGCAGGCTTTGTTCATTTCTTTTTCTTCTTTTTTCTTTTGGTTTCTCTTCTCGCTTCATTTCATTCATTTGATCCTCCATCGCTGATACTCTTTCTTCCAGTTGATCGAGTCGGTTACTGAAGCTTGTGCATCTGTCACGTATTTCTCGTGTCATGATTTTCATCTCTGTCATTTCGTTTATGACCTTCTCTGCATTAATTAGTCTAGCTGTCAATTCTTCCACTCTTTTTTCAAGATTTTTAGTTTCTTTGCGCTGGGTACGTAATTCCTCCTTTAGTTCTGAGAGGTTTGATGGACTGAAGCCTTCTTCTCTCATCTCATCAAAATCATTCTCTGACCAGCTTTGATCCATTGCTGGCGATGGGCTGTGCTCCTTTGCAGGAGGAGATGCGCTCTTATTTTTGGAATTTCCAGCTTTTCTGCACTGCTTTTTCCCCATCTTTGTGGTTTTATCTGTCACTGGTCTTTGATGATGGTGACGTACTGATGGGGTTTTGATATAGGTGTCCTTCCTGTTTGATAGTTTTCCTTCTGACAGTCAGGACCCTCAGCTATAGGTCTGTTGGAGATTGCTTGAGGTCCACTCCAGACCCTGTTTGCCTGGGTATCAGCAGCAGTGGTTGCAGAAGATAGAATATTGCTGAACAGCGAGTGCACCTGTCTGATTCTTGCTGTGGAAGCTTCCTCTCAGGGGTGTACTCCACCCTGTGAGGTGTGGGGTGTCAGACTGCCCCTAGTGGGGGATGTCTCCCAGTTAGGCTACTCAGGGGTCAGTGACCCACTTGAGCAGGCAGACTGCCCCTTCTCAGATCTCAACCTCCGTGTTGGGAGATCCACTGCTCTCTTCAAAGCTGTCAGACAGAGTCGTTCGCGTCTGGACAGGCCTCTGCTGCTTTAGCTGAGCCCTGTCCCCAGAGGCGGAGTCTACAGAGACAGGCAGGTTTCCTTGAGCTGCTGTGAGCTCCACCCAGTTCGAGCTTCCCAGCGGCTTTATTTACCTACTTAAGCCTCAGCGATGGCGGGCGCCCCTCCCCCAGCCTCGCTGCTGCCTTGCGGTTAGATTGCCGCAGACTGCTGTGTTAGCAAGGAGGGAGGCTCCGTGGGCGTGGGACCCTCCCGGTCAGGTGTGGGATATAATCTCCGGTGTGCCGGTGTTACAGAGCAGTATTGGGGTGGGAGTAACCCGACTTTCCAGGTGTTGTGTGTCTCAGTTCCCCTGGCTAGGAAAAGGGACTCCCTTCCCCCTCGCGCTTCCCAGGTGAGGCGATGCCTCGCCCTGCTTCAGCTCTCGCTGGTCGGGCTGCAGCAGCTGACCAGCACCGATTGTCTGGCACTCCCAAGTGAGATGACCCCAGTACCTCAGTTGAAAATGCAGAAATCACTGGTCTTCTGTGTCGCTCGCGCTGGGAGATGGAGACTGAAGCTGTTCCTATTTGGCCATCTTGCTCCGCCCCCCCCCCCTTACCATATTTTCTTGCCTTAAATCTAGAGACTTTCTCAAGTTGAAGAGAGCATTCTATTATTTTGCCTTTTGGAGACACACAGGAAAAATAATAGACACAATGACATTAATAGGAATTATCTAAGATCAAGTGGATTGCAAATATTCTATACCATTGTCTCCATAAATACAAAATGATCCATTTGTTTTGTTTTGTTTTGTTTTGGAAAT
Organism: Piliocolobus tephrosceles; assembly: GCF_002776525.5. Lineage (NCBI taxonomy): Eukaryota > Metazoa > Chordata > Mammalia > Primates > Cercopithecidae > Piliocolobus > Piliocolobus tephrosceles. The sequence goes on along the minus strand of NC_045456.1, from coordinate 12,793,421 downwards.
TAGGGTCACTCTTCCCATGATACCTAAAGAATTGTGTCTTTTGTGTAATAGACACTCACTAAATATTTATTGAATTAAATATTCAAAACAGCTCATTGAAATGGACATTTTTCATGAACTTCATCATCATGGGCATTGGACTCTTAACTGAAACAGCTAGATTTGCCTTCAGGTAAGAATCTCTCCATCTCTGTCCCCATAAATTTGTTACAAAATAATATTTTCATCAGTGTATAACCTTTACCATGTGGCTTCCCACTGTGAAAACAGAATTATGTGCTTTCTACTGCTGACACTGATATATGCTTGTTATAGGCTTCAAAAATGTCATGTAATAGTTCCAAAAATTTTTGTTGGCAATTGAAGCCCATGGATGAAGAGAAAGAAGCATAAAAGGGAACAGTTGTGTATATATATGTGTGTATATATAAATACATAATAACTGACATTATGTCGATGTTAAAGATGTCAACATTTTGGGGGAAAAATATTGCTTATTTTAAAATGTCTAACATTATTCTAGCCAAATAAATAAAGAACCAAGCTCTTGGAGAAATATAATCCTTTTGAAAAAGATATAGATTTTTTCATATAGCTATTTTCTTTTTACTTAAATTAATTGCATGTGTATGTAAAGCACACAGACCTATATTTAAAAAGTATATTACATATACTAACCTTCTCAAAATTTATATTTTCAATCTGTGAATTTACATATATATGAAATATATAAACCATTTCAATGATAGTACCAGAATACATTTTAAATCCCAATTTATGGAAATATCTTAAAGAAATTATGAAGACATTTAAATAAGAAAAGCAATATGGAGTACTGAGAAGAAAGTACATGTTTGAGCTAATTCAACCTGGATTTGAACCTTTATCACTCACTATGTATTATTTCATAAGTTCAATCCCATTAATACCAAAAATTACATATAATAATATTGTAATTCTCATCATCCTCGATGTTATGGAGCTTAAATGAGTCACAGCCTTTCCAAAAACATGGATTTCTTTTCTTCCTTCTGTTTAAAAACTGTATCTAATTTTTCCCCCAAGAGTGCCCAACACAATGCTTTAAACAAAGTAGATATTCAACAAATGTTTACTAAGTCAATCAATGTCTTGCAAATCACTTGGCAATGCACATTACCTATTTTCCTCCACACTGAGAAAAAACCTTCACAGATCAATCAAGTTAATCATTTCCCTTAATCTAAGAACTACACCTCAATTTCTTTCAGAGAACTTTACATTTTGAGTCTCTATGAGTTTCTTGTAAATTATCTGTCTTCTATGGGGCTTGGCAATCAAGTGGCTAAAAAGAAAAGAGATGCCAAAATTTAAGGAAAAGGAAAACACATCATTTTAGCCATGGTATTGTTTCAGAAGGTTTTATACACTTGACCTTTGATAAACATGTTATTTTTCCCAACAGCTATTCCTGATTTTACTCCAAGGTGGCTTTCCCAAGACCAGAACAAGCACATGAAAAAAGAGCCCAATCAGGAAAGGGTGGTTAGACTCTAATCATCCTGGGCAGTCCCTGCCTCTTCTCCTTGGTGCTCCTCATTCCCCTGCAGGTACCAACCAGTCCTCTAGCATCCTCATGGAGCCCCTCTCTAGGATTTGGGGAGTGAGCAAAAGAGTCAGCACATCCCAATTTATAGAGGGCAGACCATGTGCAGGGGCTTCACAAACATCGTCAACTTTCACCCTTCCAGCATTCCTGTTGGGAGCCCCTCCTTCATTTTCAGAAGAGAGACATTTGGGGTTCAACCAGTTTCAACAGATCATTTGCCCATGTCACAGAAAAAGGAAGGATTAGACCTAGATTTCTTTTTCTTAAGATACATCATATATCATACAACTTGCCCTTTTAAACTATATAGTTCAGTAGTTTTTGGTACATTCATGATGTTGTGCAACTATCACCACTGTCTAATTTGAGAACATTTTTATCCCTCTAAAAGTAAACTCCGTACTTTTTAGCAGTTACTCCTTACAACACTCCACCCTCAGTCTTAGGCAACCACTACTTTCTGTCTGTATGGATTTACCTATTCTGTACTTTTTATATAAATAGAATTTCATATTCTTTTTGTAAAAGAAAGAAGTAAACTAGGATATATTTTATATATGTATAAAGAACCTATAGAAAGTTATTTTAGTCTGTTCAGGCTGCTAAAACCCAATACCTTAGACTGGGTAATTCATAAATAATAGAAATTTATTTCTTACAATTCTGTAGGTTAGGAAGTCTAAGATCAAGGCTCTGGCTGATTGATGTCTGAAGAAGGCCTGCTTACTGGTTCATAGAGCCTTCTCGTTCTGTCCTCATATGGTGGAAGAGGTGAGGAAGCTCCCTGGCGTCTCTTTTATAAGGGCACCAATACCATTCATGAAGCTCTGCCCTCATCACCTAATCACCTCTCAAAGTCTCCACCATCAAATACCATCACATTGTTATTACATTTAAATATATGAATTTTGGAGGCATACAAATATTCAGTTTATAGCAATGAGGGAAAGGGAAACTGAAGATTCTAAGGGTAAGAGGGGCTCAACCCACCACTGTCTGCAGGGGCCAGGGGAAAGCAAGAGAAAGAATGTAGGCAGCTGCTGGAAGCAGAGTGGTCTGACTGACAGCCAGCAAGGACACAGGGACCTCAAGCCTACAACCGCATGGAATTGAATTGACCAACAACTCCAAAGAACTTGGAAGTGGATTTTTCTCAGAGTCTCCTGAGGAGTGCCTAGTTGGCTGACACATTGACTTCAGCCTTGTGAGACCCTGAGCAGAGAAACCAGCCAAGCCAACTCGACTTCTGACTTACAGGGCAGTGGGATTTTGTGTTGTTTTAAGTTGCTACATTTGTGGTAATATGTTGCAGCAGCAATAGGAAACTAATACATACCTAGCTGTATTATTTTTCTTCTTATTATAAATAAAGATTGGAAGCTAGTGGAAAACCAAACAGACCATGCTAAGATAATTTAAAGTAAGGCTAGTTTCTCAGTGACATAACTTATCCAGTCAAAAGGCCATGGTAGTTTTTAAATTTTGTTTTGCGTACCTACACTTAATAATTTTAGTCTGAAAATTGTAATTTTGACAAAAATCCCCAGAGAAGCAAATCTTTCTAGTAAAACTTGAATGGCAGGCTTATTATCCCAATGTTCTCTGTCTCCTAAATCTAGAGCCTTCCCTTAATACTAAAATTCCAGGATATAAACATGGTTTCTTTCATTCTTAAGAAGTTGGTTAAAATTGATAAAAATTAAATTGATAGACTCTAAAGAGACAGACACTTGGCTTAAAGGGGAATGTTTGCCTTGTCTAGTTGAAATGTCTAAAGGTTAACTCTGCACTTTATCTAACCCTTAACCATACAGTTTTTCCTTTTGGTATTGGGTATGTTCCAGAGCTTTTCTAAAAGAGTTTAATGTTATTACATGGGGAAAAGGGTCAAATAAGTGGTCTTTAATAAAGAATTAAGATGAAAGTTCTAAGAACACCATTTCTCTTATTATCATTTAGCTCTATATAGCTAAGTACTTTGTGTGAAAACAAAAACATTTCAAAATTGACTACATTCTATGAGAAAAAGCAGAAATATTTTTCCTACCTAATTTTTTGGAAAAGTTAAATTAATTAATATTGAGAAAAACCCTACAAATTAATCTAGTTGTTGGGTAAAATCTACTTATTTTTAACATCATCTCTCCTCTTCTAAGACCTTCTAAGCACCTCTTGTTACCCACTGCTGATCAATATTTATTTCAGTAGTTCTCAGCCAGGGGAGATTTTGCCTCCTAGGGAACATTTGGCAATGACTGGAGACATCTTTGACTGTCACAACTGGAGGCGTGCTAGTCAATCTAGTGGGTAGAGGCCAGGGGTGCTGCTGAACTTCATACAAGGCACAGGACAGTCCCCTCTACAGATAATTGTCCAGCTTCCAAATGACAATAGTGCCAAGTTTGAAAAATTCTGGTTTAGGTGGATCTGGAGAGGTGGGTCAGTAATGAATAAAGATATGGGGTTCTCCATTTAAGACAATTAATGAAAGCCATGTTAGTACAGGATTGTTGTGAGACAGGGAGAGGGATCAGGAAAGAAAGAGGTTTGACAAATGTCTATATTAAACTATATTAAAGTAACAGAAAGAAGGATCAAAAAGTAGAGGCAAAAACCAAGTGATCAGAGAAATAGGAAGACAAGGATAACAGAGTGTCACAAAAATAAGGAGGGAGACAATTCTGAGGAAGACTTGGTCAGCAAGGTTGAATGCTATGGAGCAGCAGTGTTGAATGAGCACTAAGGAAACACCATGACTTTCATACTAGGAAATTATGGGTAACCTCCAAAATATAAGCTTTAAGTGAACAGTGAATTTTGGGGAAGAGTTCAAGGCTTGAAGGAATAGGAACAGATGCTTGTTTTTTATTTTTTTTATTTCTGTTTATTTTTGTTGTTTTATTGCCTTTTTAAGACAGAAAAAAATGGAGAATGTGGTTATGCTGACAAAACCACCACCAGGAAGGATAAAAAATATCATTGTGCTAAAAATTATCCTCTGAAATAATTAGCATTTCAATAATTTTAATTTTTTCACAATTTCAAGCAATCACAAAATTTAAAGAGGTATATATCACATATGACATTTAAAGGGAGATACGAACTATCTTGTGAAAAATGAGACATAATTCAATAGAAAGAAGATACTCTTGCCTCCTTGTTCTTCTTATACCTAGTTGTAAACTCCAGTTTACGCAACATCCAACAATTGAAAGTTAATTGGATCTAAACAATTAGTCAACTGGGATGAAGGGAATGCAAAGAGAACATTGGTTATACTGCTTTCTGGCATGATGACAACCAGTTGGTAAACCAATTTGGTTTTTGTATTTTTCAGCTGATTTTTCTGAATAGTACAGAGAGGTTAACTCTGATTTTCCCATTTAAAACCTAAATGGATTTGACATCAAAACTATTTCTTTAAGTAGACCATAAAAATAATCTATTCAACTGTCTGCCTCCTTCATGCTGGGCTGCTGGTTGCCATGCTGGACTGCGAGCTGTCACGCCAGGCTTGAAAAGCCATTGCTTCACATAAAACCCAGGCCCGCCCCCATGGTCCCACATAGCTCTTGATGGGCATGCTCAGCAGCTTCTTGGATCAGGCCTGAGAGCTGGAAAGAGCTGGAAAGTCACTATGGAGCACCAGACAGAGTCAATCAAACAAGAACTTCCTTTGGGCAAGTGCGACTACAGGAAACAATAATAGACTTCAGATTTCTGGGAGGGATTCTTCTTATCCAGTCTCTTAAAAACAGAAAGCTTTTCTCAGACCCTTAAGAAAATTTAGTTCTAGCTTTCTTTTAGCTTTGGGTTGGAGAGAATGTAGCTGAGTAATAACTAACAAGTATAATGCATTCATGGGGGGGGCGCCCAAGATGGCCAAATAGGAACAGCTCTAGCCTCCACCTCCCAGCGTGAGCGACACAGAAGATGGGTGATTTCTGCATTTTCAACTGAGGTACCACGTTCATCTCACTGGGTGTGTCAAACAGTCGGTGCTGGGCAGCCGGTGCAGCCCGACCAGTGAGAGCTGAAGCAGGGTGAGGCATCGCCTCACCTGGGAAGCTCAAAGGGGAAGGGAATTCCTTTTCCTAGCCAAGGGAAACTGAGACACACAACACCTGGAAAAGCAGGTAACTCCCACCCTAATACTGTGCTTTACCAAGGGTCTTAGCAAACGGCAACCCAGGAGATTATATCCCATGCCTGGCCCAGAGGGTCCCACGCCCACAGAGCCTCCCTCATTGCTAGCACAGCAGTCTGAGATCTAACTGCAAGGAGGGCAGTGAGGCTGGGGGAGGGGTGCCCACCATTGCTGAGGCTTAAGTGAGTAAACAAAGCCACCAGGAAGCTCAAATTGGGTGGAACCCACCACAGATCAAGGAGGCAGGCCTGCCTCTGTAGACTCCTCCTCTGGTGACAGGGCATAGCTAAACAAAAAGCAGCAGAAACCTCGGCAGAGGTAAATGCCCCTGTCTGATAGCTTTGAAGAGAGCAGCGGATCTCCCAGCAACACTTACTGTTCAGCAATGTTCTATCTTCTGCAGCCTCCGCTGCTGATACCCAGGCAAACAGGATCTGGAGTGGACCTCAAGCAAACTCCAACAGACCTACAGCTGAGGGTACTGACCGTTAGAAGGAAAACTAACAAACAGAAAAGACACCCACACCAAAACCCCATCAGTACGTCACCATCATCAAAGACCAAAGGCACATAAAACCACAAAGATGAGGAAAAAGCAGTGCAGAAAAGCTGGAAATCCAAAAAATCAGAGCACATCTCCCCCTCCAAAGGAACGCAGCTCATCGCCAGCAACGGAACAGAGCTGGACAGAGAATGACTTTGACGAGTTGAGAGAAGAAGGCTTCAGTTAATCAAACTTCTCAGAGCTAAAGGAGGAACTACGTACCCAGCGCAAAGAAACTAAAAACCTTGAAAAAAGAATGGATGAATGGATAACTAGAATAACCAATGCAGAGAAAGCCATAAAAGAACTAATAGAGATGAAAACCATGCCACGAGAACTATGTGACAAATGCAAAAGCTTCAGTAAGTGACTCGATCAACTGGAAGAAAGAGTATCAGCGATTGAAGATCAAATGAATGAAATGAAGTGAGAAGAGAACTGTAGAGAAAAAAAAGTAAAAAGAAATGAACAAAGCCTTCAAGAAATATGGGATTATGTGAAAAGACCAAATCTACGTCTGATTGGTATGCCTGAAAGTGATGGGGAAAATGGAACAGAGTTGGAAAATACTCTGCAGGATATCATCCAGGAGAACTTTCCCAACCTAGTAAGGCAGGCCAACATTCAAATTCAGGAAATACAGAGAACGCCACAAAGATACTCCTCGAGAAGAGCAACTCCAAGACACATAATTGTCAGATTCACCAAAGTTGAAATGAAGGAAAAAATGTTAAGGGCAGCCAGAGAGAAAGGTCGGGTTACCCACAAAGTGAAGCCCATCAGACTAACAGCAGATCTCTTGGCAAAAACTCTACAAGCCAGAAGAGAGTGGGGGACAATATTCAACATTCTTAAAGAAAAGAATTTTCAGCCCAGAATTTCATATCCAGCCAAACTAAGTTTCATAAGTGAAGGAGAAATAAAATCCTTTACAGACAAGCAAATGCTTACAGATGTTGTCACCACCGTGCCTGCCCTATAAGAGATCCTGAAGGAAGCACTAAATATAGAAAGGAACAACAGGTACCAGCTGTTGCAAAAACATGTCAAAATGTAAAGTTCATTGATGCTAGGAAAAAACTCCATCTACTAGCGAGCAAAATAACCAGCTAATATCATAATGACAGGATCAAGTTCACATATAACGATATTAACCTTAAATGTAAATGGACTAAATGGTCCAATTAAAAGACACAGACTGGCAAATTGGATAGAGTCAAGACCCATCAGTTTCTGTACTCAGGAGACCCATCTCACATGCAGAGACACACACAGGCTCAAAATAAAGGGATGGAGGAAGATCTACCAAGCAAATGGAAAACAAAAAAAAAGCAGGGGATGCAAACCTAGTCTCTGATAAAACAGACTTTAAAGCACCAAAGATCAAAAGAGACAAAGAAGGCCATTACATAATGCTAAAGGATCAATTCATCAGGAAGAGCTAACTATCCTAAATATATATGCACCCAATACAGGAGCACCCAAATTCATAAAGCAAGTCCTTAGAGACTTACAAAGAGACTTAGACTCCCATACAATAATAATGGGAGACTTCAACACTCCACTGTCAACATTAGACAGATCAACGAGACAGAAAGTTAACAAGGATATCCAGGAATTGAACTCATCTCTGCACCAAGCGGACCTAATAGACATCTATAGAACTCTCCACCCCAAATCAACAGAATATACATTCTTCTCAGCACCACATCACACTTATTCCAAAACTGACCACATAGTTGGAAGTAAAGCACTCCTCAGCATATGTAAAGGAACAGAAATTATAACAAACTGTCTCTCAGACCACAGTGCAATCAGACTAGAACTCAGGACTAAGAAACTCAATCAAAACCGCTCAACTACATGGAAACTGAACAACCTGCTCCTGAATGACTACTGGGTACATAACGAAAAGAAGGCAGAAATAAAGATGTTCTTTGAAACCAATGAGAACAAAGACACAACATACCAGAATCTCTGGGACACATTTAAAGCAGTGTGTAGAGGGAAATTTATGGCACTAAATGCCCACAAGAGAAAGCTGGAAAGATCTAAAACTGACACCCTAACATCACAATTAAAAGAACTAGAGAAGCAAGAGCAAACACATTCAAAAGCTAGCAGAAGGCAAGAAATAACTAAGATCAGAGCAGAACTAAAGGAGATAGAGACACAAAAAACCCTCCAAAAAAATCAATGAATCCAGGAGTTGGTTTTTTGAAAAGATCAACAAAATTGATAGACCGCTAGCAAGACTAATAAAGAAGAAAAGACAGAAGAATCAAATAGACACAATAAAAAATGATAAAGGGGATATTACCCCCAACCCCACAGAAATACAAACTACCATCAGAGAATACTATAAATACCTCTACACAAATAAACTAGAAAACCTAGAAGAAACGGATAATTTTCTGGACACTTACACTCTCCCAGACTAAACCAGGAACAAGTTGAATCCCTGAATAGACCAATAGCAGGCTCTGAAATCGAGTCAATAATTAATAGCCTGCCAACCAAAAAGAGTCCAGGACCAGACGGATTCACAGCCGAATTCTACCAGAGGTACAAGGAGAAGTTGGTACCATTCCTTCTGAAACTATTCCAATCAATAGAAAAAGAGGGAATCCTCCCTAACTCATTTTATGAGGCCAACATCATCCTGACACCAAAGCCTGGCAGAGACAACAAAAAAAGAGAGAATTTTAGACCAATATCCCTGATGAACATCGATGCAAAAATCCTCAATAAAATACTGGCAAACCAAATTCAGCAGCACATCAAAAAGCTTATCTCAGCCCACCATGATCAAGTGGGCTTCAACCCTGGGATGCAAGGCTGGTTCAACATACGGAAATCAATAAACGTAATTCAGCATATAAACAGAACCAAAGACAAAAACCACACCATTATCTCAATAGATGCAGAAAAGGACTTTGACAAAATTCAACAGCCCTTCATGCTAAAAACTCTCAATAAATTCGGTATTGATGGAACGTATCTCACAATTATAAGAGCTATTTATGACAAACCCACAGCCAATATCATACTGAATGGGCAAAAACTGGAAGCATTCCCTTTGAAAAACGGCACAAGACAGGGATGCCCTCTCTCACCACTCCTATTCAACATAGTGTTGGAAGTTCTGGCTAGGGCAATAAGGCAAGAGAAAGAAATCAAGGGTATTCAATTAGGAAAAGAGGAAGTCAAATTGTCCCTGTTTGCAGATGACATGATTGAATATTTAGAAAACCCCATCGTCTCAGCCCAAAATCTCCTTAAGCTGATAAGCAACTTCAGCAAAGTCTCAGGATACAAAATCAATGTGCAAAAATCACAAGCAATCTTATACACCAGTAACAGACAAACAGAGAGCCAAATCAGGAATGAACTCCCATTCACAATAGCTTCAAAGAGAATAAAATACCTAGGAATTCAACTTACAAGGGATGTAAAGGACCTCTTCAAGGAGAACTACAAACCACTGCTCAGTGAAATAAAAGAGGACACAAACAAATGGAAGAACATACCATGCTCATGGATAGGAAGAATCAATATTGTGAAAATGGCTATACTGCCCAAGGTTATTTATAGATTCAATGCCATCCCCATTAAACTACCAATGACTTTCTTCACAGAATTGGAAAAACCTGCTTTAAAGTTCACATGGAACCAAAAAAGACCCCGCATTGCCAAGACAATCCTAAGCCAAAAGAACAAAGCTGGAGGCATCACGCTACCTGACTTCAAACTATACTACAAGGCTACAGTAACCAAAACAGCACGGTACTGGTACCAAAACAGAGATATAGACCAATGGAACAGAACACAGCCCTCAGAAATAATACCACACATCTACAGCCATCTGATCTTTGACAAACCTGAGAGAAACAAGAAATGGGGAAAGGATTCTCTATTTAATAAATGGTGCTGGGAAAATTGGATAGCCATAAGTAGAAAGCTGAAACTGGATCCTTTCCTTACTCCTTATATGAAAATTAATTCAAGATGGATTAGAGACTTAAATGTTAGACCTAAAACCATAAAAACCCTAGAAGAAAAGCCAGGTAATACCATTCAGGACATTGGCATGAGCAAGGACATCATGTCTAAAACACCAAAAGCAATGCCAACAAAAGCCAAAATTGACAAATGGGATCTAATTAAACTAATGAGCTTCTGCATAGCAAAAGAAACTACCATCAGAGTGAACAGGCAACCTACATAATGGGAGACAATTTTTGCAATCTACTCATCTGACAGAGGGCTAATATCCAGAACCTGCAAAGAACGCAAGCAAATTTACAAGAGAAAAACAAACAACCCCATCAAAAAGTGGGCAAAGGATATGAACAGACACTTCTCAAAAGAAGACATTCATACAGCCAACGGACACATAACAAAATGCTCATCATCACTGGCCATCAGAGAAATGCAAATCAAAACCACAATGTGATACCATGTCACACCAGTTAGAATGGCAATCATTAAAAAATCAGGAAACAACAGGTGTTGGAGAGGATGCGGAGAAAAAATAACAGTTTTACACTGTTTTGGGGACTGTAAACTAGTTCAACCATTGTGGAAAACAGTGTGGCGATTCCTCAAGGATCTAGAACTAGAAATACCATTTGACTCAGCCATCCCATTACTGGGTATATACCCAAAGGATTATAAATCATGCTACTATAAAGACACATGCACATGTATATTTATTGCAGCACTATTCACAATTGCAAAGACTTGGAATCAACCCAAATGTCCATCAGTGACAGACTGGATTAAGAAAATGTGGCACATATACACCATGGAGTACTATGCAGCCATGAAAAAAAGCCATGAGTTCGTGTCCTTTGTAGGGACATGGATGCAGCTGGAAACCATCATTCTCAGCAAACTATCGCAAGAACAGAAAACCAAACACTGCATGTTCTCACTCATAGGTGGGACTTGAACAATGAGATCACTTGGACACAGGAAGGAGAACATCACACACTGGGTCCTATTGTGGGAAGTGGGGAGGGGGGAGGGATAGCATTAAGAGATATACCTAATGTAAATGACGAGTTAACAGGTGCAGCACACCAACATGGCACATATATACATATGTAACAAACCTGCACGTTGTGCACATGTACCCTAGAACTTAAAGTATAATAATAATAATAATAATAATAAGTATAATATATTCATTCTCTTTAAAGCCTCTGCCATACTATTTTAGGGGTAGAACTGAAGCCCAATGCCATATGCATTTCAGCCCCTGTGAGTTGGTTAGCTTTGCCCTGTGTCACAGGGTCTCATCCTAAGTCAGTTTATATGAAGGGCTGTGGACAGAACATCATATTCTTTGTAACTACTGGAAAATAAAGACGCCCTCCTTCTGATGTGAGTCCTATAGCATCTTGCATGAAAAGGAGAACACTATGTTATTCTTGGTGATGAGAGTAGATGCTACCTAGAAGATACTCACATACACAATTTGATTTCCAATTCATTAGCACATGAGCTGGCTACCCTGCCATGTTCCCCCACTGGTTCTGCAAGTCCACAACCCTCAGTCTGTCCATCCCCTCTTCCCCTTTCATGACTTTGGTATGACACACACTTATGTCTCTCTAACTCCTCCCCATCTACCACCTTGTCCAACACTTCAGAGCGGCACCCCAGGATCTTGGCATTTAAGTTGTGAAAAGTCACTAGGCCTATGTGTATCAATGGCCCTACTGAACGCTCATACAAAGAAATTATAGTTCAGTGTGAAAAACCCCATTGCCTTTGTAAATGCTGCGATAACACTCATTACATCAGAACAGAGCCAAAGAAAGAAGCTTAGATTTAATCTGTTTTAATCTCAGTTATTTCCTAATATAAAAGACTGTGGGCATTTTCACATTCTTTGGAAGGATTAGCAAAGGCCAACATGAATAACAAATTGACATTTCTGAAGTTCTGGAAGAGCCAAAAGCAATACTAAAGGAAGGCAGACAGATCAAATTTCTGAACAGAATTATTTTTCTTAGCAGAGTTTAAAAGTTAACATCAGGAACAAATGTTAAACAGCTCTGCACAGTTATTTTTCTTTACCTGGAACACATTTTGCCAAACAGTTTAACTGACAATTTAGAAAGACACATTTTGATGTTATTTTTTTTTTTGGTGAAGAGTATGTTGGTTCCCATCAAATTGTTGAATATTTGTGTTAAAAGAGATCTAAAGAAAAGTAATCTACGTCAGCCTTTCATTTCATAAATGAGGAAAGTCAGGCTGAGAAACAGTACCCAAGCATCCAGTGTCATAAAATAACAGATCTATGACAGTTCAGGCCTAGGACCCTGGTTTTCTGATGACTTATCCAATGATCTTTTCATTATCTTTGTCCCTTTCCTTAAGAAGATTATATTTTATCATTATATAGTATTAACTTGCTCCATTATAATCACATTCCAGTTTGCTTTGATGTATCTTGAATCAAAATAGCAAAAACAAATTGATTCTTGTGGCTCTACTTATCTTAATGTCTCACAAAGTCACTGATAAATGCTGTGAGGGTTGGGTCCATCCCAGCCCTTGGATATAAATATATTCACATCTAACAGAATTGTGAAATGAAAAGATTCCTAAGATATTAGTTCTATGATAGGATTCTAAATCCTAACACATTCTGCCTTCCCTCTTAGTCCTAGACATGGGGTTTAGTCTAAACCAGGGTTTCTCAACCTTACCACTACTGACTTTTAGGGCCAGATAATTTTTGTTGGTGACTATCAACCTGTGCCTTGCAGGGTGCTTAGCAGCATCCCTGACTTCTACCCACTAGATGCCAGTAGCACCCCATCCCTAAATTGTGACAACCAAAAATGTCTCCAGAAATTACCAGAAGTCTCCTGGGGTGGGGGTACAAAATCACCTCAAATTGTGGATCATTGGTCTAAACCCTTTAACACTTATATAAACCTTGATACAAAATAGGAGCAAAGCAGAGATGAAAAGTGGGATACAAAGGAACTTACTGGCACCTTTGACTATGAACCTTCCTTGGCTCTAAAGCCAATTAAATGTTTTGGTGAAAAAAAGGAAAGTTGTTTTAATCAACCATATGCCTTTCCTCACTCCCACCACACTTTTGCCTTAAAGTAAGTTTTTGTTGCCATGAAAACAGAGCCTGCCTGTTTGTAATTATAACATTATTCTGCAGCAAATTTCAGAAAGTGCCAATTGGTACACTTCCAACTTCAAATTCTCTCCCTCTTCATCTCCCTTCCCTAGCCAGGAGTTTAGAGAAGAGGAAGGAATGAGAGAAGAATGCCTGGTATCCTCAGCTCTGACTTCTTAATGCCTGCACTCAGCATAAAACTCTCAGGTCTCCAGGACTTGGCAATCAAACCTTCCAACACGGCCCCGTCTCGGACTGAACTTCATTTGCTCAACATTTTCACCCAAAACCAGAGAACTTTGATAAGAGTTAGTCAGGACTCAAAGATGGTGAAGAAAGGGAAGGAAGAGGTAAGACAAGTAGAGCCATGAGAATCAATTTGTTCTTGCTATTTTGAGTCAAGATACATCAAAGTAAACTGGAATGTGGTTACACTGGAGCAAGCTAATACTATACAATGATAAACACCCATTCCTTCTTCAATTTTTATTTTTATTTTAAGTTCTGGGGTACATGTGCAGGATGTGCAGGTTTGTTACATAGGTAAATGTGTGCCATGGTGGTTTGCTGCACCTATCAACCCGTCACCTAGCATAAATACCCATTCTTAATGAAAATGAGCTATGGTATTATTTTATTCATAGCCTGTGTTACTTCTCTGAATATGTCAGTAATAAACATGCTGTAGAAATTTAATAGAAATATCGAATAGATATGGTTATAAACATGCTGTAGAAATTTAACAGAAATATCTAATAGATGTGGTTCTTACATAATTTCTTCTCTGACATTTCATAGTTTGAGATATAATTTACATACAATAAATTGTTCAAAGCTAAACTGTAAAGCTCTATAAATTTTTGCATATGTATATATTCATGCAACTGCTTCCCAGATGAAGACATAGAACTTTTTCATTATAGAAAGCTTCCCCTATTTCCATCTAGTTAATACCCACCCTTACCTCCCAGGGCAAGCAATATTGTGACTTCTACCAATGAAAGATTAGCTTTGTCTGTTTTTTTATCCCATAAATTAAATTGTACAATATGTACTCTTTGTGCCTTTTTTCCTTAGAAACTCAATGTTTCTAAGGTTCATTCATTCAGTTTTGTGTGTCAATGGTTTGTTCTTTTTTGTTGCTATGTAGTATTCCTCCATCTAAATAAAACACAGACTCCTGTTGATGGATATTTGTGCTTGTATATATGTATGTGTCTATATGGACTATTATGAATAAAAATGCAAAGAAAATGGGATGTACTAGTCTTTGTGTGGATATATGCACTTGTTTATCTTGGGTATATAACTAAGAATAAAATTATAATACTAAAAATGGAAAATATCAATCACCAAATTGAATTTTTTATATTGCTATAAAGACTTGAAGGACACAATGATCTTCTCCCATTTATTTTACACAAAGGGAATATAGATAAACCTTTTAAATAATTAATGAGGAAAATATATTAATGCAGATGAAGACATAGAACACCTGACAGTAAGGTGAATATAGAATTTTTCATGAAACTGGGAGACTTTCTGAGTGAAAGGGACATGATCAATATTTATATTGGGACTGTTTAACCTGGACTTTGCTGAGAAAACTGGATCTTATGGCCACTCATGCTAATTCTGACTGAGAAGACGGAAACTAGGCCAGACATTTAATGCCAACTTCAGAATCAACTCCCTTTTTGACCTTGGTCAACTTGTTTAAACCTCTGTCCTTTAATCATGGCATTGGTCAGAATATTCTCCACTGAAATTTTATAAAGACTCCATAAATGGCAAGTCATAAATCATAAACCTCAAAGCCAATAAAGCTGTCCTGCAAGGATTGAGAGCTGGAATGCAGACTTCCAGGGTTGAGAGGTATGCTTTCAAGAGCCTGCTTGTACCTGCTTCTAAAGTGCCACTCAATTAATTTATGAGGTTCTCTCTTCTCTTTCATTTACTTTTCCAGTTGTGACTTAAAATAAGTTTTGGCTAGCCACATATGCTCTATGTTATTTCACTGAAAAGATGTGAACTGCAAATTACATCAGTGGTTGCGACACACTTGGCAATATCTTTCTTCTTCATGCTTCAGTCAACTAGACTTACTGTGTGATGAGAATCCCAGAGGCCCAGTGTGACAGTCCCTGAAATTTTCACTAAGTCAAATCCCATGAAATTGATTCATCGAGCTGACACTTGACATTGGGTGAAAGAGGGTTGGCATTACCTCATCAAAGTTGGTGTTCTTAGGCTCACATGGGACAACAATGCTTTATTTCTACCATGTTTAGAAACTTTAAGGCAACACAAGACAATAACCACAAAACAGCAATGCCATTTGAAAAGGAGAGGCTGCCAGTTTTTGCATGCATTTAAAACTACGTTTGTCAAAAACAAAAAGCAAAAAGATAGAAAATAGGTCTCTTGCAAGGGAAACAAGGTATACTGGCTACCTTTAGAATGTCCCCAGAGTCACTGGATTGAAATAATTAGTTGCAAAGAAAGAATAAATTTAGGTAAAATAATGATAATCTGATATTAAGGACATTGTGTTTCCTGCTATAGAAAAACAGCCATTCCAAGTGAATTCATTGGGAGTCACAACCTGTTGCAAAATTACAAGTTAGAACAAGGACTAAAAATATAGCATAAAATCAGAAACTAAAATACTATTTATAACATGAATTCTTTTTTATTTACTTTTAAAAAATTATGGATACATAATAGTTGTACATATTTATGGGGTACCTGTACCCCATAAATTGTTATAACTATACAGGTAATAGTTTTTATACAGGCCTGTAATATATAACGATCAGATCAGAGTAATTGGGATAGCCATCATCTCAAGAACTTGTGCTAGGAATATCCAATTCCACTCTTTTAGTTATTTTGAAATATACAGTAAGTTATTGTTAACTATCAGCACCATATTGTGCTATTGAACATTAGACCTTATTCCTTCTATGTAACTGTATTTTTGTACCCATTAGCTATCCCGTCTTTAATCCCCCTCATCTAGGACATGAATTCTTTGTGGATAAACTTTTGTTTTATAAAATCATCATTATCTTACTGCTAAGTTAATATTTTCGAAGTATAAAACATTTTTTACTGAGTGTGTACTTTCTAGATTTCAAATACAAAAATGTATCCACATTCATTAATTTCAAAATATATATTATGTTTTACATAAACATATGTGTTTTTAAGTTTTTAAAAATCCATGTCTATTTCTAAATCTGAACACACACAAACACACACACACATATACCATACACAGTCTTCTTCCTACCTTTTGAGAGTCACTACCTTCTGAAAAAAACCCTTCCTAATGTAAATTTTCATAAGTAAAAAACAAAATCACCATTAATATGGCAAAGTTTTTAAAATGGTAAAGGTTTTATACATTTCCGATGCCCAAATTAAACCTATTTATGTTAAAGCAACACCAAGTCACAATAAAATGAACCCGGTAATGTCAATATTTAACACAAGTTATTATAACACAACATAACAAGGGAATAGCCCTTTAATTCATCACTAACATGGTTACCTATCTGCACATGTTCCAATCTTTCCTAGCAGTTATGTATCATGCATATCATGCATGTAAACCTGTGATCATAACACACGCATTTGACCATCATTGTTTAAGTAATTGTACTTTTAGTTAAAAAAAAAAAAATGAAACTATCAGTGATAACAATGCAAATGCACCTGAGATCACCACTATTCCAAACCAGCAAACTAGGAGTTCTCTTGGAGGAAGAGACGGCAAGAAGCACCAACTGCTTCGTGCCTGCTCCATAAAACATGGCCATCTATTTTCTTCGGGCCAACCAATGAGCATTCAAATGCCCTTCCATCTGTCCTCTACCAAGCCCAGTCATCATGACTGGGTCATTCTTCTCTAGTGTTCTTTAAAGACAGCCAAGCAGACACAGGGGTGCTATCTGCAGAGTTCGGTGAGGACCTGATCAAAGATAAGATGACTTTTGAAGCTGTCCCATATTAAGAGGTGTCTAGATAAGACAACAGAGTAGAGGAACAAAAATATACCATTTCAGTTAGAGCAAAAGCATCTTTATCTGTGTTTGTGTTAAACACATGTATGTCCATGTGTGCTGTGATGCATCTAATCACAGTTGGCAAAGTGTTCCTCAGTAATTTGCTGAACTAAGAGACTTGGTGTCACTGGGAGAGAGTGAAGCCGACATAATGAGTGTAATGCTTCCTTTGATAAAGACAATTCATCTCATCCCAATGAGTCTCTCCTTTTGCTTGGGATGCCCAAACTCTCCAAGGAAGGAGTGGAAAGAACAGAAAAGATGAGGGAGACAGGAAACCAGAGCAGAGGAGAAGAGGAGATACAGCAACCTGAGACAAAAAGTTAAAATCTATCGAGGATGGGAATTAGAGAGTTGCAGGTATGGACAGGGCCTCAGATACTTCCCACTCTAACCATCTTTCCCACTCCAAAGGAAGCAGGAAAAAGAGCACTGGGGCATCAGCCAGTCCTGCCCAGACTCCTCAGAGCCACCATTTTCACCCAGACTCTGTCTAGAACCCGGGTGGCCTGTTCAACTCAGCTCACTTTGTACATGGGTCTCTGCATCCTCTCTGAAAAAAGTTAGGTGCTGGTCAGTTGAATGTGGCTATAGAAAGTAATGAGGAAGTATTCATGGAGATGACCAGACAAGTGGCGCCTTCTTAAGAGGAGATGCCTTAGGACTGAAATCCCTTAATCCACGGTTTTCAGCCAGGGGCAATTCTGACCCCTGGGCAACCTTGAACAATGTCTGGAGACATTTCTAGTTGTCACAACCCAGGGTAATGGAGGATGCCACTGGCTTCTAATGAATAGAGGCCAGGGATGCTGTTAATGTCCTAAAATGAACAGGGCAGCCGCCACAGCCAAGAATTACGTGGCTCCAAATGTCACTAGTACTGTGGCTGAGAAACCCTGGCCTAAAAGAAGCCAACCCTAAAGGTCAGCTTGGTGATGCAGGAGCAGCCAGATTACATGGCTAAGAGGGACACAGTTGGACAGAGTCAGACGTGGGACATCTCTGGGCTTCAGAAGGACTTCAACTCAAGCGGATGAACAAATGAGAAGTCAGAATTGTGTTGCTGAAATGTCAGAAGTTTCAAAGTCAGAATCAAGATTCCAGCAATTACTTGATGTTTCCCAGTCTTCATTTTTTCATCTGTAAGACTGGGATCCTAACATTGCTCCATAGGAATTTGCTAAGACTAAAGAAGATATTAAACATGAAGAACTTCTCACCAGTGATTGGCAAGTAACAAGCACTTCACAAAGAGCACTTCTCTTCCCTTTTCTTGCTCTAGGTAACCTCTGGAATGAACATTACAGAGATACAGCAAGGAAGTGGATGGTTGGATCTTTTCCCTACAGCCTGACATTTTCAGAGCTCCTTGATCTTCCTTCCCTTTGTAATTTTTTCTACCCCACCTCCTTCTAAGAACTGAAATTTCCCATCCATCAGTGATCACAGACTCAGGCAAAGGCTTGAGGTGTAACTTTTTTCACCTTATGACTCATGAAAATACAGTAGGGTGATCTCACCAGGAATCTATGCACATAAGAGACTAAAGAGCCTCATAGAAAATAACTTACCCTGGAAGAATAAAAAGTCAATGGGAAAAGAGTGTTTCAAGGACAACAAGCAAACTTTGAAAGAAAGGGGTCATTCTAAGCACAGCATAAGCCTCATTACGAATTCACCCTCAATCTCTGGACAAGGAAACATTAAAAAATACCTAGTAAGAACCAAAATTGTTTCTGCAAAATTTCTAAGGGCTACTGAAAGCACAAATATTATTAGATTTATAACTATGAGGGAGAAGCTGGCATTAGTGGAGACTTTGCTTATGAGGGCTGCCCACTTTATTCTGACAACAAAGTTGGTGATATGGTGGCCTCTATCCACCTCTATTCACCTTGACAGAACGCACTGGTTGCAACTGTAGCAGCAATGCTCTTTTTAAGCAATCAAATTCCTCCCCACAGAGACTCAGAGGAGGGGAAGAAAGAGGTGGTGTATTAGTCCGTTTTCACACTGCTATAAAGAACTTCTGAGACCAGGTAATTTATGAAGAAAAGAGATTTAATTGACTCACAGTTCCACAGGCTGTACAGGAGGCACAGCTGGGGAGGCCTCAGGAAACTTAAAATCATGGTGAAAGGGCAAAGGGAAAGCAAGCACGTCTTCACATGGCAGCAGGAAAGACAGAGAGTAAAAGGGGAGATGTTATACATTTTCAAACAACCAAATCTCATGAGAACTCTATTATGAGACAGCATTGGGGGGATGGTGCTAAACCATTAGAAACCACCTCCATGATCCAATTACCTTCCACCAGGCCCCTCTTCCAACATCAGGAATTACAATTCAACATGAGATTTGAGTGGGAACACAGAACCAAACCATATCAGGTGGTGTGCATTCCCGTAGCATGGGGAGGACACATAGAGTACAGTGGGCACATTCTCTGGATATCCCCAAGATTATGGAGGGACAACTTGAGCAGTGGAGGCAGAGCAGCCAGAGAAACACTTTTGGAGGTTGCCACTTGGCATTCTTTTCTTACTCGAACAGTTATGGCACAAGTTACAGTATAAGAGTAAACCATTATTCTCTCAGAACACCCAGTGGGTCTGCTTTCCTGTTGCTAAAAATCCTAATACCAGGTTTCAGCAGTAACAATAAGCTGTTCACTGTGTCCCTGTAGCCATGCAAATACTGCAGAGCCTCAACTTGAGCCCACAAACCTTTGACAGGCCAGATCCACTATAGCACATGATGGTGTTATGGGTAGGGGGAGGGAAATTACTGTTCTTATAACTTAGCTGATTCTCAATTGATGCTTCTAAGTTGCTGTATCCTCACTTCCCCACTAAAACTAATACATTAAGTCCAAATCTTTCTGCTTAGGGTAAGGAAAAGTAAAGCTAAGGCTGCTCGACTTGCCTTATGGTGTGCTGTGAGACAAACGAGAGCCCAGGGTCCCTTGCTCACCTTGACCATCACTGCTTGACCCTTGGAATCTATACAGTGTAAATAAAGATCTGAGGGAAAAAATTCCTGGTTCTCTGTGATGTTTTAGAGGAATGCAAAAAATTAGACCTAAGGCATTTGCATTGAAACTCTTACATTCCATTATTCATATCTGAAGCTCTTTTGCTGGTTCTTTCTGTCTTTTTATGGACAGGATGTTAATCTTAAATCAAGATTGTAAAATTAAACAATTTTAAATATATGCATGCTTAACTCAAAGATTTAGAGATTAAGAATCATTTGTAAAATTAGATTTTACACATTTGATTTAAAAACATGTATTGAATGTTAGCCACAAGTACCCAAATCCATTCATTTGTAGGTACTAAAGGCTCCCAAGAGGTGAGTTGATTCTAGCCCTAGCTCAATTAATCCTGACTCTGAACATTATATGTGTATTTTTATTGGGTGCTTCCTATATGTCGGGGTACTGGGCAAAAAGCTGTTTGAGCACTGTATCTAATATGTCTGCAATACTTCCCTCTTCACTGTGGGGAAGAAATGTTTCACTCTCCTCTTAATTTTCATATATATATATATATATATATATACATATATATATATATATATGCATCTGTATCACACTTCCCTCTTAATTCTCTTATATATGAATAATTTATATGTGTATATGTGTGAATACACACACATGCATTTATATATACATAAAGATAAATGGCACCAAAGTATGGCATCAGTGCTCACTCCAGCTCATTGATTCCCATGGGTTTGTGGGGCCAATGTCAAGCTTTTCACGAAAACAAAAATTTTTGAACTTTTTATTTAAATATCCTTGTTATAGTCTGAATTATGTCTCCCCCAAATTCATATGTTGAAGTCCTAAACCCAGTATCTTAGAATGTGACTGTATTTGGAGATAGGGTCTTTAAAGAGGTAATTAAGGTAAAATGAGGCTGATAGGGAGGGCTCTATTCCAATCTGACCAGTGTCCTTATAAGAGAATCTTTGGGACACAAAGAGACACACCAAGGATGCATGCATACAGACAAAAGACCATGTGAGGACACAGTGAGTAAGTGGCCATCTGCAAGCCAAAGACAGAGGACTCAGAAGAAACCAACCCTGCCGACACCTTCATTTCACACCTCTGGCCCCCAGAACTGTGAGAAAATAAATTTCTGTTGTTTGAGCTACCCAGTCTGTGTCGTTTTGGTATGGTAGTTCTAGAAAATGAATACGCTCTCATTTTTGAAAATTCAGGTTTTTAACAGCACTGTGTAGGTCAAACAAAAACATAACTAAAATGAAGAATGAACTCTCATACACAATAGGAGTGTGCATAAATTGCTTCAATCTCTATGGAGGGTAACTTGGAAATATCTATCAAAATTAAAAATGATTATTTTTGAGTCAGATATTCCATTCCTAAACTATTTATCCTGCAGAAATATTCTCATGTGTGAAGTAATGTGTTCAATATTTGTTACATCATTTCAATACAGCAAACCACATACATGCCCACTGATATGGGACTAGTAAGTAAATTATAGCACACCTATACAATAGAATTCTGTGTAGTTATTTTTTAAATGAGGCAGCTCTATATAGAATGATTTTACAGATAGAGTGCCAAGTTAAAACGTATCAGAACTGTGTGTGTGTGTGTGTGTGTGTGTGTGTGTGTGTATAACCATTTGTGTGAAACAATGTGTAACGTGTTTCAAAATGGCCCCTCAAACTGGGATGTGAAACAGAAAAAAAGTATATCTGATACTGAAGTCAGGGTTTTTGACCATGACCTTGAGGCATTTACTAGGGACACCATACCTATACCCAACCAAGATCTCTCAGCACTCAAATTTCTCAGTGCAGTTGGAGCCCTGCCCTACACAGCTAAGAGAGGCTGTGATCATCAGACTTCATTACTTCTTTTTCCCTGGGCAGGCTTCTACCCTGGCCTTTCCTGGCCCCTCTCTGCTTTGCCACTAAACATTGCCTGAAATATGGACAGCCTACCCAGAATGAACTCTCCCTTTGTGATGTCTCCTTGGGTGCCAACAAATGGGCTACTACTATCTCCCTCTTTTGAACAAAGGCTCTCTATGACCTGGTTAAAGCATTTAGCTTAGGTGGCAAGAGACCTCATTATTTATATGATAATATAAGAACCTCATTATTTATATGATCAACTAAATCTTACAAATGCTGCATACAGTTGCATACTCACAAACACATTAGCATATACTCTGAAGTCTTCGCAGTGCAGAAAAGTGGTTGCCCTTTTTCATCCCACAGTTGCCCAAGATTATTTAACTTATGAATCTTCCCTTTTTGTTGCACATCTATGTACATCATGTAAAACTAGTATTTCCTAGTGTGTAACACACTTGAGAAAATCTCTTCTAACCCAAGTCCAGCTTCCATTCTTTTTTCCAGCTTGCTCTTTATAGAAGAGACTCCAATTACCTTCCCAAACAAGGCTCCAAGGATTACCGCTAACAACAAGAATAAAACAACAACAACAAAAATAAGACTAAATAGGAGAGGGAGAGAAACCCAATAAAGAGGTAAAATTTTTAATTAAATGTCAAATTTTATAATTTGATGGTTCTACTTATTTCAGATTAAGAAAAGAAACCTGATCATGGAAACTAATAAATTAGAAACCAGGAGGCAAGCAGGCAGGAGAATAGACAGGAATGTTGAAGGTCACAGCAGGCAATGGGTCATAAATCAGGAGCCAAGAGAACACAAACACCTGAGAGGAGGTCAAGGTCAATGGTTCTACTCTGGACAACTCACCAGGAACCATTAAAAAGCCATGGGAGTGAGATGGCTATAGATTCTTACCCAACAGATGATTAAAAGATTACTAATTTGGTTTGATTGGCCTGAATTCTCAACAGCCAACATGTTTATGCATGTTGTACATCTAACGGAGCACCATTAAGATGGCTGACACTGTAGATCTGTGTATTTATTGACATAATTATGACAGATTTTTCTAACAAAATGTTCATATATTTTTTGTTTGTTCATTTGTTTGGTTTTTGAGACGGAGTCTCACTCTGTCACCAGGCTGGAGTGCAGTGGTGCGATCTTGGCTCACTGCAATGTCTGCCTCCCAGGTCTAAGCGATTCTCCTGCCTCAGCCTCCTGAGTAGCTGGGACAACAGATGCATGCCACAACGTCCAGCTAATTTTTGTATTTTTAGTAGAAACGGCATTTCACCATGTTGGCCAGGATGGTCTCGATCTCTTGACCTCATGATCCGCCTGCCCCGGCCTCCCTAAGTGCTGGGATTACAGGTGTGAGCTACTGCACCCAGCCCAAAATGTTTATAACAATATGGAAATATATTATATTTCTAACTCATGCAAATGTGCCATATGAGCAAGCAACAATCCTGCCCCAAGGTCTGCCTGGTCTCCAGAAGGCCATGGAGGTAATGGCAGGAGGGCAGCTCTTGAAATCAGATGACCTGCATTCTATACCCAGCAGTTTTCCTCACCATTTTAGGTTTGAATGTCCTCATCAGCAAAATGAAATCTGTTCTAGATGATGTTTCAGTTATATGAATATATTAGATTCTTTCTCACCTCTGATTTTTCACATATGCTATTGCTTCTACTTGGAATGCTTGTCCTTCACTCATCCCCAGGCTGGCCCTCCACATTCTTCATTCTCTGCATAAATGTCAAATTTTCCAGAATGCTTTCTCTTCTACCTTGGTTAGATCCCCTACTAAAGGCTTCCATCAGCCATCCTCCACCCACCATCAATTCACATCAAATATTATCATAATTATTTTTTTCACTGTTTGTCTTTCCCATTAGACTTTAAATACCCATGGACAGAAAACATCTCTCTCTCTCATTCAGGGCTGCATCTCCACTACCAAGCACACAGTAGAAACTCAATAAAAATCTGTTAGATGAAGACATGAACAATCTTAAAATTTATATGGAGACCAATACATCTTTTTTTAACTTTTAAGTTCAGGGGTACATGTGCAGGTCTGTTACACAGGTAAACTTGTGTCAAGAGGGTTTGTTATAGAGATTATTTCATCACCGAGGTATTCTCATTTTTTAAGAGAATTTTTCTGTATCTAGTATGCCACTTCATTTGTCAAAGTTAGCCAAATTCACTTGTCTCCTACTTAAGAAAGTTAATTCTTGAATCCTGATTTCTTATCCCTGCACATTTTTATAAAAATAAAGTGCTATATAGGCACAAATATATTCTTATAAAGTTGTATATGTTTTGAGCGTGTGAAAACTAATTTCTACTTTAATTGTACTTAGCAACTCAAATGGAATGGAGTCGTCTTATTAATAAACACCCCTCCTCCCAATTTACTTAGCAAATTCAGATTAATTAGGACCATTCTACTTTAAAAGAGTGGACTCTTGGTGTTAACAGCGGGGGTGGTGGTGAGGGAAGTTCTGTTATTATCGATATGGAAATATCTTGATAATTTTCTCAGGGAAAGAAATCAAGATAAAGAACACCAGAAGTGTGATTTGCATGATCCCCCCACCTTGGCCCCATCCCCCAGTCTTCCAGAGGACTTCGTCTTTGGCAGTCATGTTTTGGAAGGCCAAAAATGATCCTCTGATACTAAAAGGGAGTAGAAAGATGAGACCAACTGGATCTTATTGCAAAAAGGGGCAGCATTTGAGGGAGGTGGCATATACCCCTACAGGAGGAAGAATTTACTCCCTGGGAGGTAAGATTCTCAGCACCCACAGATGTTTAACAGCACAGACTGTGAAGCTGGACTGCCTGGGTTCAAATCCTAGCTCTACCCTATTATCTGGGGAAACTTTGTATGTTACTTAAATGCATGGTGTCAAGCTCACTCATCTGTAAAAACAGGGATAGTTATGGCAACTACATTATAGGGTTGTCATACTGGTAAAATGAATTAATGCATTCTGGAGATTAGAAAAATGACTAGCATAATAAGTTCTCAATACTTATATATGTCAAGTTGGACTTATATTATGTTTAGCTCTATATTCATGGGCAGGGACTGAGAGGGAATTGCTTTTGTAAGATACAGAGTACACGCCAGCCTAGCCTGAGGAAATTGGCAAAAACTGAAATGGCAAAGTTCCTTTGGGTAGGGGAGCCCAAAAGAGCTGAGGTCACTTAGAGGCCAGACTATAATTGCTTGAGATTCTCCAAATTCTCTGACTTTGGTGTAGGCAGTGGTAGCAAGACAGAAGGCAGGTGAAGACACCAGTTAATACAGTAAGGGTGACAGAACTGGGAAACAAAAGCAGCCAAGAAGCAGAGATGGGAAATGCCTGGAGAAGATGATCACTAGACTCCCCAGTCAAATGTTTGCTAGGCTTTCCTTTTTAGGTGCCTTCTGGAGAACAGCATAACAAACTACCTCATGGTATAGGAGGCATCTGGAGCCCAAAGCCTGTATAATTGTTCCTCAGTTTTTTCTCAACAGGGAAAATCCTATTAGATAATTCCAAAGTGTTCCAATCACCCAGCCTATTTAATGGTGCCCCCTGGAGTTGTGTAACACCGAGATGCTGAGCTGAGAGATCATAAATTACATTTCTCCATCTATAAGTAATTTGTTAGCCTATTATTTCCACCTTATAATTCTGTACCGTTTCCTTTCACTGCATAACAGAAACTAATTTACATCTGCAATTAATTTTTACATTTATTTATGTATTTATTTAGAGACAGAGTCTCACGCTATTGCCCAGGCTGCAGCACAGTGGTACCATCTTGGCTCACTGCAATCTCTGCCTCCTGGGTTCAAGCAATTATCCTGCCTTGGCCTCCAAAGTAGCTGGGACTACAGGTGCATACCACCATACTCAATTAACTTCTGTATTTTTAGTGAGAGAGGGTTTCACCATGTTGGCCAGGCTGGTCTCGAACTCCTGACCTCAAGTGATCTGCCTGGCTCAGCCTCCCAAAGTGCTGAGATTACAGGCGTGAGCCACCGTGCCCGGCCAATATTTTCATTTAGAGGCTACTGATTCATCACTTAGTTGTCAGGAGTGATATGTGTATGTTAAATAACCTCTTTTAAGAGGTTATTTAGAAGAGGAAGACACAATTTTTCACTTCATTTATAAGAGTTGGTCTATTACAATTTGGTTGTTCCTTTCACAAAGCATTTGTGACATTGTTAGAACTTGTCATTAAGTCCCTTGGCGGAGGGCTCTACCTCTAATCTTTGCCCAGCACTAGCTTCTTACTGTCCTATTTTCTCACCCATCTCACACACTGCAACTAAAAATTGTGGCTGGGCTTGCATATGTAATTAGAGTTGTGCCTCTTTGCCAGGTGGTTTCTTCCTCCTCTACTAATTAGTCTAGTTTTCCCTTTAAGGCACACAGGAATTATCAGTTAAGTCAAATGAAAACAATAGTCTGGGTGATGTCAGTTTTTGAAACTGTTGATTACTTTCCATATTATATCATATGGTCATGAGGATTACTCTGCACTTATGGGTAAACTATTCAGCTACTCATTAGCTCAATCCAGACACATCGAGGCTTGTCCTGGTTTAACTAACTTTTAAGCCATGTGACATGGAAAAAAATGAATTATTCTTCAAGAGTTAAACTGACTATCATGCTAAGACCTTCCGTTCCTGATGGCATTTGTAGTCATTTTTCTCACAACCCAACAGTTCCAAGACAAGGATTTGGAAGAAAAAGCAACAAAAATAATGGTGCTTGGATATCTCTTAAGAAGCTAGAGTCATATTTTGCAAATATATTATTGTCCATTTTTCAAGCATCCTAACAGGATGTGATAGACTCAGAAGCTTCCCAGTAGTAGCATAAGTTGTTCCAACACTTTCAACGTACTAAATCCAGAGGTTTATGGTTACCCTAGCACAAAGAATAGCAGCTTCAGATATTGGTCATGGGGCAATTGTTACTCTTACTCCCATCTCTGGGAGTTCTCGAAAACTGTGGTCCCAGAACCAGCAGCATTGGTATCACCTATACACTTGTTAGATAGGCATATTTTTATGGCTCACTTCAGACACAATGAATCAGAAACTCTGTGGGTGGAAGTCAGCAATCTGAATCTTAACAAATTGTCTGGGTGACTCTGATACATCTCTATCACATGGAGCCCCATTGCCAACCATAAGGCCAAGTAGATATGGGCAAAGCAGGTCTGTACAGGTTTTGGTGAAATCCTTAAAGCTCATACTGTTACCATGAGTCTTAGACCACAGAAAGCACAGTGTTAGAATCATTGTTAATTCTATGCAGAAAAGGAAGAAGGAAAAAAATGCGCCAATTTCCTGGTAAATTTCCCCAACGGTTTTAACAATCTTTACCATATGCAAAGTATAATGTTCTCAAAGATTAAATACCACTCTTGAGACTTAAAGAAAAGAGAATAGAAGACCATACTTGGGAAAAGAAATCTCTCTCCTGCTGTGGGAGAAATATAACACTTATTATTAGGTAATTCAAAAATCTGTTGCATTGGTTTCTAAGACAAAGAAAACTTCTTAGACTAGGTCGCCAAGATGAATGAGAATACCTTTCCATAGTGACTTTTTCAGTGTTGACACACAACTTCTAACAAGAAATGTTCCTAAAGAGTTTAACCTAATTACTAAAGTTCTCTTTACTCCTGTCATAAAGGAAGGGGAGGGGAGTTCAGGTAAAATTGCCTTGAAATCGGAGTCCCAGACTCTTACACATTCTTTACATTCATGGCATTCATGACACCATCAGGAGACCACCCGTAAACACAGACAAAAGAAGATGGACTGACGGCAGCACAAATACTAATTATCAAAGCCATTGCCAAGTGGTTATCCCATGGAAACACATTTCTGTATAGTCAGTAACTGACAGCAATGATAACTGAGAGTATGCCAGCCAGTAGAAGAGCATGAACAGAACAAGATTCTTCCTGACCTTATCAGTAAGAGAGGACTTTGAGGGAATGGAGATGCCTGGGCACTGAGGTCACCAGCACTCAAGAGGCCACCCCACCATGTCCTCATCCTGTGTGAATCCAATTGCTTACTTGGATTAGCTTTGTCACTTTACAATAGATGCTTAGAGGAAATCAAAATAATTTAGCATGCTAAGTGAAATTATACGAACAGGACTAACCAGGTAATTTAATGTAGAGGCACAGCTGCTTTGTTCATTAGCATTGGCCTTGGTCAAATTATGGAATTTCTCATTACTTTAGTGACCTCATGAGTCCAGTGTGAATATTATTGCCAACATATTACTAGAAGACTCTTGAGAGAAATGGATAAAAAGGGTTGGGTTCTGTTGCATCGTACTCTAAAATTTTGCATGCATTTTTATTTGTATTTTGATGAACAAATTAGAAATAGCCCATATTCCAAGCCATTCTCACTGGAATCAAGTGAGGAAATCACTAAACCAGTAGGCAAGTATCATATTTTGCCTAACATTGAATGTTAAAAAAAGACCAGTGAAATGCGTCTATTAACAGCAGAGTTCTTCATTCAGTGTGTGTGTGTGTGTGTGTGTGTGTGTGTGTGTGTGTGTGTAGAAAGAGTACTTTAAGCCAACTAAAAGGCTAGATTGTCAACAGAGCCTAGGAGTCTGAGAAGTTTGAGATAAGCAATGGTGATATAAACATCATTAAGCACTGAGTCTTTTAGAATACATATTCTATAGCTCTCCAGCAAACCAAGTCTTCACATGAGGAAGTCACTGAGGCAGCAGGTAGTTGCCATAGTCCTGGTCATTAAGGTGACCCTACATTCACTTCTGCTTGCTAATGGCATCTCTTTGGGTCAGCTCTGAACCTCTCCCTAAGCAACATCTGTCCTTTAGGCTTAGCCAGCCAGAGTAGCTATGCCACAGCCTAAGGGCAGGGCAATTAAGATTCATTATGTCATATCAAGGGAAGAATTCCAAATACTGGGCCCTCCACCAACAATGCAGCATCCTCACCCTCCCACTTCAAGCCCTGAAATGTTTTCAGTAAAAATAACTTTAGCTAATCACAACTGCTAGGAAGGATAGAGATAATCTCAGTGAGGTCACAACAAGCTAAAAATAAGTTTTTTGAGATCAAAGAGTTATACTAAGAAGGAGACAGAAAATTCAGGATATAATAACTAATCTTATATCTTTCTGCTCTTTCTGAACCTCAGTTGGGGCTTGGATGCTGGGATGAAGGTGTTTGTCCCACACGCCAAGCCGTATGCTGAATCAATTCCTAGTTCTACACAGAAAAGAAATATCATTTTAGTCTCAGATAAATTAATAGTATGCAGCTCAATAACTCAAAACAGAAAAAGTCATCATAGTGACAGAGTTGTAAAAGCCAGTTGCAGGAAATTGCACAAAATAAGCAGAATAAATATTACTGGAGTGAATTGGATGTTTTATACAACAACCACCTGACACTCCAACTTTCTTTCAAATTTCACTTTTCCTCCCCTCTCTTTTTTGCCAGATGAATGTACTTCCAGCTGGACTTAAGAGAAGCAACGGTGTCAAACAACGACTCATTAAGAAATACACACCTGTCATAAACGCAAGACCCTCTCAGGGGATATATTGAATTGCGTTCCCTGCTTCCTATGAAAAGGTGCAATGAAAAAAAAAAAAAACAAATTAACTATCAACTACCAGATGTTTCTAGCATCTCTATTAGTTTGGGAAAGATGAAACAATTGCTGCATTGTACAGATGTGTAACTCACATAAGTATTTCGGATGTGGGAGGAAGGCTCAACTAAACGTGTCTTGAGAATAATTGATCTTTTCTTTTTGGCACTGCTTCATAATAACAGGAAGAAATCTCCTCCTCTCCTTGAATTGACACATTTTGTTACCACCACTAAGAATAAATGAACATATATCTAAAGGTGCAAGCGTATGGATATGCATTTTCAGTCTGACTTTGCTTCACTGCATCAATTATAACTATCTTGAACTTCCTGGTGACACTCATACATGCACGTTTCATTATTTGAAAGCTTTCTAGTTATAGAAAGTTCTAAGTACTGTAAATCCCATTCTCCAAATAATAAGAATGGAGTCTGGTGAGGAGAGATTGTGTGGTCAATGGTACAGAGAAGGACAGAGCTAAAACTATTAGAACCTATGCTCTAAAACTATTAAGAGACAATATATACAAAATGTTTGAGTTACTCTTGTCCTCACAATCAATGCTCGATGTTCTAGTACATGGAGAAGTCATCAATATGTGTTATTCAAGAAAAGGGTCAGGAGTATATAGTGGCAACAGCCTCAACTTTTGTCTATGGTTCCACATTATTGCATCTCCCAAGGGAATGGGCTTTGGCTTCAGTCCTTTGTCATGTCAATGCCAAAGAACTAAAGAACGGAAAGCAGAGGGGGAATGCCATTTTGTGTCATGGAGTACAGGGCTCACAAACAGGCTTTAGCTCAACATGCCAGATCTGATGGATTTTCTCTAGTGACTGTCCAGCCTCTAACTGGCAAAGGATTCTGAGGTTGTATCTGGGCTTAGGTAGGAAGAGAGTTGAAATCTATTAGCAGCATTTGCCAGTACTTTGGAAGGAGATGCTATCAGCTCATGAGGAATTTTCCAGCTTGGGGCCCTGTAACGGTTAAGAATGTGGACTTTGAGGCCAAACCGATCTAGGTTCAAATACCATAGCTATACTACCTACAATCTCTCTGTCACACTGGGAAATTTACTTAACCTCCCTAAGACTTGATTTTATCCTCTCTCAAGTAGGGCTAACTAATATTATCCAAAAGAGCTGATATAAAGATTAAATGAAATAATGTATGGAAAGTGTTTGGTTGATTTCATGCCATAGAGTAAAAGCTACCAGAATGACAACTGTGGCTATGATAGTCATAGTATCCCTAGCCATAGTAATAGCAGTAGCAGAAGTATCAGCACTAAGGTAATAGTATCAGCAGCAACAGTCTCATAGTTATGGTAACAGTAGTAACAGTGGTAATATTAGTACAATAGTAATTTAAGGACAGGCCTAATTTTTTTTTCTGGTATGGATTAGACATGAAAATGAAAGAGAGAGAGAGCAACATGTTCTGATTAGCCAAGTAAACTGGAATCAGAAGCCACCTCTGGAGCTTATAGTCCACAGGTAGGTAATCATCATTCAGTTGAGGTGACTCCCTCAGCCCCAGAGAGGTTTGCTTTTCTCTCTTGGTGCTCTCAGTAGTGTGGCATGTGCCATATCTATTGTACTGAAACCGTGCTGACACTCCTGAGGTGAAGGGTATAGCTTGAGCTCTCCAAGAAAGAGATGAGGCAATGATGGGTGGTCAGATATTACTGAAAATCTTTCAAAGGCAAAGAAAACAGAAATGGAGGGATAGCTACTGTCCCCTGAGCCAATTTATTATCCCACTGGTACCGGCCCTTATGATCCTGCTTTTTGAGTGGCACCTAAAGGTGAGTTATCACCTATCTTGAAGAGTTGAGAGCATGTGTGATGAGTAAGAAAAAGGGAGTTCGGGTTCAGTCCAATGTTGAGAACACAGGTGGTGACTATGCTCCCTTTGGATTCTGGAGCCACTAAGTGTAACAGAGTGGGTTTCATAGAATCAAAGATCATGGATGTTTTATAAAGGCTCTGTGCTTCAGTTAAAAGACAGTTCAATTCATTAGAGAAATAATGGTCAGCTTCGCACCAATAGTGGAAAAAGAACAAATTCAGGAGGAGGAGTTTGAAAGAATTTTAAAGAGCACTGCTGGTGGAATAATAAAGGAATAGCAGCTATAGATCATAGACCTTTATTCCTGGAATAAACCTTTGAGATCATTTAATCTAACACCATTATTTACAGATTAATAAATGCACATCTTATGAATAACAGGCATGCAGAAAGAGCTTTTAAAATCAGGAGTTATTGTACTAAAGAGAGAGAATGAGTCCAGAAATGGACATGCAGACTTTGGAGTCATCTAAGTACAAGTAGTAATTGAAATCATCTATGATGATACAGAGGGAAGAGATCCATTTCAGCTTCCAAGCAAAACATATAGAGAGTGACACACCCATAATGAAATGGCCAAATGGATACCACCCAAACATAGAGAACTATATGGTCCAAACAATGTGAATAAATAGAGGAAATTGGATGGCTATATTTCACATTTTTTGGCATATCAAGTGAACTTTAATTACTTTTTGCTCCTGGGATAAATTTTTCTGTCTCTCAAAGATTCTTAAGGAAATAAAGGCAGATTCAAAATTTGCAGTGTTTTTGGGAGGCCAAGGTAGGCAGATCACTTGAGACCAGGAGTTTAAGACCAGCCTAGCCAACATGGTGAATCCACTCTACTAAAAATACAAAAATTAGCCAGGTGTGGTGATGCACACCTATAGTCCCAGCTACTCAGGGCATGAGAATTGCTTGCACCCAGGAGGCAGAGGTTGCAGTGAGCTGAGATCCCGCCACTGCACTCCAGCTTGGGCAACAGAGCGAGACTCAGTCTCAAAAATAAATAAATAAATAAATCTTTTTAAAAATTGCACAATGTGATACCACTTGGCTAAAACATATAAATACGTAAAGAAAAAAGAGTATAAGAAAGGTTGAAAAGGTCTAGTGGTGAACCAAGTACTTATGATTATATTACAGAATGCAAAAAAATCATTCTTGAATGCAAAGCTAAACAAGTAAAAATAGTATTTAATATTAAACAATATGGATCTACAGTGACAAATAATTCCAACAAAAATCATAAGATGTGCCTACAAGAGGGAGGAATGAAAAAGAAGCTAATGATCTCAATTTAGATGGGATTCAAATAGTTTTATTAATTTTGTGACACTGATAATTACAGATATAGAGGTTGTACATATTCTGTAATTTAACAGTAAAATCATAATATAAAATACATTCAGTGTTTCTAGAGAAAAAGCAGCCCCAAAAATAACTAGTAGTAGTTATGAGCACTGACTACTAATATATCACTCTTAAAACATTTGTTCCTATAACCCTGTCAATAACCTTACCCAATGGGTACTATTTTTATCCCTATTTTTCAAGTTTTAAAAATGAGAATATTTAGGCACAAAGAATTTAAGAGCTTCTGATTCTTGAAATATTGAAATGGGACCCATGCCCAAGTAGGCACATGCTTGAGCTTACGGTCTTAAACCAATATTCTACACGTGGATCAAAAGATGAAAACCAGTAAGAATAGTAGGAAGCTGTTTAAAAAAAAAAACATAAATGAAGACATCAGAAGATAAAATATATTAGTATGAAAATAAACAGATTTGTTAAACTCATCTAAAAATATTTTAGCAATAGAATTACATATTATTTAGAAGGGATAATATATAGAACAAAATGTTCAGAAGTATTAAAAATAAAAGTATGGCAAATATGTATCAGGAAATTGAAAGATAAAATAGAAATCATTAAATGCAGATTGCAATAAATAAAAAATATAGCAACACTACACTAATCAAGATATAATCCACAATAAAATATAATAGTCAAGCAATGCTGTCCAATAGGACTTTCTATGACAATGGAAATGTTCTATACTTGTTCAGTCCAAAATGGTAGCTACTAGGCACATGGGGTTTTTCAGCACTGGAAATTCAACTAGAATAACATATAAACTGAATTTAAAATTTTATTTAATTTTAATTAATTTAAATGTAAAAAGTCACATGTGGTGCTTACTATAATGAACAGTGTATGTCTAGGTTTCTGTAGAAATACATATGAAGTAATGTTGCTATAATTAAACAGTTTAAGAGAAGCATATTTCAGTGTTTTATTATAAAACAATTCTGAAATATTTAATAGGCCAAAACAAAATACAATATAGAGAAATTGAATAATTTAATTGCTAAAATTACTTAATAGTTACATATAGAACTTTGCCTCAAGGAATGTGTATTCACATTCAAAGATGTTTACAAATTGTCACCCACAAATAGCCTATTTTTAGATTTCCCCAAAGTAGACATTTTACCAGCCACAATGTAATGACTTAGAAATTTATAACAAAATTTTAGGCAAATATACACCAACAAAAACAACTAACTGGAAATTTTAGAAGCATTAATCTAAATTTGTGCACGTATATAATGTAAATAAGCACTACAACTAAAGATAATTACAACATATCAAGATAAACAGGTTGTGGCAAAATTATACCGAAAGGTAACTTCATAACATTTTATTGAAATTAATCAATAAAACAGTGGAAATAAATGAGTTAACTCACTCACTAAGAAGAGAACAAGATTATAAGAAAAGTCAAGAGAGGAAATAATAAAGGTAAAAGGCAAAATTAATGAATTAGAAAATAGAACAAAGTAATAATTTCAAAACCAAATACCTGAGAAATTGAAAGACTAAAAAAAATACAGAAAAACCCTCAGCTTAGTTTTAGGAAACAAAACTGAGAAATATCAAACACCAAAATGTGGAAATGAGAAAGGGAATATAAAAAACAGTCATGGAGGCCGGGTGTGGTGGCTCATGTCTGTAATTCCAGCAGTTTGGGAGGCCAAGGCGGGTGGATTACCTGAGGTCCAGAGTTCAAGACCAGCCTGGCCAACATAGTGAAACTCCATCTCTACTAAAACTACAAAAATTAGTCGGGCATGGTGGCGGGTGCCTGTAATCCCAGCTACTTGGGAGGCTGAGGCAAAAGAATCACCTGAGCCCAGGAGACGGAGGTTACAGTGAGCAGAGATCGCGCCACTGCACTCCAGCCTAGGCAACAGAGTGAGACAATGTCTCAAAAACAAAACAAAACAAAACAAAAACCCACCAAACTATCTGGTGTACATTGAAAAATGACACACCTTGGAAACACAAAATTTACCTCAGATTTAGTATTATAAATTTTATTACTTTGATTAAGCACTTGAATATGTCAAAGGAGAAAAATGGTATTATTTCAAGTGGATATTAAATGAGCATTTGTGTACAAAAGATTTGAAAAGACACTTCAGGCCGGGCATGGTGGCTCAAGCCTGTAATCCCAGCACTTTGGGAGGCTGAGACGGGCAGATCACGAGGTCAGGAGATCGAGACCATCCTGGCTAACCCAATGAAACCCTGTCTCTACTAAAAAATACAAAAAATTAGCTGGGCGAGGTGGCAGGCGCCTGTAGTCCCAGCTACTCGGGAGTCTGAGGCAGGAGAATGGCGTAAACCCGGGAGGCAGAGCTTGCAGTGAGCTGAGATCCGGCCACTGCACTCCAGCCTGGGCGACAGAGCGAGACTCCGTCTCAAAAAAAATAAAAAATAAAAAAAAAATAAAGACACTTCAAAAGTAAAATATACAGATAGCAAAAAAAAAAAAAAAAAAAAAAAAAAAAAAAAAAACCCATAAAAAGATGCTCGACATCACTAGTTATTAAGGAAATGCAAATTAAAATTACAATGGGACACAACTACACACCTATTAAATTAACTAAATTTTAAAAATTAACCATACCAGGTGTTGGTGGTAAGAATGCAGAGAAGCTGGAACTCTCATAGACTGCTGGTGGGAGTATAAAATGGCACAACCACTTTGAGAAACAATTTGGCAGGTCCTTTAAAAGTTAATTATACACCTCCCATATACTCCAGCCATTCCAAGAGAAAAGAAAGTATATATCCATAACAAAGACTTACACATAAATTATCCAAAACTGGAATCAGCCCAAATGTCCATTAGTGGGTGGATAAACAAATTGTGGCATATCCATACAATGGAATACTATTCAGCAATAAAAAGGAATTAACTACTTGTATAAGCAACCATATAGGTGAACCCAAAATAATTATCCTGAAAGAAGCCAGAATAAAAGAGAGTACACATTGTATAATTCAATTTATATAAAATTCTAGAAATTACAAACTAGTCTATAATGACAGAAAGCATGTCAGTGGTTGCTTGGGGATAGGAGACAGAGAGGGGCTAGAGCGAGGGGTTGAAAAACACAAGGTGACTTTTGGAGGTGATGAGTATATTCATTATGTTGATTTTAATGATAATTTCACAGGTGTATACGTATGTCAAAAGTTACCTAATTACACAGTTTAAATGTGTGTACTTCATTGTGTGTCAATTGTATCTTTTAACAAAAGGGCGGAAGTGAAAGAATAAAAAAAGATTTAACAGAAACATTCTGAAAGAACACTAGTACACATTAGCTAGAATAGACTTGACAGCAAAAGAGATTTCAAGGTATAGAGGATCTTCATAAAGTGGTAAATGAAAAATTCGCCAGGAATATGTAAAGATCCCAAACGTGTGTGCATTCAACAGAGTAGCCTCAAAATTGTGAGGCTAGGAGAAATTGTGAAAATGATACTCATAGTAATAGAAAGGAAGATGACTCTCTCAGAAATCAAGTATATAGCAAGGAAATAGAAGACTTTGACAACACAATTAACAAACCTTAATTAATTGAAACAGAAAATTTCTGCACCCATCTAAGACAATTGAGCTTATTTTTAAATATTCATGGAACATTTACTGTAATGACCATGTAATAGTTCATGAAGAAAATCTCAACACCAAAGAACTAATAACATACAGCCCATGTTTTCTAATTACAATTCAGTAACATACAGTGAAAAAATCATATTTAAATAATAATAAAAATACAGTAGGGATCTAAAAATTACACATCGAGTTTCCAATCACACACATCAGCCTAGATACACACATGTTCACCTCCACACCTTCCCCAAACACTATTAAAATTACAGGGATATAAAAAGGCCAAAACTCACAAAGATAAAGAAGTAGGGGGAAAAAAGCCACAGCCACCACAGTTTGGAAGCAGAAATAGAGATGAAATTCACAATGGTAATAAGAGAAAACCCAAAGCAGGACGATTCATACCATAGAACTCCAGAATCACTCAGGAATTAGAACCACTGGTTACCTTTAAAATTGGGTTACGGGTAAAATTGAAAATAGTACAATTAGCTGCATTTTAAAAAGCAGTTAGGGACATGTATCTCTTCCCTAACTCAAATAATCTGGAAACTACTCCCATTTCAGTAAAGGACTGCAGGCCTATTCTCTGGCAGTGATGAATCAAAGGCACCCTGGACTTGTGGCTGGTCAGAGAAAAGGGTGCTGTACTGTAGTCAGAACAATAAAGTAAAAATCTACTGCCTGATGAGTGAGATCCCATTGAGAAGCCAGCATTAAACACCCCAGGAAGAGATGGAAAACTTCTCTCTGGGAAACTTAGCTCAAATAAAAGGCTCAAAGCTACTGAGATTTGTACCCCCCACCTTACCCAGATAACTCATCCCAGTGATCCTACATTAAAGTCCACACTCTATAAGGCCCTCCTTTCCCAACACCCACACAGGAATCCAGATCTATCAATTAGCTCTTTTTTTACATGCTGGAAGCAAAGAATCCCCAGACCTTCAAGAAAGCCTCTAATGTCAATGATAGGTGAATACCAAAGAGGAATTGAAGAAAATAGAAGTAAATCAGTGAGAAGATACTTTAAAACACTATAATATCATCCAAAAGATAAAAAAGATATGGCATTTGGGAAAGTAGAACAGGGTTTTATTTTTAAAAAGAAAGAAAGAAAAATCAGATCATAGAAATTAAAATCATGATAACAGTAATTAAAATTTAGGAGAAGGAGGAGAAATTTAGAAGAAGGATTAGAAGCTGACAATCTTTACCAAAAATTAAAACAAACAATTGGGAAAACTAGAGAGGAAGAGAAAAACATTAGAAAATAAGTTTAA
This sequence comes from Piliocolobus tephrosceles, assembly GCF_002776525.5. Taxonomy (NCBI): domain Eukaryota; kingdom Metazoa; phylum Chordata; class Mammalia; order Primates; family Cercopithecidae; genus Piliocolobus; species Piliocolobus tephrosceles. The sequence goes on along the minus strand of NC_045456.1, from coordinate 12,755,211 downwards.
GAGGTCTAAAATCCAAATTATTAGGAATTTCAGAAAGAGAGCAGAGAATAGTGTAGGGAGAAAAGTATATAAGAAATAATACAAAAATAAATTTCCTAAAATTTAAGAAGTTTCCAGATTAAAAACTCCTGTCAAGTACCCAACACAACAGAGTCCTTCAGTCAGGTTAAGGACTACTCTGTTTTATTACATGGCTACAACACAGTGTACCATTAATAGTTAACTATATTCCAGCGAAAAATATAGATAGAGATATTCCTGTCAAGGAGCATAAAGATACATGAGGAAAGCAGCCCAGAGCATCTTTGTATCATTATAGGATCAACTTCCCTATGTCACCAGGAGGAAATACTCATAGAAATGTTCTGCCATATAATAAAAAAAGGACAAATACCATATGATTTCACTCATATGAGGTACTTATGGTATTCAAAATCATAGAGATAGAAAGTGGAATGGTGGCTGCCAAAACCTTGCTGGGAGGAAAGAAGGACAAGTTATGTTTAATGGGTACAGAGTTTCAGTTTTGCCAGATGAGAAAAGTTCTGGAAATAGATGGGGATGGTGGTTGTACAATGATGTGAATGTATTTAATGCGACTACACTGTACACTTAAAATGATTAAAATAGTAAATTTTGTTACACATATTTTACCACAATTAACAAACATTAAATAAGGTATTGGGGAGTTACTGGGAAGCAAAACATTCAAAATTTTTTCTTTTGTAAAATAAGGAAAGAACGAAAGAACACTTTTAGTTAACATTCTCAACTGCATATATATTGATGTGTACACACATAAAAACATACTGTGTGTATAACATTTTTCACTCAATATTTAACTTTGTTATTTCATACTGACCCCAAATGCATAGGTGTTTATGCAGATAATCACAAGACTACATATAGTAACTCAGACTGTAATTTTACTAAAAATGGCTTTATGTTCGTGGGTGGTTATACTTATACTTAACCTAGCATCTTTTGTCTTACAATTATATGGCTTAAAATAAATGACTAATGTGCAGACATTAAAAACGAAAAACAGAAATATAGCTGGGTGGTCAGACAAGCTTTGCATTCTTTAAAGAGAATGTTCCAGAATGGTAAATTTATAATAGCACATGTTCAGAATATAAAGCAATGAAAAAGTATCCCCCCTTTATAGTTTTCTGCTGACAAACATCTTTTCTTATCTCTCTCTTCTATTATCCTCTTATCGGGTTAGAGACAAACTTTGAAAAGTTATCTTACTACTCTATCAGAGCTTTGAATGAGGATCAGTATTACACCATACTATTTATAGTCTCTAAGCAGGGAGATTTTCTGAGCTCCCTGATAACTCAGGTCTGTTTGAAATATCTTCTTCTCTTAAGTAATCAAAGCTTTTTACTTCTTTCCCACTTTGCATTTAGTGGAAAAAGAAACAGTTGAACTCTATGTTTTAGGTTCAAATTATTTTTTAATGTACTCATTGAAGAAACATTTTAAAGTAGATTAACGCTAAAAATAATAGTCTCATATACCATATGAAACCATGTATGTGCCATTCTAGAAAAGGAAAAACTTTCATGACAGAAAAAAGTTCAGTAGCAGTTGTCTCGGGTCAGGGGTGAGAAGAGAGGATTCACCGTGAAAGGCCATAAGGGAACTTCTTTAAAAAAAATTCAATAGTTTTAGTAGTACAAGTGCTTTTTGGTTACATGGATAAATTGCACAATGGTGAAGTCTGGGCTTTTACTGTACACCCTTCACCTGAAGAGTGTACATTGTACCCAATAGGTAATTTTTCATCCCTCACACGGAACTTCTTGATTGAAGTGGTGGTAACCAATTGTACACAATACCACAATGTATCACATTGCACACTAAAAATGGGTGAATTTTATAGTGTGTAAATAATATCTTAATTTTAAGAATTGCTTTGTTAAAAAAATACCAACCCTGTAGTCTCACTACTAAAACACAATCCCTATCAATACAATGGTGTGTTTTCCAACACCATTTCTCACAGACACTTATTTCTTCATTTGTAAACATAATTGGGATCATATAGTTTTTTGTAGCTTGTTTTTATAACAATTTATTGTAAGCACTTGCTACATTACATGGTCTTGGAAAATAATCATTTTCAATGGCTACCTAATATTCAATCAAGTAACAGGAATTACTGAATGGTCAAAATTATTTAACCACTTGTCTATTGATAGCCACATTGGTTGTCACCAATTATTTAGTTATATAACTGTTACTGAGAAAAAAATTTTGTGCACAAACTTTTTTTTTCTTTAGGCTTCAAAATTCAGAAGTATTTTTAGAATATATTTCCAGAAGTACAATATTGAGCCAAAGGGTATAAACATTTTTAAGGCTCTTGCCAAACTCTAGATTCTTGCCAAAAAAGGCATACTAATTTACACTGCTTCCAGCAATGTTTAATGACCTTGTCACCTCCCCAGAACTGGATATATTATTTTTTTAATCTTAAAGACTTCCTAATGACCTCTCCCCACAGCCTTTCAGCCATAATTACCTCCTCCATTTTGTGTGTGTGTGTGTGTGTCAAGCTTTTAACAACTTTTCCTTTTTTGGTCCCTGTCTTCTTTCCTCATCTTCTCTTCCTTCTTCCCTCCTCTCATCCACCAGGTCCCCTTACCTCTCCCACTGGTTTCTACTATAATTGATGTTTTTCCTCCTTATTCAGTGGAAAACCTCCACTGTAATATAAATTGGGAAGGAAGGTGTTGCTTTGACCAAAACAGAACTTAAGGCATGGAAAAAAAAAAAAAGAGAACAACTCTTCCCTGGAACATAGCATGGCCAGAGAAACCAAAAGCATTTCAAAACCAAACTGGAGTATCAGAGACCAGATATTGAAGACTGTCTTAGGGAGAGGGAAATCTGAGAGGGCAGAACACTCAAGGAGACAGACGTGAAAGCTGTCAAACTTCCTGACTACATTCCTACATCAGGGGATAATGCTTGGAGGACAGCAAACCTTGGTCTGATGGTTATATCTTCCTAGATGTAGAGACACAGGTTCTGACTGTGTCGGGGTCCATGGCACCTGGACCTTTATATTGAGGCACCTGACCTGCTCTCAGAGTTGCATGACCCCTTGATAACAGAGGGAAGTGTTAAGGGCAACGTGAGTTTGTGAAGGATTCCAGGATCCCAGCATGGTGTCATGAAAAGAGCATGAACCTTTGAGGCAGACAGACCAGGTCCGACTTTGTAGTTCAACACTGACTAGTTCTTACACATGTTACTTAGCTTCTCTGAACCTCTGTTTCCTCATCTGTGAAATATATTATCATTTCCTTTCTTAAATCTTTCCTTTAAACAGCAAAAACCTGGGGACATAAGAGTAATCTGGCCCTGGTGGAACAAGCACACAATAATCAGCTAAAAGAATAAATAAATTCATAAATTTCCCTCCCCAGTTTGGACTCTGGGGTTAGTTATTTCACTGGCTCTCCTGAAAACCTTCAATTTGTCCATTATGCCCACTTCTGTCAACCTCCAACCCATAGTAGTCATTCGCTTTCACCATTCCTAAGTTTGTACTGAAGGCTGCTAAAATAATTACATGAATGTTGTTGGTTACCATTATAAACATATTTGTGATCCAGGATATTTCTGTTTGCAATTCATTGGATATGTCACCATGAAAAATGCCAGGTAAATATAAGATGAAAAGGCATGGGATTTGATATTGATGGTGAATTCTTATACCAGCAATTAGAGTATGGGGCTCTTTCCCCTTTGGATATAGAAGTAGGCAGGGAAGAGTGTAGAGATGATTCCAGGTAGGATGGGCCAAAATGGTAATAGCACATTAAAGGAACTGAGAATAATTCTTGCTCCCAGAGGAATCTTTCACAAGATGCAGAACGGTTGTGTGTCTGTAGAAGAATCTGGGGAATCCAATATTCAAAAATTACAGAAGAGGAATTGATGAACTCAAGAACTAAATATCTAGAAGTAGGGACTAAGCCAACTCTAGTTTTTTAAGTTATTGTCAATGCTGAAAGTTATTGAAGGATTGCGAATAAAATTTCCTAGTTAGAAATCATAATTGTTAACTTCTGAAAAGAAATTCTGTACATGTGCCAAATGTTTCCATTCATGTGAACATATAAATTTGAATGCTGTTATGTGGATCACCTGTTGAAAACTCAAACTAAGGTGTCTGGACTGTCAGTATTATGCTCATTTGGTTGCCTTACCAGAAATCCTTGAGGGTAATAATTACCTAAGGAAATTTTTCACGCTGTCTGCAGTGATTTACCACAAGGAATTATTTGGGGGTTTTATCACTTAGAAATCTGTAAAGGAAATGAAGACTGTTCACTTTCTACAGAAAACCTAACCCATGTACTTAATGCTTACTTTATCGTATTTATTTTATGTACATTTTACCCTCTTCTAAAACCTTGAACATAGGGGTTGCAAGATGAATTAGTGGCAGTACCCACTGAACATAGTTAACATTCTGATGTATGCTATGTGGAATATTCCAGTGAAAGGAAAATATTTTTAAAGGTAATAGCAGGACCTTCATGTTAAGATGAAGTAAAATAAGACATTAATTTCCAACAGTAGAAGACTCAAGGCTGCTTGAGTGTCACTTCTAGTTTTCTTTCTACATCTTTGATGTTCCTTTCCCAGTTTTCTGTCTTTTATACTGGTTTCTTTCTGTCTCCTTAAAATTACACCTCCCCAGCCCCTATCCAGATCTCTGCTCCTTTTTTCCCTATATACCCTCCCTTGTTTGTTATATGTGTGCCCATGACTCCAACTATGACTTAATTACTAATGATTTTGAATTTTATCTACAACATTGACTGCTCTATAAAATTCCAGTTGTGTATTCCCAACTATTTCCTTCAAGTGCTTAAAATTTGATGTCTAAAATTAAGTTATCCTCTCACATTCACTTCAGGACTTGCCTTTCCCACTATAATTCCCATCTCAATGACTTTCATTACTATTCACCTAATAATGTAAATTAGAAAACCTGAGTTATCCCTATTTTCCTTCCTCATGACCCATTACTTTGTTTGTTTTTGGAGACAGAGTCTTGCTCTATCGCCCAGGCTGGAGTGCAGCGGCATGATCTCTAGTCTTTGCAATCTCTGTCTCCCAGGTTCAAGTAATTCTCATGCCTTGGCCTCCCAAGTAGCTGGGATTACAGGCATGTACAACCACACCCAGCTAATTTTTGTATTTTCAGTAGAGATGGGGTTTTGCAATGTTGCTGAGGGTGGTCTCAAACTCCTGAGCTCAGGCAATCCACCCGCTTTGGCCTCCCAAAGTGTTAGGATTCCAGGTGTGAGCCACTGCGCCCAGCCCCATAACTTTCAATGTCATAAAGTCCTACTGATTGTCCTCTCTAGAGATCTCACAGATACACCTGCCAGTGCTCCCCTCACAGCCACATCTTCACTGTGACCATCTCATTAGGGCCTCATTATTTTTCACATGGACTATGGTATCAGCTTCCAAACTGGTACTCCCACCATGAGCAATTCTTCATTCATGCCTCCTCCCAATACCACCAGGGTTCTTGCTTGAAAATAGAGACATCAAAATGTCTGTCAGTCTTTCAATTAAAACTGTCCAAAGTTTCCCCATTGCTTATGGAGTAAAGTCTAGATAATTTAGAACTATATCCTAGTTTGCCCCCAGATCTGATATTAACTTTTCTCAATCTCCTTATATTACTCCCTACCTCACTATCAGTGGTCACGTCAAAACCATCCCTATCACACTCTAAACTTAGTCTGCTTCCTTAATTTCTTCTTTTCTTTGCACACCCTCTTCTTTCTGCCTTGGCCAAACCATAAATACCTACATATTTTTATCAGTCGAGGTCCTCAAGTCCAAACTATACCCATTCTAGCAAAAGGACATTTATTATAGGATACTGGTAGCTCACAAAACATATTGACTGGTATGAAGAAGCTTACAAAGTTTCCAGAAGAATCAGGGACTTTTGTGTACTCAGATGCCAAGAACAATACCCAAATACCCTAGCCTCCTTTTTGCGACTCAACATCTCAGATTTCCTCACCCCTACATTGCTCACGCTAAAGCTCTACTTCTGTTTCCAGAAGGCAAAACCCACACACCTACCACTTCCATTGCTCACCTCTATATCAATGTCTCCTGTTTACCCCTCTGACTGCTGAAATCTAGGTAATGGGCAAGTGTTTAGCTCCAAGTAAGTCTGGTGAAGAAAGGTTTTTGCCTTCTATATTGGGGATGCAAGAAGTTTCCCAACCATTACAAGAGTGTTTAAAGGGTCTAGGCAGCTAGAGAATCTGGCAACTATCCACAACATCCTTGCTCTTTGATGACCAGATTTATATGTCCCTTCCAAAACTAATCAACAGATTCCTTGAGGCAATTGGCTCTCAATCTCATGAGGCATACCCCTACCGTGGCCCTCAGCATGTTGTACTGGAATTATGCATTTGCATTTCCCTCACTTAAAAATTCCAAAAAATCCTTGAGCATCATGGGTATGCCTGATCTTTCTTTACATTATTCTCTTCTCCTTATTTAACATATAGCCAATGTCTGGCAGATGGTAAGCACTTAATAAATGTTCTTTTTGGAAAAATGAGTAAAAATTGGAGTCATAATTCAAATGCTCTTCATCTGCAAATATTTTAGTGATATACCTTTAGCTGAATTCTTTTACTCAATATCCCCAATTCAAGGGAAGATTTTAAACTCTGCTGCAATAATATAGCATTTTAATACACAAAGTGTTTAACCAATATTAAAATCCTTTCAAATAGTATGTGGTTTTCTAATATGCCCTAGCAAAGCTGAAACTCTAGCATGAGTGTTCTCAAAGCTTAACAAAACATAAGCAATTTGAATTCAAGATCCCATGATGTCATTAACAAAGATGTGACTTTGAAATGGAAACAGAATAGTAGGGAAGAGTTCTGAGAGGAGACCTCAACTATAAAAGTTATTTTAAATGAATTCTATTTGTTTTGTTAATAATCATGGGATTTGCATTGATGTTACATTGCCTTTACTTTAAAGCGGTCTCCATGGATCTGCTGACAGCTTCATGAGCTGACTGTGACAACAGTCTATGTCCAATGAAAAGAAATGGGCAAGTAGGGAGTATGTATTTTTATAAGTGAACATAAAGAGAACAATGAATAAGCAAGTTCCCTTTCTATCTTTGAAATATACATGCTTAACTTTTCAAAAGAAAATTTGGTCATTCAGAGCCAATTCAAGCTATTTAACGTCCATCTTTGATAGCCATTTAGTCTAAATTGTAAATCCATTAGTTCTGTGAGAAGAACAATTCACATAGAGCCTGAATCGTCCCTCCTTGCCCATTCCCTAAGTTGTGGCCCTAATTCCATGGCTCTACAGTCTTGTAGAGTAGACAATGTATGTGAGGGATGAGGGGTGGTATAGGAGAGGCACAACACAACAAATATCAAATATATTAGAAAACACTTGCTTGAAAAATGTGCATCTCAGATCCACCTTGATCACTGAGAATAAAGGAAAAAACAAAGTCAATTTTTATATTCAAATCCACTCTTCTCCCCACATTTTTAAAGATGAAAACAAAGAAAATGAGAAACTTGACGCTGATCCAAGATCATTCATTCTCTCTCAAGTAACAAAACTTCTTTAATATGAAAGGAAAACCATACAAACTTCCCTATCCTAAATGCACTTACTGTATTCATAAGTTTTTCATTAAAGAGAAGAAAGAATCTAGTTCAAATTCCTACAATAGTATATTTATCATCACAGGTACTATACAGGGCTAGTTTAAACATACCGAGAGCATTTCAGTTACAATATAATCTACTTTCCAATTATGACAGCTTAGTTTAATTTCATGGTAGACTTGGCAAGTGAGGAAGGATGGACAGGCATTCATCCGTAGTCTTGATACAGTTCTTGGCTTAATTTCACCAATGTACAGGGTGAGCTATGAGGGACCATTAACCAAAGTCCAAAAGACCATGTGGAAGATGGATGTTTATTCAATGAAATGACTATTTTCTCAGCCTGTTTCTACACTGTGTGAATAAGGATTTTCCATCAAATGAAGAAAAGAGAACATTTCAGAAATGTCTGTGCTTCTAAATATTAGGCTGAAATTCAAACACTTCTCCTAATAAATTCTTACAGTGTTTATACATGTTTTTAATCTAATCACTTACATATTTTTTTCTTCTAAAATAATCTGTTAATGCTTGTGGTTTTGGCAAATTGCAGAATTGTGTTTTTACAGCTATGGTTGCCCCAGCCTATACATAGTTGTTACTTCTGTTTTCCTACAACAGTTCAGCACTAGATTTCTCTTCTTCACCCTTTCATCTGCATCCTTCCTTGCTCTATTTTTCTTCCTTTTTCTCTTTCCCTCTCTTCTGTTCTTCTATCTCTCTCCATGATCTATTATCGTAATATAGAACTGAGATTTTTATTTATGAAATATCTTGCACCTTAAATAAAGTGGAAACCATGATAATACTAACTTCATCAAGTTCTTGTGAGGATTAAATAATATACATAAAAGGCTTAGAACAATGCCAAGGAGAGATGAAAAGTTACGTAAGGATAAGTTAGCAAGAATTATCTTGATGTTTGGTATTTATTAAATAGCATTTTATAATCCTTGTCATTAATTTAGAAGCGAATGTGTAAAATTTCTAGCATTTGTCTTATGAAAGCAATATGAAAACCTTGCTCTTTATTTGTTCTTCAGTCTCTTCTGCTTTTAGGAATTCCTAGCAGCATCAACTTTTTATATCAATCGTTTTTCATCTATTGAGGACAACAACAAAAGCTCTACCCTACACCCCAGAAAACTACCTATATACACAACATTTTGCACATTACTTCAGAGCTCTCATCGATATCTTTCATCCCTCTATTGACTCCTTAGTTGCCCGTAAACCTTACTTAAGAAACTCTGCTCCACAGAGCAAAAGTTTTCCTACCCTGACTAGTAACAAATTACACAAATGAAAAACAAGCTATGTGCTTAGGACACTACCAAGCGGGTGGGAGAGGGGGAAGAGGAAGGAAGGAGAGGGCTCTTTGAAAAAAATTGGTTATTGACACTTCTATAAATAAATAAAGTAGTTACCATGGGGAAAAAGGTGAGACAATGTGGTATGTTTTTGTACTTCTTTTAGGGTTTGGCATTATTTTATTTTGCATTACATTAGAGGAGTCATTTTTTTAGATGTCAGAGCCATGATCCATCCCGCCTGAAGACTGAAAATGGTGTGGTCAAGTGGAAACAGCAGAGATTCTGGAAGCAAGAGAACCGAAGTTTGTGTTTGGATTCTCTTTTTCCACTTCCTTGGTTTGAACAAGGCACTACATTTCTCAGAACCCTTGCTTCCTTGGCTCTCTGAGGGTAAGATCACCTACCTCTTATGCTTACTGGGGAGAATACAACATCAGTGTGTTAAGGTGCTTAATGCTTATAGGTTCCCTTGACTTTCTTTCAACAGTAAAATTGTGCTGAATAAATAGATCATGGTGGAACCTCTTGCTTACATTATTTTAATGGCGATTTTAGAGACTGTCACTCCATGATTTCCGTGCATTATTGGTCATGAGTGACAGATTTTGTATTTTTTAACTGCAAAATTTGAAATTAGAAACATTATCATAGCATACCGTTGCTATTCTGAGAATTGAGACATCCTTAAACACCAGAAGGAAATTGTCCATGTGACTATTTTATTTTATAGGGGAAGATATGGAGAAAAAAAGGCTGAGAATAGGACAAGAATGAAAAGGCAAAACTGCAATTTCACATAAATTCCTTCTTCTTATACCATTTGCAGTAATTAATGTGTTGTAAATAGGACAATTTTTCTTATTATAAATGAATTTTCACTGTGAGGAAAAAGTGCCATTTCCTTTATTATTTCCCATCCACCTCTTGTGCCAAAAGTGCACTTTTTATTATTTTTCTGTACTTTTAAATATTTCTACATAATTTATCAATCAAATATCCACCCAGAGAATCTAAATAGCGAGGTGGATATCTCTGAAAACAATTGTCAGAATTCCATTCCTTTTGAACTCCCATTCCACCAGGCATGAGGATTAAAGGCAGATATCTGGGTATCATGTGATTCTCCTTTGGGAGATAATGACACACATGCAGAGGTTGAACAATGTAAATAGGCTAACATCTCGGAAAACCATCCCAAAAAAATTGTGCATAAAGATTTAAAGATTTCTTCTCTTTCTTTTTACCTTTCTAACCTCGATGATTACTGTACTTATCTTTTCTTATTTCCCCACTCTTCCTTTGACAAAACCAAAGACGATACATGGTTTTCTAATTTCCCTATCTGAAGCATCCTATGTGAGATACACAAGTTTCATTCTCCTTTTCTTCTTTTATCTTCTTGTGGTGGGAAGAAAGCTCATGATTTTGATTTGAGACACTGAATCTAACTAACAATAACATTTATATGAAATGCCATCTGTTCCATCAATAAACATTATTGAAGATCTACTATATGCACCAACATTAGGCACTAGGGGTACAAATATATGTTATATATAATTAGTGTCCTTTACACATAAACTGTCTAAGATGAGAAACAAATGTTTAAATAAGTTTTATAACATGAATACACTCTTTAATACAGGCATGCACTCAGGAGTTTGCTGACACAGAGAATGACATGATGAATTCTGCCTAAAAGAAAGGGGTATAAGAGATATGATCTCAGGAAGCTAAGATGTGGAAATGAATCTTAAAAGGTGAGGGAAGACTAGATCATTGGAACCACCCCTCCAATGAGGGACAAATTGGACAAGTTGTTTAAAACAACTTGTTGAGAAAAGCTGGAAAAGTTGTTTAAAAACAGCTGCTTTAAGGCATTGAACTGCTAACAAGGGATTAAACAACTTTAACTTCAAGGAACTGGGAGCAGACAGAACTGCAGAGAGGTAAGCCTGCCATTTGGATGTTCCTTCTTTAGAGACATTTGTCAAGCCCAAATGAGGGAATGAAGAAGCTGAAAAGTTGAGCAAAATGTCTGACAGTTTCCTAAATCTAGGAGAACAAAATTGGGAGTCCAGGATGACCAAAGAAAGTGAGAGCCTACTAACCATATAAGGCTGTGGAGTGGGACCTTGAGGAGTTGCAGAAGAGTCAAGGTAAGTTGGAAAAACATTACTCCTCCCAGGGACTCCAATCCAAGTGCCAGGCGCATGGTGATATGCAATAAATGATTGTTGAACAATTGATTAAATGATCATATCTGTGAATCAAGGGAGTGATGGCCCCTCCTTTTGCCAGCTGCCCCATCAGAGAGCACGCAGTAGCTGGATGGCCAAGTGGCAGAAGGCAACTTGGCACCAAGTGCCAAAAGAATGTGAATCCACAGAGTCAAGGTTCTGAGGTAGGAGGAATTAGGCAACAAGAGAAAGAGGGTGGAAGGGACATACAGCTAAGACCATCATCTCTAGCCAACTCTGTTCCATTTGGAAAACAGGAGAGAGAGGGAGGGGGAGAGAGAAGTGTATGAGTGGAAAGAGAGAGATGGGGAGAGGGAGGGAGACATGGGGAGAGGACAGGAAGAGTAGGGGGTATGGTGGTAGACCAGAACTCAGTTAAGAAACAGGGCAAACTTCATTATATTAAATATCAATCATAGTTTTCTACACTTGTACAGAAAGTTTATTCCTGAAATCCACTACAATATTAACTATTAATATCAATTTCAATTTGCACCACACTGGAACTAGTTTCATTTTAACTATGGTCTGTGGAGATCTCGATCTCTCTTGATTTCTAATCCTACTCTAGATCCCCATTATTTAAGGGCTTGAATCTCCAAATTAAACTGTTTTCTTACCTGATTGAAATTGTTCTCCTTCCTTGTTAAAACTGTTTTCCAAGTTCTAAAAACTTAAGGTTTCATGTTAACCACACAGAAGTGAGAGTTCTTCAAATCTGTGCATGACTTTTTGAAAAATTAGAGTTCTGAGTGAACAAAGGCCAAGTTTCCATTTTGTAGCTGAATGATAAATGAGGTGAACCTAGCATCGCTTTTATAAAAAATGCAAAATAAAGATTTGTCTTTCTCTTCCTCTCATGCTTAGAAGAATAAACTGACTGCCCTAAAAAGCATATTTATTCAAACAGCAAACCTGGTCTTATTGAACTGTTCTCTGTGGGTGCCACATGTTTACAAATATCCTTATCCTAAATTTCTTCCTTTTCTCTCAAGCTAATATCCTGTATGGTGTGCATTAGTGCAAAATTGTTTAAAGGGTGAAAAATCAAAAGTCAGGAAATGCCTAGTTAAGGATCTTTAGAACAGTGAGAACTTGGTCACATTGCATACCCTGGGCAAATTATGACACAGTTTTTACCACATGAACAGAACTGTACTGAAGGTATAAATTTAACAAGGAAAAGAGGAATAGAAAAATTACACTCAGGCCACAACACCCACGTAATTAGGGTGTAGAAGTTTTGAAATTTCCTGACAACTTTTCTAAAGTTCAGTCTTTGCACAGAAATACTGTGGTAACATAGTTTTTGCATTTAATTTCCACGAGTTTGCAAGAGAAGAAAGCATTCTAGAGAAATCTTCAGTTTAGCAGTTCCTAACCCCAATTTTCTTTATTCACGTATCTTTATAGGACTGCAATGGAACAAAACCAATCAAAGCAAAAGATTAATATGTCTTTATAGGCTTTCATTCTTTACATTGCATTGAGAATTTTTCCTGAGCAATAATGAGCATACTGCTAAAGTGAAGTTTTAAGTTTGTCATTTGGAAATGTAAAAGCATAGGCATCTGTGCTTTTAAAAAAATTTTTTGAGCAAACAATAAATGGTTAAAGGCGAGTGAAGAAAGAATCTGAACTGAGGAACTCTCATTCTTTCTCATTTTCTTTCCCAGCCAAAGTCTTAATGGTTGAAGAATTAGGTTTACACAAGGATAACTCTTTAGTATGCCTTCTCGCTCTATATGTGCAAATAATAGTCACATGTAGTAATGTGGTTACCTAGATAAGGTCAGAAGAATTCATTCGTATCTTCTGAGAATTAAAAGTCAGTGACTATTTAAACACAATTTTCCCACCAACTTTCCAAAGAACTTGCAGATTTCCAACAAAATTATTTGTGAAATTCTAAGTGTGAAAAATAGTGTATTTTTAATTTTATGTAGGTGTATGGATGCAACTACCCTTGTCATTAAAACATTTTTTGAATTGCAGATACAAACGCATAGAAAAGACTATGCGGATTACTATAAGTTTAATTTAGTTTCATAAAAAGGGTAGAAATTAATTAATTAGCCATTTATTTCTTAAGCAAGGTGAAAAAATTCCATATACAGAATTGTAAAACTTATTTTTTTAAAAGTGGTAAATAGCTTTCATTTTTAGTATCTTTTATATATATATACTTTAAGTTCTGGGATACATGTGCAGAATGTGCAGGTTTGTTACATAGGTATAAACATATCATGGTGGTTTGCTGCAGCTATCAACCTGTCAACTACATTAGGTATTTCTGCTAATGCTACCCCTCCCCTAGGCCCCCAACCACCAACAGGCCCCAGTGTGTGATATTCCCCTCCCTGTGTCAATGTGTTCTCATTGTTCAACTCCCACTTATGAGTGAGACCATGTGGTGTCTGGTTTTCTGTTCCTGTGTTAGTTTGCTGAGAATGATGGTTTCCAGCTCCTTCTATGTCCCTGCAAAGGACATGAACTCATCCTTTTTTATGGCTGCATAGTATTCCATGGTGTATATGTGCCACATCTTCTTTATCTAGTGTATCACTGATGGGTATTTGGGTGGTTCCAAGTCTTTGCTATTGTGAATAGTGCCGCAATAAACATATGTGTACATGTGACTTTATAGTAGAATGATTTATAATCCTTTGGGTATATGCCCAGTAATGAGATTGCTGGGTCAAAGGGTATATTTCTGGTTCTAAATCCTTGAGGAATCACCACGTTCTCTTCCACAATGGTTGAACTAATTTACACTCCCACCAACAGTGTAAAAGTGTTCCTATTTCTCCACATCTTCTCCAGCATCTGTTGTTTCCTGACATTTTAATGATCACCATGCTAACTGGCATGAGATGGTATCTCATTGTGGTTTTGATGGTTTTGATTTGCATTTCTCTAATGACCAGGGATGATGAGATTTTCTTCGTATATTTGTTGTCTGCATAAATGTCTTCTTTTAAGAAGTGTCTGTTCATATCATTTGCCCACTTTTTGATGTGGTCATTTATTTTTTTCTTGTAAATTTGTTTAAGTTATTTGTAGATTCCGGATATTGGCCCTTTGTCAGATGGAAAGGTTGCAAAAATTTTCTCCCATTCTGTAGGCTGTCTGCTCACTCTGATGAAAACTTCCTTTGCTTTGCAGATGCTCTTCAGTTTAATTAGATCCCATTTATGAATTTTGGCTTTTGTTGCCATTGCTTTTGGTGTTTTAGTCATGAAGTCTTTCCCCATGCCTATGTCCTGAATGGTATTGCCTAGGTTTTCTTCTAGGGTTTTTATGGTGTTAGGTCTTATGTTTAAGTCTTTATTCCAACTTGAGTTAATTTTTGTATAAGGTGTAAGGAAGGGGTCCAGTTTCAGTTTTCTGCATATGGTTAGCCAGTTTTCCAAACACCATTTATTACACAGGGAAGCCTCCTTCCATTGCTTGTTTTTGTCAGGTTTGTTAAAGATCAGATGGTTGTAGATATGTGGCATTACTTATGAGGCTTCTGTTCTGTTTCATTGGTCTATATATCTATTTTGGTACCAGTATCATGCTGTTTTGGTTACTGTAGCCTTGTAGTATAGTTTGAAGTCAGGTAGCGTGATGCCTCCAGCTTCATTCTTTTTGCTTAGGATTGTCTTGGCTATATGGGCTCTTTTTTGGTTCCATATGAAATTTAAAGCAGTTTCTTTCTAATTCTGTGAAGAAAGTCGATGGTAGCTTGATGGGGATAGCACTGAATCTTTAAATTACTTTGGGAAGTATGGCCATTTTCACAATATTGATCCTTCCTATCCATAAGCATGGAATGTTTTTCCATTTGTTTGTATCCTCTCTTATTTCCTTGAGCAGTGGTTGGTAGTACTCCTTGAGGAGGTCTTTCACATTCCTTGTAAGTTGTATTCCTTGGTATTTTATTCCCTTTGTAGCAATTGTGAATGGGAGTTCACTCATAATTTGGCTGTTTGTCTATCATTGGTGTATATGAATGCCTGTGATTTTTGCACATTGATTTTGTATCCTGAGACTTTGCTGAAGTTGCTTATCAGCTTAAGGAGATTTTGGGCTGAGATGATGAAGTTTTCTAAATATATAATCATGTATTCTACAAAGTGAGACAAATTGACTTCCTCTCTTCCTATTTGAATACTCTTTATTTTTTTCTCTTGCCTGATTGCCCTGGCCAGAACTTCCAATACTGTGTTGAATAGGAGTGGTGAGAGAGAGCATCCTTGTCTTGTGCCACTTTTTAAAGGGAATGCTTCCAGTTTTGCCCATTTAGTATGATACAGACTGTGGGTTTGTCATAAATAGATCTTATTATTTTGAGATATGTTCCATCAATACCTGGTTTATTGAGAGTTTTTAGCATGAAGGGGTGTTGAATTTCATTGAAGGCCTTTTCTGCATCTATTGAGATAATCATGTGGTTTTTGCCATGGGTTCTGTTTATGTAATGGATTATGTTTATTGATTTGTATATGTTGAAGCAGTCTTGCATCCCAGGGATGAAGCCAACTTGATCGTGGTGGATAAGCTTTTTGATGTCCTGTTGGATTCGGTTTGCCAGTATTTTATTGAGGATTTTCACATCGATGTTCATCAGGGATATTAGCCTGAAATTTTCCTTTTTTGTTGTGTCTCTGCCAAGTTTTGGTATGAGGATGATGCTGGCCTCATAAAATGAGTTAAGGAGGAGTCCCTCTTTTTCTATTGTTTGGAATAGTTTCAGAAGGAATGGAACCAGCTCCTCTTTGTACCTCTTAGAATTCAGCTGTGAATCTGTCTGGTCCTGGGATTTTTTGGGGGGGGTTGGTAGGCTATTAATTACTGCCTCAATTTCAGAACTTGTTATTGTTCTATTCAGTGACTTGGCTTCCTCCTGGTTTAGTCTTGGGAGGGTGTATTTGTCCAGGAATTTATCCATTTCTTCTAGATTTTCTAGTTTATTTGCATGGAGGTGATTATAGTATTCTCGGATAGTAGTTTGTACTTCTGTGGGATCAGTGATGATATCCCCTTTATCATGTTTTATTGTGTCTATTTGATTCTTCTCTATTTTCTCCTTTATTAGTCTGGCTAGCAGTCTATTTTGTTAATCTTTACAATAAAAACAGCTCTGGGATTCATTGATTTCTTTGAAGGTTTTTTTGTGTCTCTATTAACTTCATTTCTGCTCTGATCTTAGTTATTTCTTTTCTTCTGCTGGCTTTTGAATTTGTTTGGTCTTGCTTCTCTAGTTCTTTTAATTGTGCTGTTAGGGTGTTGATTTTAGATCTTTCCTGCTTTCTCTTGTGGGCATTTAGTGCTATAAATTTCCCTCTAAACACTGCTTTAGCTGTGTCCCACAGATTCTGGTACATTATGTATTTGTTCTCATTGGTTTCAAAGAATTTATTTATTTCTGCCTTAATTTCATTATTTACCCAGTAATCATTCAGGAGCAGGTTGTTCAGTTTCCATGTAGTTGTGTGGTTTTGATTGAGTTTCTTAGTCCTGAGTTCTAGTTTGATTGCACTGTGGTCTGAGAGACTGTTATGATTTCCATTCTTTTGCATTTGCTGAGGAGTGTTTTACTTCCAATTATGTGGTCAATTTAAGAATAAGTGTGATGTGGTGCTGAGAAGAATGTATATTCTGTTGATTTGGGGTGGAGAGTTCTGTAGATATCTATTAGGCCCACTTGGGCAGAGCTGAGTTCAAGTCCTAAATATCCTTGTTAATTTTCTGTCTTGTTGATCTAATATTGACAATGGGGTGTTAAAGTCTCCCACTATTATTGTGTGGGAGTCTAAGTCTCTTTGTAGGTCTCTGCGAACTTGCCTTATGAATCTGGGTGCTCCTCCATTGGGTGCATATATATTTAGGATAGTTAGCTCTTCTTGTTGCATTGATCCCTTTACCATTATGTAATACCTTTCTTTGTCTTTTTTGATCTTTGTTGGTTAAAAGTCTGCTTTATCAGAGACTAGGATTGCAATTCCTGCTTTTTTTTGCTTTCCATTTGCCTTATTTTGAACCTTTATTTCCATCCCTTTATTTTGAGCCTATGTGTGTCTTTGCATGTGAGATGGGTCTCCTGAATACAGCACACTGGTGGGTCTTGATTTTTTATCCAATTTGCCAGTCTGTGTCTTTTAATTGGGGCATTTAACCTATTTACATTTAAGGTTAATATTTTTATGTGTGAATCTGATCCTGTCATTATGATGCTAGCTGGTTATTTTGCCCATTAGTTGATGCAGCTTCTTCATAGTGTCAACAGTCTTTACAATTTGGTATGTTTTTGCAGTGGCTAGTACTGATTTTTCCTTTCTATGTTTAGTACTTCCTTCAGGAACTCTTCTAAGGCAGGCATGGTGGTGACAAAATCTCTCAGCATTTGCTTGTCTGGAAAAGATTTCTCTGTTGTTTATGAAGGTTAGTTTGGCTGGATATGAAATTCTGGTTTGAAAATTCTTTTCTTTAAGAATGTTGAATATTGGCCCCCACTTTCTTCTGGCTTGTATTCTTTTGCCGAGAGATCCACTCTTAGTCTGATGGGCTTCCCTTTGTGGGTAACCTGACCTTTCTCTCTGGCTGCCCTTAACATTTTTTCCTTCATTTCAACCTTGGTGAATCTAACAATTATGTGTCTTGGGGTTGCTCTTCTTGAGGAGTATCTTTGTGGTGTTCTCTGTATTTCCTGAATTAGAATGTTAGCCTGTCTTGCTAGGTTGAGGAAGTTCTCCTGGATAATATCCTGAAGAGTGTTTTCCAACTTGGTTCCATTCTTCCCATCAATTTCAGGTATACCAATCAAACATAGGTTTGATCTTTTCACATAGTCCCATATTTCTTGGAGGCTTTATTTTTCCTTTTCATTCTTTTTTCTCTAATCTTGTCTTCATGCTTTATTTCATTAAGTAGATCTTCAATCTCTGATATCCTTTCTTCCACTTGATCAATTTGGCTATTGATACCTGTGTATGCTTCACAAAGTTCTCGTGCTGTTTTATTCAGCTCCATCAGGTCATTTATGTTCTTCTCTAAACTGGTTATTCTAGTTAGCAATTCCTCTAACCTTTTTTCAAGGTTTTTATCTTCCTCACATTGGGTTAGAACATGCTCCTTTAGCTCGGAGAAGTTTGTTATTATGCACCTTCTGAAGCCTACTTCTGTCAATTTGTCAAACTCATTCTCCATTCAGTTTTATTCCCTTGCTGGTGAGGAGTTGTGATCCTTTGGAGGAGAAGAGGCATTCTGGTTTTTGGAATTTTTAGCCTTTTGGTGCTAGATTTTCCTCATCTTCAAGGATTTATCTACTTTTGGTCTTTGATGTTAGTGACCTTTGGATGGGGTTTCTGTGTGGACATCCTTTTTGTTGAGGTTGATGCTATTCCTTTCTGTTTGTTCGTCTTCCTTCTAACAGTCAGGCCCCTCTGCTGCAGGTCTGTTGGAGTTTGCTGGAGGTCCACTCCAGACCCTGTTTGCCTGGGTATCACCAGCAAAGGCTGCAGAACAGTAAAGATTGCTGTCTCTTCCTTCCTCTGGAAGCTTCGTCCCAGAAGGACACCCACCAGATGCCAGCTGGAGCTTTCCTTTATGAGGTTGACCCCTGCTGGGAGGTGTCTCCCAGTTAGGAGGCAAGGGGGTCAGGGACCCACTTGAGGAGGCAGCCTGTCTCTTAGCAGAGCTTGAGCGCTGTGCTGGGAGATCCACTGCTCTCTTCAGAGCCAGCAGGCAGGAACGTTTAAGTCTGCTGAAACTGTACCCACAGCTGCTCCTTTCCCCAGGTGCTCTGTCCCAGAGAGACAAGAGTTTTATCTATAAGCCCCTGACTGGGGCTGCTACCTTTCTTTCAGAGATGCCCTGACCAGAGAGGAGGAACCCACAGAGGCAGTCTGACTATAGTGGCTTTGCTGATCTGCAGTGGGCTCTGCCAAGTTTGAACTTCTTGGTGGCTTTGTTTACACTGTGAGGGGAAAACTACCCACTCAAGCTTCAGTAATGGAGGACGCCCCTCCCCCCACCAAGTTTGAGTGTCCCAGGTCAACTTCAGACTGCTGTGCTGGCAGTGAGAATTTCAAGCTAGTGGATCTTAGCTTGCTGGGCTCCATAGGGGTGGGATCCATTGAGCTAGACCACTTGGATCCCTGGCTTCAGCCCCCTTTCCAGGAGAGTGAATGGTTCTCTCTCGCTGGCATTCCAGGTGCCACTGGGGTATGAAAAATAACTCCTGCAGCTAGCTTGGTGTCTGCCCAAATGGTTGCCCAGTTTTGTGCTTAAAACCCAGGGCCCTGGTCATGTAGGCACCTGAGGGAATCTCCTGGTCTGTGGGTTGCAAAGATGGTAGGAAAAGTGTAGTATCTGGGCCGTAATGCACCATCCCTCACAGCTTCCATTGGCTAGGGGAGGGAGTTCCCCAACCCCTTGCACTTCCCAGGTGAGGTGATGCCCCACTCTGCTTCTGCTCACCTTCCATGGGCTGCACCCACTGTCTAACCAGTTGCAATGAGATGAGCCGGGTACCTCTGTGGGAAATGCAGAAATCACCTGCCTTCTGTGCTGATCTCTCTGGGAGCTGCAGACCAGAGCTGTTCCCATTCAGCCATCTTGCCCAGCATCAAAACTTCTACTTGGTTAAAGTTAGAATTTTATTCTTAAATTTATTAAACATGAATATTAATGCTTATTACTAATGACAGTTCTTTTTCCTGAATAGCAATTATATCAGCAGCTAATGCTTACTGACTTCTTACATTGTGCTAAGCCCTTTGCTTATTTATCTCATGTAAGCTACTCAAAAATCCCATATTGGAGATGTTATTACTATCTCCATTTTACTGAAATGGAGATAGCTGCTTAACAGGGTTTAGGAACTCACATAGTAAGTGCAAGTAATAGTAAAAGGTACACCCTGCTGATGTACGCTGGTGAATAATACTCAATAGAAAGTATGAAAACAATCACAATATATCTTCTTCATGATCTAGCTCAATTCCAGCATCTAGAGAGTGAAAAGTGTGAGAAAAATGAATTTAGATTCCAGCTATTCCAAATGAGAAGTTGATTGTTGAAGAAACAAACACTGAAATGTTTGATCTTTCATCGGGGGGTGTCAATATATTACAAATATTTTAGTGTTACTCTAAGGAACAAAAGGGAAAACAGAAATAATCCCTTCACCCCATGATGTGCTAAAAATTGAGAAATGGAAGCTCTTGTTTATTTGGTCAGGTTACTTCCTGAAGGTCATTTTGTAAGGGAAATGTTTGTGATTGGGAAAAGGAAATTCTTATTTTTTTGTGGCATTTGTTCATGCATGGAATAAGTGAATTGAATTTTACAGTTTATAATCTTGTTCACTTACAAACAGCCAATAAGTGGGAGCTATTTGAAAATACAATTAAATGAAAACATCATCTCAAGAACTAATACTATGTGTCTTTAATCTATTGAACTTTCAATTCTTTGCTTTAAATTTATTTTCATTTTTGTCCAAGTTATACATTCACATATTTTTAAAGAGTGAAGTACTTTCACAAGGTTTCAATAAAAAAACAAAAGTTACCTGCTTCGTCCACTCAAATGTTTCCCTTCCTAGAGGCACCATGATAGACATATACTGCAATTTCTGAATATTTTGTTCTAGTCATTGTCTATCACTCCTAGTATGAAAGATGAACATTTTGCTTTTGCAAAATCTCACCCCACTAGTACTCCTACATATATTCCTCATCTTCATCCTTCCACTGTATTTATCATGTGATTTTGCTTAGACCATCATTTGGTTTTTACATCATACTGACTCTGTAAATCCTATTTATAACTAAGTTGCCTTATATACTATGACTATTTTTCTACGCAGCATTCTGTTTTTCTTAAAGTTAGCAATGATCTGGTGTTGGATTGCTTAGCTTTGTGTGTACTTACTACTAATACATTTCCTAATTATCCTCAAGTTGTATGTATCTCTCAGGACATTAGGACAATTTTATATCCCTGGATAAATCCCTCTAGAGTCTGAGTTGCTTCAGTTTGAATTGTTTGCCATCCATACCTGCATTAATTATTTACTGCCACAAACTTGGTGGATTAAAATAGCACACATTTATTATTTCAGACTTACCATGGGTTAGGAGTCCAGGCACAGCATAGCTGAGTTCCCTGTTCAGGATCTCATTGGACTGAAAACAAGGTATTGGTTACGGCTGAATTCTCATCTGAGGCTCAGGGTCCTCTTCCAAGCTCACGTCACTCTTGGCAGGATTCAGTTCCTTGTAGATATGGGACTGAGGCTGTTGGCTTCTATAGACCACCCACCATTCCCTGACATGTGGTCTTTGCCACATAAATGGCTGTCTGCGTCTTTAAGGTGAGCAGGAGAGAATCTCTGATGTTTCAAATTTCTTTGTTGCCTTCCTTGTATGATTTCTAGACCATTTTTAAAAGGCTCATCTAGTTAGGTAAGACTTTACCCAGGATAATCTCCCTATTGATTAACTAAAAGTCAACTGATTAGGGACTTTAATAACATCTGAAAACCTCTTCATCTTCACCATATAACATAATCACAGGAGTGATATCCCATCATATTCACAGATTCTGCACACACTCATGTGAGGGGATTCTACAGGGCACATATATCAAGGGGTGGAAATCTTGGGGGTCATCGTAGAATTCTGCTTACCATTATACCTAATAACTGGAAGCCACCCAGAACTCTCCATTCATTATCATCACAGAGATTCTCTCAGTCTCTCTCTCGAATTGAATTTCCTGTTTCCTGGACTTTGTGTCTTTTTTTTTTTTCTTGGAACATTTCATAAATTTCTAGAAGCACATATTCAAACAGCTTCCTGAAAAGGGGCTACATGAGAAGTTTTGTTTTCTAGACACTGAAATGGAGTTCTTGAAGTTATTTTTCTTCAGAATTTTAGTATGTTGTTGCTTCATTGGCTTCTAGCTTCCACTATTGTTATTGATAAGTTTGATGTCATCTTATACTTGATACTTTGTATGAAACCTGTTTTTTTTTTTTCTGAGACTTTATATTGTCCATTATCTGTCCCCAGTTTTGTGAAATTCCTCGATAATGTGCCTTGGATTTGGTCTACTTTATCCATTGTTCTGGGTGCTCAGTGACATCCCTTTCAATCAGGACATTCATGTTCTTCATAGATTCTGGAAATTTTATTTTGAATTATTTTATTAGTGTTTTCCTTTTATCTATTTTCAGTATCCTCTATTCATAGAACTCCAATTATTATTATTATTATTATTATTATTATTATTATTATTATTATTTTGACGGAGTCTCGCTCTGTCACCCAGGCTGGAGTGCAGTGACGCTATCATGGCTCACTGCAACCTCCACCTTCTGGGTTCATGCCATTCTCCTGCCTCAGCCTCCCAAGTAGCTGGGACTACAGGCACCTGCCACCACACCCAGCTAAATTTTTTGTATTTTTAGTAGAGATGGGGTTTCACCATGTTAGCCAGGATGGTCTCCATCTCCTGACCTTATGATCCACCTGCCTTGGCCTCCCAAAGTGCTGGGAGTACAGGTGTGAGCCACCGTGTCTGGTCAGAACTTCAATTATTCCAGAACATTCTAGATAAGTCTCTATTTTAAAAATATTATCTATTTTCTTCTCTTTCTTCTAGTCTTTCTGGGAGATTCTCTTGATTTTATCTTCCAATATATATTTTTTAATTTTTAGTTTTTTTTTGAGATGGAGTCTTGCTCTGTTGCCCAGACTGGAGTACATGTGGCACCATCTTAGCTCACTGCAACCTCTGCCTCCTGGGTTCAAGTGATTATCATGCCTCAGCCTCCCAAGTAGTTGGGATTACAGGCACCCGCTGTACTGCCAGCTAATTTTTATATTTTTAATAGAGATGGGATTTCACCATGTTGGCCAGGCTGGTCTCGAACTCCTGACCTCAGTGATCTACCTGCCTCAGCCTCCCAAAGTGCTGGGATTACAGGTATGAGCCACTGTGCCCAGGGTATCTTCCAATAGTTTATGTGATCATATTGTTTATTTCTAAGGTTTCATGTTCACTGGATATTTGCTTTATAGTATCTACTTCTTCATAGATTAATATTCTCTAAGAATATTAATACTAGTTATTATTCTTTCTATTTGTACTGGCATTCAAAGGGAGGTGGGGTTTTTTTTCATAAATGCCTGGCAGTCTTTGGCTGTCTGCTCGTATTTAAGAGTGAGGCAGGCGCTAAAAAGAAGGCTGGGAGCTCATGGCAGGGGGAGTGCTTCTCAATGGTGCTTTTCTCTCTAGGATAATATTTGGAAAACTTTTGATTTGAGTGTCATGTGCTTATTTCTCTTGGGAGATAGGTTTCTCAAAGAAGATGCCTTTGACCCCCTCCGCAGAAGGGGGAGAATGTTTTAGAATAGTTGAAATCTATGAATAGAGGATAGAGAAAAATAGAAGGAAATCAGTAATAAAATAATTCAATATAAAATTTCTAGAATTTAAGAAGAACATATGTATCTGGCTCCCAACATTACTGAGCTATATGAGGGAAGATGGCTAGAGAACTTAGGTCCTATACATAAGGTTTATCTTAGTCCCCATGTTTTCTGTTTGGTGTCTCTGTTTTAGTTGTACTTCGTATTGCCTAATTCAAAGATCATCTGCTTATCATCCTTAGATAATAAACTTCAAGTCTTCTGCCAGAATGGGGGATGGATATTTGTTCAGATGTATAAATTTGGAATGGAGATATGAGGGACTAAATTTTTAAACAGTCTTTCAACTGATTATTCTACCTGCCAAATACTGCTTCTTTGTAGGAGTCTGCAATGTACATTAGGTTATTTCTCCCCTTTTCCAACTTCCAGATTAGGATTCAGCTTTCTCATGTCTGTTAAATCATTTAATCTCTACCATCTGTCCACCAACTTCCAAAATTGTGTCACTGTTGTCTCCTGTCTCATACTTTGTTCTCATGTATTTATATCTTCTGTAAACATTCCTTTATTCTCATTTAGTGGGATTCTGGGAGGGAGAGGAGCTAAGTGTATGTTCAATCTACCATTTTTAACTATTCATATGCAAGACAATACTCATCAAAGCCCCAATGAGTTTTTTGAAAGGAACATCACCAGATGATTTGATTTGAAAGCCTGCCTGAAGGAATAACAAAACGTATTTTAAATATCTAGTCAGTAAAATGGAATCATATTGGTGACTACAGACAGATTAATGGAACAAAAACACAGCAGACCAAAGACATTCATATATGATCACACAATATTTCAAATTAGTGAGAAAAGAATTAACCAGGTAACTAATCAGCTGATAAATGATATTAGAACAAATGACTAACAATTTTTCAATTTATACATATAACATCAGAATAAAGTTTGAGGATCTGGTCTCCTTCCTAGGGTCTGACAAGAGTCCCAGGGTATGACAAAAACTCCAAGAGTGTCTTTCAGTGTGTGGTTGTAACTATGCCATTTTTCTTTGCTCTGGCTCTTGTGGTCCTCCTGAAGGCAGCTGGCTTTTCTGACTCAATCCCTCCAGTACACACACATGCACATGCATATGCACATGTGCATGTACACATCCTCCTCCCCCAGCGGATCATGACAGCCTTAAGTGCAGTTTCCAAGGTCACTGAGCTTAGTATTTGGTTGCCAGCCTTATCAGAGATCCTGCCTCTTCCCCAAAGCCAGATTGAGAGCAGGGCAACATCTCCACTGCTCTCACAACTCCCTACCCTTAACTACTGGGATTAAAAATCCTATTTCTTGTGGACTAGACTGCCACCTCACTGCTTGAACCCTCTGAGTCTTGATCTTGTTCACCCGATTTGGAAACAAGGGCCTCTCTTATCTGTCCTTGAAGCAAAAAACTATCCACACCTCCAGAAGAGGAAGCCGTGGTGTTACAGTTATCTCATCCTGATTAACAAATCACGCCCAAACTTTTCATAAGCAATGATACATTTTTTTTTGCTCAAGAATTTGCAATTTGGGGTTGCTCAGAGGCTGAGGACTAGGATATAAAATCATCTAGAGGCTAGTTCACTAACAGTTCCGGTGGCTAATGCTGGCTGCCAGCTGGGGGTCTCAGCTAGTGCTGTTAGAGCACACATTGTCTCCTCATGTGGTTGAGGCTTACTTATAGCATGGTGCCTGGGTCTCAAGGGTGAGCATGCCAAAGAGGGAGAGCCAGGTAGAGCCATATTGCTTTATAGGACCTAGCCTTGGAAGTCATGCAGCATCACTTCCACTCCATTCTATTTGCTGACCATTCTATCTCAATAGGTTCACTCAGGTTCCACTCAGGTTCAAGGGAAAACAAATAGATTCTACCTCTTAATAGGAGGGTGGCATGGTTCTGGAGGAACATGTAGGACTGGATATATTGCTGCAGCCATTTTTAGAAAATATTATCTGCCACACCTGGCTCACTGTGTTAAAAAGAAGAGGAAGAAACTGAACAAAATTGAGAAAAAAATTATAGAAAGAATCAATGAAACCAAAAGTTTGTTTTTTGAAAGGATAAGCAAGATTGATAGACTGCTAGCTAGATGATTAACAAAGAAAAAAAGAAAATCCAAATAAGCACATCAGAAATCACAAAGGTAACATTACAATTGACCCACAGAAATACAAAAGATCCTTGGAGACTATTATGAAGACTTCTATGCACACAAACTAGAAAAGCTAGAGGAAATTGATAAATTCCTGGAAAAACACAACATCCCAAATTTGAATCAGGAAGAAAGTGAAACCCTGAATATATATATATCAAGTTCCAAAATTGAATCAATAATAAAAAAGCATATTAACAAAAAAAGCCCCAGACCGGATGGATTCACAGCTGAATTCTATCAGATGTACAAAGAAGAGCTGGTACTGATTCTACTGAAACTATTCCAAAAATAGTTATCGATCACTAACTCATTCTACAAAGCCAGCATCACACTGATACCAAAACCTGGCAAGGACACAACAGAAAAAGAAAACAATAGGCCAATATCCCTGATGAACACAGGTGCAAAAATCCTCAACAAAATACTAGCAAACTGAATCCAACAGTGCATGATAAAGTTAATTCACCATGATCAAGTAGGCTAAATCCCTGGGATGTGAGTTTGGTTCAACATATGCAAATTAATAAATGTGAGTCACCACATAACAGAATTAAAAACAAAAACCATATGATCATCTCAATAGATGTGGTAAAAGCTTTTTATAAAATCCAACACACCTTCATGATAAAAGTCTTCAAGAAACTAGGCATAGAAGCAACATAAGTAAAAATAATAAGAGCTATCTATGACAAACCCACAGCTAACATCATACTGAATGGACAGAAATGGAAGCATTCCCCTTGAGAACTGGAGCAAGACAAGAAGGCCCATTCTCACCACATCTATTCAACATAGTACTGAAAATGCTATGCAGAGCAATTAGGCAAGAGAAAGAAATAAAAGGCATCTAAACAGGAAAAGAAGCAAGCTATCTCTCTTCACAGATGATATGATTCGATACCTAGAAAACTCGAATGACTCTGTCGAAAGGCTCCTGGAACTGAAACAACTTCAGTAAAGCTTCAAGACATAAAATTAATATACAAAAGTCAGTAGCATTTCTGTATACCAATAATGTTCAAGTTCAAGACAGATCAAGAATGCAATCTTATTTACAATAGCCACACAAAAATAAAATACCTAGGAATACATCTAACCAAGGAAGTGAAAGATCTCTACAAGGAGAACTACAAAACACTGCTAAAAGAAATAATAGATGACAGAAACAAATGGAAAAACATTTTCATGCTCATGGATTGGAAGAATCAATATCACTTAAACGGCCATACTGCCCAAAGCATACTATAGATTTAACACTATTCCTACGAAGCAAGCAATGTCATTTTTCACAGAAGTAGAAAAAAACCTTTCTAAAATTCATATGGAACCAAAAAAAAAAAAAAAACCTGAATAGCCAAAGCAATCCTAAGCAAAACAACCAGCATCAGATTACACGACTTCAAACTGTACTATAAGGCTACGGTAGCCCAAACAGCATAGTACTGTACAAAAATGGAAACAGACTAATAGAACAGAATAGTGAATCCAGTTATAACACACTTAGAGCCATCCAATCTTTGACAAAGTCAAGAAAAATAAAGAATGGGAAAAGGACTCCCTACTCAATAAATAGTGCTGGGATAGCTGGCTAGTCACGTACAGATGAATGAAACTGGATCTGTACTTTTCACCATATACAAAAACTAACTCAAGATGGGTTAAAGATTTAAATATAAGACCTCAAACTATAAGAATCCTAGAAGAAAACCTAGGAAACACCATTCTGGACATGGGCATTGTGAAAGAATTTATGACTAGGTCCTCAAAAGCAATTACAGCAAAAACAAGAATTGACAAGTGGGACCTAATTAAACTAAAGAGCTTCAGTACATGAAGATAAACTATCAACAGAGTAAACAGACAACCTACAGAATGGGAGAAAATATTTGCAAAGTATGCATCTGACGAAAGTCTCATATCCAGAATCTATAAGGAACTTGAACAATTGAACATGCAAAAAGCAAATAACCCATCAAAAATTGGTAAAATACATGAACAAACACTTATCTAAAGAAGACATACCAGCTGCCAACATACATATAAAGAAAGGCTGCATATCACTGATCATTAGAAAAATGCAAGTCAAAACCACAATGAGATACCGTCTCACACAAGTCACAATGGCTATTACTAAAAGGTCAAAAAAACAGCCAATGCTGGCAAGGCTGCAGAGAAAAGGGAACACTTATAGACTGTTGATGGGAATGTAAATTAGCTCAGCCACTGTGGAAAGCAGTTTGGAGATTTCTCAAATAACTTATGACAGAAATGCCTTTCAACCCAGGAATCCCATTATTGGACATATATCCAAAAGAAGACAAATTGTTTACCAAAAATACACTTGCACTCGCATGCTTATCACACTACTATTCACAACATCAAAGACATGGAATCAATCTGGGTGTCCATCAGTGGTTTACTGGATAAAGAGAACGTGGTACATATTGTGGGAAAGAGTTTCTGGGGTACCAGTTGAGTCTCAGTCTCCCCTGTGTGAGACACACATGGGAAGCCATAGGCGGCCTCTGAGGAGAAAAGTCTCCTCATTGCCTTCATGTCTTTATGCTCCCAGAGCTAACTGCTGAGCAGCATTCCACAGGTTGCTCAGGGAGGTAACAGTCCCTTGAAGCAGTGGAGTATAATCACACATCTTGGTTACTCCTGAAACCCGCTCCCACTCATTTCAGTCCTGGTAGGTTAAAGATCTTAAGTAGTTTAGACACACGCCTTTGCTCAAGGAAATTCACAGAAACCGCCACTGCTATACCTCTCATCGAATGACTCATGAGTTCTCCACTGATTAATCCTTTTCCTCATTCCTCCCTCCCCCTCCCATCTGCCCTAAGAACAAAGAGCTTGTAAACCAATAAATTAGGTGGATGAGAGCTCCGGGGCATGAGCAAGCCTCTGATGCTCCCCTGGACCTGCCTTTTAAACTCTTATTCTGTCTCTTTCTAACTCCTTTGTCTCTGCCGGACTCGGGGTACCCGCTGGGTGGTGTGGGGCTGGTTTCCCCAACACATATATGTCACAGAATACTACTCAGCCATAAAAACAACAAAAGTATGTCCTTTGCAGCAATGTGGATGAAGCTGAGGCCATTATCTTAAGCGAATTAATGCAGGAACAGAAAACCATATACTGCATGTTCTCACTTATCAGTGGGAGCTAAACGTTGGGTACTCATGAACGTAAAGATGGTAACAATAGAAACCGGGGACTACTAGGTGGGGAGGAAGGGAGGGATCAAGGGTTGAAAAACTAACTATTGGGTACTATGTTCGCTACCCGGGTGACGGGATCATTTGTACTCCAACCCTCAGCATTATGCAGTATACCCAGGTAACAAACCTGTACATGTACCCCATGAAACTAAAATAAAAGTTGGAAAAAAAGAAGAGGAAGAAAAAATGTTTCCTTTGTTTTTGTGCATTAAAAGCCCATAGGCAAGAAAATATACAGTTAATTTCTCAATTAGGCTACCCTGCCCATCTGGTTTCATGGTTGAGAGACAAATGCTAATGAATCCTTTGCTACGTCAATTAACTCTGCTTTGCTTCAAGGTCATGGATTAGGTCCCTACATTGAGTCAATCACCTTGAAAACAAATGATACTGCAAACAAGGACAACCAGACATCCCTCACACCCTGCCAAATAGAATGTCTCAGTGTAAATCCTTTTCTACTGGCAAATAATCTACTAAAGAGACATCTTCTGTGCCTAAAAATGGGCAGCCCATAAACATTTACAGTGATAGGAGTAGAAAATTATTTTCTTTTTTCATTTCAAATAAATCATTTGCACATTACCTCTCGAACTCATGTATAGAAAACAAGATCATGTTTTTGTTTTTGTTTTGTTTTGTTTAATGAGGAACAAACCATGTTACTGTTAAAATGCCACATTATTTGTCTTGGCAACTACATTTGGATAAATCTTTACGGAGGCTCTATTGTTTGGTTTTCAATCATTGCTATACTTTTTAAAAATGCGCTCGTGAACGGTTAGCAATTGCCTATCACAGTGAACTTTTCCTTTAGGAATTGGGGATTTCTGACACACAGAACTGCATTCCCTTTATATTGTGTTACAAATACTTGGTAATTCAAAACAAATTCCAGGTTAGTCTTAGTAAAAGACATGCCCAACAAATGGCTAGAGTAGTTTCTAAAATTCATAGGTGATATATTTGCATCTGGAGTTGGTAGAGGAAGATGTAAGAGCAAATCTTGCATGAAGAATAGTTTAGAGAAAGCTTGATTTAGTTATATTCTTTCTTGTTCCAAATAACATTTAAACTAAGTAAGCAAGCTTTGTACAATCTACTAAGGATTTTTCTTAAGAAATGAGTAAGAAAATAATTTGCTAATAACTTTAAATATATTGTGAACAAGAAACATGGCTCATTTAATTCCCAGATCTTACTTTGACAAATGGCATTTCCTGAGAGATTTGTTAGAAATATAGATTCCTAGGGCTACCCTTAACAATTTGAATAAGTCTGGGGTGACACTCCAGAATCTGCATTTTAAACAATGCGCCCATGTGAAACGGATACAAAGGGACCTACTAACCTACATAAAATTTTATTTTTATTTTTTAACAATTTAATAGAAAACTCTTACTCTATGTAAAGCAAGCATTAACTCATTAAATCCTCATAACTAACTAATAACGTAGGGATATTGGCCCCAGTCTACAGATGACAAAGCTAAACCACAGAGAGGTCAAGTAACTTGTCCAAGGGCCCGCAGCTGAACCCACGTGATCTGGCTCCAGAGTCTGTGTTTGGTTGACTTTTAAGAGACTTAATCACCCATACATAAAAATAAACTACATAAAATTAAATCAGCATGTTGAGAAGAACAAAAATAAAATATATAAAATCATTGAACTGTAGGATCAAAGACCAAAAGTCTGGAGGTTGTCAGTTTCCCTCTTTCTCAGACCTTTGTAGCTGGAGTCACTGTAGGCTCAATGCTACCAAATCTCTGAGACAAAGTGGCCATAGAGTATCAAGTGGTACCACCAAGTCCTACCAAAGGTGCTACTCAAATTGTTGGTCATTACAATTCCCATAATTCCCATTGTGGCAATCATCCTTATCCTTTGAATTCTCCACTGGGACTGCCTGGAGCTCTTCTATGATCCACACATGGTTGGTATTGTCCTAGCCATTGACAACTCTTGCTAACTTTGTCCCTGAGTGGTGGGTGTCATTTCTCATAATCCCATAACTACTGCCTGGGGTCCTTCTCTAAGGGACTCATGATCTACCACCACAAAGTCTGTCCTTCTAGTGTCTAACACTCAGACCCTGCAGCCAGACTACATTCCTCTGGCCACAACCATGGTCCAGAACCAAACCCACATCTTTTTTAGACTTGACATCCTCAACCTCACACTAGCTCAATGCCTCAGAACACTCAAATTCAGAAATAAGATACACTGCTCCACAAGGATGCTTTATGGGGGTATTTCACACCCGAATATCTGGAATATGCTGATATATAACTGTAGTTACTTGTTATCAGATCTAACATGACCCTTTCCTTCTCTGAAAATGAAAAAAGCCGAAATGAAACTTTAAATTTTTAAATTTACATATAAATAATTTATGATGCCTTTGAATTAGACATTTTCAACTTTTGCCTTAAATAGATGGAGTGTGTCAGATCTCGTAATTTGGTTTCAGAAGTTTAACTTCATGAATTGACTTTATATGAAATATTTATAAACATTAGAGATGTGGTATGGAAGACAGACTCATTAAGGTCCATTTTTTTTAGCTCATCAAGAGGTGCTTTAGGAAACTAGGACTCGTTCTTAGCTGCACATGGAGTATGAAAAGGTATAAGGCTAAATGTTTTATTCCTAGACATTTGGATTATATATAATCAATTTGATATTGCGTTTCCTTGGTTTTATTGCTTAATTGTATTTATATACCACAGGAGGCAGCAGAAAGAAAACATGTCAATTAGCCATTCTTACAAAAGAAAATTTGAAGAGAAAGATAATCTGTCAAGGTACCATGGTATGGTGGAAAATAGTATTGTCAATGGAGTCAGAGATATCAGGGCAAAAATTCAAGTTTGCAACTTCAAAGGTTTTTAGCTTTTCAGAACCAAGTAGAAGTTAATGACCTTATTGCCATACTATAAATAATTCCCAGTAGAGAAGCTGGCAAATAGGCCTCTTTGAAGAAAGTTAACTGGTTTCTTAAAACTGCGCTTTGAACCATAGAAAAAAATGGGAGCAGGTACGTACGGACCCTACCATGTGCCTTTTCCAAATGTCTAAATTTTGTATTATGTTATTATATGAAGTTATTTGGGGATCTAATAAGCTGGATTGGGTCATTTTAGTATTTGAAATAGTGTTAGGCGAGTAAAAGGGAGAGTAATTGTGCTGTGGATGTGAAATGAAAGGGTCAGATTAGTTCAAGTCATCTCTCATTCCCTGGTATACTCTATCAAGAGGTTAGGAGATGACAAGTTGCCATGGGTGTGAATCTCCAATTGAATCAATTAACTCCACCTAATTCAGAGCCTCAGATGCCAGTAATGGAGGTATAGCAGAAATATTGAACTGATTACATTGAAGAGGTCACCAAGGGAAGACTGCAGGGGAAAATTTATCCTGCAGGCAGAAATCCACAACAAAACCAAGGAACCTGATGACAAGTGGACCTGGAAGAAACAAGTTCTTACTGCAATTTTGAGTTTTAAGTTCTCCCTCAAGCTCATGACTTTTCACTTCATTTAAGTCTACTCAAGTAACTGAGGTTTTGTCAAAGGTCACCAGTGAAACCTTGGCCACCAAACTCAAAAGCTTTGTTTCAATACTTTTCCTCTCTCAATTCAGCAGGGCTTGCCTCTGCTAGACACATCTTCCTTCAGAAGCATTCCCTTGATTCCAGGACAAGTTTTTATTGGAAGTTCCCACTTCCTTTTTTGTCCCTTTCTTACTTATTTTATTCCCTTCTTTTCACCTCTTCAGGTTTCTAAATGAGGGCACATCTCACAGCTTAGTTTTGGGCTCTCTTTTATTAATATTTACCAGCTTTTAGTTAGTACATTTACATCTTTGGCTGCTACTTTTCTATTTCAAACCTTGATAAACTTCTGAAGCATGGTTGAAATTTCTGAACTTCTTATACACATCTCTAACAGATGTCCCACTGGCTCCTGAAACTTTGCATCCTGCCTGTATCAGTTGGTTCTCATACTGTTATAAAGAACTACCTAAGACTGGGTAATTTATAAAGAAAAAAGGTTTAATTGACTCACGGTTCTGTGGGCTGTACAGGCTTCTGCTTCTGGGGAGGCCTCAGGAAACTTACAATCATAAGAGAAGACAAGGGAAGCAAGCACCTTCTTCACCTGGAGGCAGGAGAGAGAGCAAAGGGGAAGTGCCACACATTTTTAAATCATCATATCTCGTGAGAATTCAGTCACTATCATAAGAATAACAATGGGGGAAACTTCCTCATGATCCAATCACCTCCCACGAGGCCCCTCCTCCAATTCAACATGAGATTTGAGCAAGAATACAAATCCAAACCATATCACTGCCACTCTTCTTATATTCACTGACCTGTGCTCCCAAATTCCCCAACACAGCTCCTCTCACTTAAGTTGCCCAGGTTCCCAAACTTGGAATCACCTGGGACGTTGGCTTGTCATTCACCCTCTTACCTTAAGAGGTGCTAATTACTACAGATACTGCCCACCAAAATTATCTTGGTCTGTGCCATTCATCTGATCCTTCCACAGACGCTCTGTGTCAACATTATGTCATGCCTGGAGCTAACACATCCCAAGAGGAATACAGGCCAAATGTACTGGGAGTCCAGAGGAGATTATTAATTCTTAAATGGATCATTCATGTATCTGTTCCAGATGATAAAACACAAAAGACACTGAATGATTACCATTCCAAGGAAAGTCACCCAAAAGTGTACTGAAAGACTAAAATGGATGTTGTGTCTTAAATAGAAGCTAATTATTATAGAAAGAATGATATTTACAAATAGCAGGGCTCTTTTAAAAACAGACAAGGGAAAAGTTTCTTCCCTCCCCTAATCAGTCAATGGATAGTAATGATATGATGGCAACATAAGAACGTAAATCCGTTTTTTCAGGTGGTTTTTATGGACCTTCTGAATCAGAATCATCTGGGGTAGCTGTTAAAATGCTGTTTGCTTGGTTTCATCCTGTACTCTTCTTTTGTAGTGCCCTGGGACATCCTTTTAAAACAAGTTATCCCTGTAATTCTTATGTACATTAAAGTTTAAAAGCCACTAAAAAATAAGCAAGAGAAAAGGTCAACAATTACATCAAAATATGATAAATTACATTTTTTATATTTGTCTCTAGTTTTCAAATTTTATAGTTATATCAGAAAAAATAATGAGTAATTTTGAAGTTTCTAGTCTCTCTCTGGATTTTCACTATATATGTCAGGCAATAACTCATAGATAAGTTCTTTTAAATAAGAAGAGTCTGTAAAAGGAGAAGATATTTGAGGCGGAAATTTTCCATATATTTTCAAAACTACTATTAAACTCAAGAGTGACCTAAATAATCTAATGTTTTTTTAATTCAAAAAGTTTTTAAAATTCCAGATGTGTAGGAAAAAGATAATAAAATTATGATGCTATTGTTCTTTTTTCAAAACTCAAGTTCTCTTGCTAATTGTTAAGGATACTGATTTACTTGAAACATAACATGTTTCTGCTTCATAATAACATCTGTATTATTTTACATTTTTATTGGCAACTTTCACCGTACCCTGGTGATTTCTAGAAATCCTCATACTTCCCTGCTAGTAAAAGTTTCCAAAAAATAATAAACAAATGATTATTAACTCTGATCTTTTTATTCTATGATCATGTACCTTATAAGAAGCACTTGAAAAAGTGGAGGTATTAACTTTAGGGAAAATAGGATCCATATACCAGATCTCAACTGCAGGGATATTTTGTTAGGTAGACAGACCATCAAGAGTAGATAGTAAAACACCCATCACAAGTGTATTATTTCCAACAAAGAGTGTCAGCATTTGAACTTCCTTCCATTAGCATTGAACACACTCCTAACTTTTCACCTCATGAAAGGAATGTCCCCTGCTCATAGAGAAGTTGCTATCATGGCCAGTGTTGCTTTTTGCACAAGTGTCCAGCCTAGTGGTTCTCAGCTGGGGGTGTTTTGAGGCCCCAGGTGACATTTCGTAATATCAGGTATATGTTTAATTGTCACATCTTGGGAAAGCTACCGACATCTAGTGGGTGGAGCCCAGGTATGCTGCTAAACATCCTACAAAGCACACAGCCTCCCACGACAAAGAAATTTAAAGTCCAAAATGTCAATAGTGCCAAGGTTGAGAAACCCTGGGCTGAACTCAGAGTTCCATAAATTAGTGCCGAATATTTCCATAAATTTTTAGGTCTGTCAGTTCCTGCTTCCTGACTTTCTACCCTAATCATCTGAAGCTTCAGAGTTTTTCATATCACCATATTAATGGTGACTGATCTTTTTGATACCTCTCTTGACCCATATCCTCACCCCGATCCTTGACCCAACCCTGTGCATCAGGCAGTTTCAATCCTTCTTTATCATCTGAAACCTCTATTCAGATTATTTGCCATAAAATTGTCTGTCCCTCTCTCACACAAGAATAATCTTCTTGAATGTGAGAACTCTTACCTTAGTCTCCCCAGCATCCATCATGATGCCTCAAACATAACAGGTGCTCAATGAATACTTGTCAAACTAATGAAATAAGACTTGCATTGTACCAAACACTGATGATAATTCACATAATATAACACATAACCTTTTCCTTCAAGTACTTACATTTTTGGGTGAAGGTACACACCAGAAAAGATAGCTAGCACTGTAAAACAGTGCTTAATGAGTAACAGATGTATAATTCAGACAATAATTACTATAAAAGATTTCTGGTGAGTGTGAGTTCCCTTAGAATGAAGGGAAGCGAGAGTGCCTCATCAAAGTGAAAACTGAAATATACTTGAAAGGATGAGGATGCTTCGTATAAGCTAGGAAACGTGAGGAAGCCATTCTAGGGTGGTGAGATGAGGCTGGAAAGTAGAGCATGAGCAAAGCTTGTCTTTGCAGAATAATTTTGCCACGTAGAACCATGGCATCTGAAAACATGTTCATGGGGTCCTCTTTTGTACTTCTCATATAGTATTCCAAGAAGGGGGAGCGTACAGAAAAGCAGTGGTAGAAGCCCAGATGTCATCCATTACCCTAGATCACACTCCCTCCCTGGGAGGAGTTCAGATCCAGTGACTGCCAAATAGAGAGGGATCCAAAAGCCTGGCCCCCTTGCTTCAAGGCAAGACAACTTTGAAGAGCCATCCCAGTGCTAAAGCTTCCTGACCCATTACCATTTCAACTCCTCCCTCTGTCTCATCCTTCTATCCATTGAGCACTTTCCAATATATTACTTGCATGCAAATTTCCATCTTAGAGTCTGTTTCCTAGAGAACCCAGCCCAAGGCCACAGGATGGGAAAAACAACCTATACTGATGGCAGTTAGAAAGCTTGTGGTCTGGCAGCTTTTAAAACTGTCCCTCTTGCACACTCAGCAGTTCAGGCCATTGTAAGTAGGTAAGGAGTAACTGTTCAACATTTTTGCTTACTCTACAGTATCTCACTTCCACTCCCCACTGGCCCCTCATATCCCTAGGAATTTTCCCCACCCACCCTTTAACAAGACCTTCTCTGAAAGCCTTCACCATGGGGGCTAAATGACTGATGATACTTTATTCTCACCTAACAGGAATTAAGGTTGTCATTCAACCTTGATTCAAGCTTGATCAAAGAATCAGCTTGCCATTAGAGACTACTTGGGGAACATGAGGGACTTTTATGGTGCCATACCACAGTGAACTATATGGTACCAGAGACAATGCTATGAACTCACCAAACCCCATTTTTTTTTTCTTTTGTCCTTCTAGGAGAACAAAATATGTCCTCAATGTTATAGATTCCCCAGCCTTC
The DNA here is from genome assembly GCF_002776525.5 of Piliocolobus tephrosceles. Classification (NCBI taxonomy): domain Eukaryota; kingdom Metazoa; phylum Chordata; class Mammalia; order Primates; family Cercopithecidae; genus Piliocolobus; species Piliocolobus tephrosceles. Next base: position 12,718,276 of record NC_045456.1, on the reverse strand, counting down.
TCTGTGATGCAACTAGGCCATATGACTGAATCCTGGCCCACATAATGTGGGTAGAAGTCATGCCTGCCACTTCTAGGCCTGTTCCTTTACTGCCTCCCTGCCCCCAACCCCCCATACACAATTCTTCATGCTCCTTTTTACTTTTTCTACCATTTGTTTGTACTTAATCCAGTTGACTCCTAAGGTCTCAGGGCATGGAGCCATAACATGAATGGAGCCTGAGCCCCTGAATGGCTGAATGCAATACAGCCTTTCTCTACACTATGTCAACCATGCTTGGGCTATGCCAGAGAGATTTTCATGTTACCTGGATTGTAATGCTTACCTTAATACATTGACTTTAGCTACATCTGAATGCAGCCATAAGGACTAGGTTTGTCAGAAAATTTCTGAATGTTTTAGAAACTGTATTAGAGTAGCCCTGTACAACAGTATCCTAGAATATTCAGGAAAAAGAAAAGACTTCTTTGCCATTATAGGCATAGCAAGTGGAGAAAATGTAATCAAAAGCATAATCACTTACAAACCAACAAACAACTGGCATCCTATATTTAGCTATGGAAGATATAAATGGATCATGTAATTATATTCACCCATACATATTACACACACCATTGCTTGTGTGTTAATGTGCTTACATTTTGTTTCAAAAACAAAATATCCTACCATCATGCTCTGAGTAAACAGATTCTTAGCAAAATTAATGAACAATGCCTGAAAAGAGAATAGGAAAACTTGAGGAAAATAAACCAAGATTTTCCCTGAAAAGTCAAAAATAGGAAAAGATATAAGGTTGGTTGGATAAATACAGAAATTATACACTAGAAATTTAAGAAGTGTGTTATTTTAAAGGCCAAAATAAACAAAGCATGATGTATATTAACTCACTATTACCATGCTTTCTAGATGTCTATAGTACATACTTGGAAAAGAAAATAACCAAGTGAAACAGATGACTTGTTTTTCTCTTTTAAGCAATTATTCTTTTCTGTGGAAGGATTTAGCTATGCTTCAATTCTCTGGAGGGACTCTATTTAAAAAGAACAATTTATATTGTTATACTTGAAACTATCTTCACAAAGGACTCAAATTTGAAGTAGTAGAAAACTTTGGTTTCAAACCTATAAATGCAACTAATTTTATTCTATTTTAAATTTTATTCTCAAGGAGCACATTGCATATTTTAAGTCACTCTGGAAGGAGGTTTCCAAAAATCTTTCTGTTCATAGGAGAATTTGCTAAACAGCAACACTTTCAGCCACTCACTAATATCTGAGCACCTCCTACATTCAATGGCTCAATCCACTGTGTGTTCGTGTGTGTGTGTGTGTGTGTGTTTCTCATCATTTTGCTGCATTGGAGGCAGTTTTATGCTTCCAATTTTTAATTTTTAATTTTTTTGCACATATAGTAGGTGTATATATTTATGGGGTATAGGAGTCATTTTGATATAGGCATACAATGTGTAATAATTACATCTGGGTAAATGGAGTATGCATCACCTCAAGCATTTATCCTTTCTTTGTGTTACAAACAGTCCAATTATACTATTTGTTATTTTAAAATGTACAATATATTATTGTTTATTATAGTCACCCTGTTGTGTTATCAAATACTAGATCTTATTCCTTCCATCCAACCATATTTTTATACCTATTAATATTCCCCCACTTGCCCCTCTACCCACCCACCCACTACCCTTCCCAGCCTCTGGTAACCATCATTCTACTCTCTATCTTCATGAATTCAATTGTTTTAATTTCCAGCTTTCATAAATAAGTGAGAGCATGAATTTGTCTTTCTGTGCCTGGCTTATTTCACTTAACATAATGACCTTCAATTCCATCCACGTTGTTGCAAATGACAGGATCTCATTCATTTTCATAGCTGAATAGTAGTCCATTGTGTATATGTGCCACATTTTCTTTATTTACTCGACTGTTGATGGACATTTAGGTTGCTTCCAAATCTTGGCTAATGTAAACAGTGCTGCAATAAACATGCAAACATAGATATCTCTTTGATATACTGATTTCCCTTCTTTGGGGTACATACCCAGTAGTGGGATTGCTGGATCATATGGTAGCTCTATTTTTAGTTTTCTGAGGAACCTACAAACTGTTCTCCATAGTGGTTGTACTAATTTACATTCCCACCAACAGTGTATGAGGGTTCCTCTTTCTCCACATTCTCACCAGCATTTGTTATTGCCTTACTTCTGAATAAAAACCATTTTAAATGGGATGAGAAAATATCTCATTGTAGTTTTGATTTGCATTTTTGTGATGATCATTTTGCCATTTGTATGTTATCTTTTGAGAAATGGCTCTTTAAATATTTTGACCATTTTAAATTGGATTATTACATTTTTTCCTATAGAGTTGTGTGAGCTCCTTATATATTCTGGTTATTAATCCCTTGTTAGATGGATAGTTTGCAAATATTTTTTCCCATTCTGTGGGTTGTCTCTTCAATTTATCAGTTGTTTCCTTTGCTGTGCAGTAGGTTTTTGACTTGATGTGATCTCATTTGTCCATTTTTGCTTTGGTTTCTTGTGCTTGTGGTGTATTACTCAAGAAATTTTTAGCCAGACCAATGTTCTGGTGAGTTTCCCCAGTGTTTTCTTTTTTATTTTTAGTTGCTTTTTTCTTTTAAGAATTCTACATGCAGGATGATCCCCAACATTTTCCTGTAGTAGTTTCATAGTTTGAAAACTTCGATTTAAATATTTAATCCAATTTGATTTGATTTTTATATATGATGAAAGATAGGAATCAAGTTTCATTCTCTTGCATATGGATATCCAGTTTTCCCAGCACCATTTATTGAAGAGACTGTCCTTTCTCCAAGGCATATTCTTAGCACCTTTTTCAAAAATGAGTGCACTGTAGATGTATTTGCTTCTGTGTTCTCTAATCTGTTCAATTGGCCTGTGTGTCTGTTTTTATGCCAGTACCATGCTGTTTTGGTTACTATAGCTCTGTAGTATAATTTGAAGTCAGGTAATGTGATTCCTCCAGTTTTGTTCTTTTTGCTCAGGATAGCTTTGGCTATTCTGGGTCTTTTGTGGTTCCATATAAATTTTAGGATTGTTTCTCCTATTTCTGTGAAGAATGTCGTTGGTATTTTGATAGAGATTGCATTGAATCTGTAGATTGCTTTGGATAATATGGACATTTTAACAATATTGATTCTTCTAATCCATGAACATGGAGTATCTTTCAATTATTTTGTGTCCTCTTCAATTTATTTCATGAGTATTTTATAGTTTTCATTGTAGATATCTTTCACTTCTTTGGTTGAGTTAATTCCTAAATATTTTACATTATTAGTGACTATTGTAAATGGGATTACTTTTTAATTTCTTTTTCAGATTGTTCACTGTTGGCATTTAGAAATGCTATCGATTTTTGTATGTTGATCTTGTATTCTGCAGCTTTACTGAATTTATCAGTTCTAATAATTTTTGGTCAAGTCTTTAGGTTTTTCCAAATATAAGATCATATTATCAGCAAACAATGATAATTTGACTTTTTCCTTTCCAATTTTGATGCCCTTTATTTCTTTCTCTTCTCTGATTGCCCTAGCGAGAACTTCCAGTATTATGTTGAATAATAGCAGTGAACTGGGTATCCTTGTCATGTTCCAGATCTTAGATGAAAGAATTTTAGTGTTTCTCCATTAAGTGATACTAGCTATGGGCTTTATTATTATTATGTTATTATGTTAAGGTATGTTCATTCTATATTTAGTTTTTTGAGGGTCATGAAGGGATATTGAATTTTATCAAATTTTTTTTTCAGCATCAATTGAAACAGTCATATGGTTGTTGTCCTTCATTCTGTTGATATGATGTATCACTGTGATTGATTTGAATATGTTGAGCCATCCTTGCATCTCTGGGGTAAATACCACCTAGTCATGATGAATGATCTTTTTAAGGTATGGTTGAATTTGATTTGCTAGTATTTTGTTGAGGATTTTTGCATCAATATTCATCAGAGACATTGGCCTGTAGTTTTCTCTTTTTGATGGATCTTTGTCTGACTTTAGTCCCAGAGTAATATTGGTCTGATATAATAAGTTTGGACATATTCCTCCTCTGTTTTTTGAAATATTTTGTGTAGGGTTGGTATTAGTTCTTTAAATGTTTGGTGGAATTTAGCAGTGAAGCTATTGAGTCTTGGACTTTCCTTTACTGGGAGACATTTTGTTATGGCTTCAATATAGTTACTTGTTATTGATCTGTTCAGGTTTTTTATTTCATCATGGTTCCACTGTGGTAGTTTGTATGTGTCTAGGAACTTACCCATTTCCTCTAGATTTTCCAATTTATTGGCATATAGTTGCTCATAGCAGCCACTAATGATCTTTTGCATTTCTGTGGTATCAGTTGTAATATCTCTTTTTTCATCTCAGATTTTATTTGGATTTTCTCCCCTTTCTTGTTCCCTAGTCTGGCTAAAAGTCTGTCAATTTTGTTTATCCTTTCAAAAATCAACTTTGTATTTTGTCATTCTTTTATATTGTTTTCTTCATTTTGAATTCATTTATTTCTGTTCTGATTTGTATTATTCCTTTTCTTGTACTAATTTGGGATGTGGTTTGTGTTTGCTTTTTTAGTTCTTTAAAATGCATTACTAGGTTGTTTACTTGAAATTTTTCTTCTTTTTTGATGTAGGCATTTGTAGCTATAAATTTCCCTCTTACTACTGGTTTTGTTGTATACCATAGGTTTTGCCATGTTGTCTTTCCCTTATCATTTGTTTCAAAAATCTTTTCAATTTTCTTCTTAATTGCTTCATTGACCCACTACTCATTCAGGAGCACATTGTTTAATTCCCATGTGTTTGTATAGTTTCCAAAATTCCTCTTTTTGTTGATTTCCAGTTTTATTCCATTGAGGTCAGAGAAGGTGCTTGATATTACTTCAGTTTAGTTGAATGTTTTAAGACTTGTTTTGTGACCTACCATGGTCTATCCTTGAGAATGATCCATGTGCCAAGGAAAAGCATGTTTATTCTGCAGCCTTTGGATGAAAAGTTCTGTAAATATCTGTTAGGCCCACTTGGTCTATAGTATAGATTAAGTCTGGTATTTCTTTGTTTAGTTTCTGTCTGGATGATAAGTCCAATGCTGAAAATGGGGTGTTGACGTTTCCGGCTCTTTCATTGGGTTCTATCTCTGTCTTTAGTTCTAATAATATTTGCTTTATATATCTGGGTGCTCCAGGGTTGGGTGCACATATATTTACAACCATTATATGTTGTTGCTAGATTGACCCCTTTATCATTATATGAGGACCTTCTTTGTCTCTTTTTATAGTTTTTTCTTGAAATCTATATTGTCCAATATAAGTATAGCACCTCCTGCTCTTTTTTGGTTTTCACTGGCATGGAATATCTTTTTCCATCCCTTTATTTTCAGTCTATGTGTATCTTTATAGGTGAAGTATGTTTCTTATAGGCAACAGATAATGGGATCTTGTTTCTTCATCCTTCCCAGGGCAGTTCCAGTAATACTGTCCAAGAGCTAAGGCCTGGACTCAGGGACCCCAAAGAGCCTGCTTGTTGCTCTACTGCAAGGTGGCCAGGCTGGTACCTAAGGTACAAAACAAAGTCCCCTTTACTTGGAGTCTTTTCTTGTAGCCACCACAGCTGGGAACGTGCTGGGTCACACCTACAGTCAGCACATTACAGTGTCCAAGGCCAATAGTAGTGCCCAAGGCCTGATCGTAGCTTTGGGTTATTCATGGCTTAAGGCTCTTTAGTCAACAGGTAAGAAATCCTGCCAGCACTTTGTCCTTCCCTTTAAGGCAACTGGTTCACTTTTGGCCCCAAGTGTGTCTAGAAATGTTATCTGTGTACCAGGGCCTGGAATGGGTTCCTCATGACTCTGCCCAGTGCCCTATCCTACTGTGGTTGAACCAGTATCTAAGATGTAAGACAAAGTTCTCTTTACTCTTCACTCTCCTCCCCTTAAGCGAAAGGAAGGGGACACTTTCATTGCTGCAAGCTTCACTGCCTGGGGTTTGAGGAAAAGTGGTATAAGCAATCCTTTAGCTACCCCAGCTGGTATCTCCCTAGGTCATGTGCCACCCTAGTTCTCCAGCTCTGAGCCCAGCCCAGCACTAAGAGTTGCCTAGGAATTGTAAGCCTTGTGCCCTAGACTGCTATCAAGTTTACCTAGGACCCCAGAGCACTTTCGTCTGATGTGGCAAGACTTGCCGAGAAACTTGAGTTCAGACCAATGGAATGGGAAATTCCCCTCTGGCTAGGTCTAGTCCAAATGCTCTCTCCATGCACAGGCAATGACTGAGCCCAACATGGCTTTGCTCTCTGCTATGACAAGGCAGCACTGAGTTCAATGTAAAGTGCTCCAGTCACTGTGCTCTCCCTTCCCCAAGTGCACAGACTCTCTGCACTGCACAGCCACTGGCAGAAGACAGGAGAGTGGTGGCATTGGTGATCCAAGACTGTCTCTCTGACCCTCTTCAATGCCTCTTTCAATGACATGAACTTAAAACCAGGTACTGTGATTGCCCACTTGATTTTGTGGTTCTTGCAATGGTTCTTTTCTGTGTGCAGATAGTTGTTAAAATTTGATGTTTCTGGTGGGGTACAAACTATGTAGACTACGATTCTGCCATCTTGCTCCACCCCCTCTGAGTTCTCATTACCCATTATTGGCCCTTCAAGTTTTAGATTTTTTCATGGTTCAATGTTGCTAGGTTGTATGTGTCTAGGAATTTATCCAGTTCTCCTAGGTTTTTCAATTTATTTACATATACTTGCTCATAGCAACCTCTAATGATCCTTTAAATTTCTGTGGGATAAATTGTAATGTCTCCTTTTTCATCTCTGATTGTATTTCTTTGGATATTATCCATTTTTTTCTTAGTCTGGCTAAAGGTTTGTCAATTTTGTTTATCTTTACAAAAAACCAACTTTTTATTCCGTTGATCTTTTGCATTGTCACTTCATTTCAATTTCACTTATCTCTGCTCTGCTCTTTATTATTTCCTCTTCTTCTACTAAGTTTGGGCTTGGTTTGCACTGCTTTTCTCACTCTTCCCAATCTCTCCCTGTGGCTGCCACTGCCCCAGGCCTGTGGCAAATATTGCCTGACTACTGCCAATGTTCATTCAAGATCCAAGAGCCCTTCAGTCAGTTTGTGGTGAATGCTGCTAGGCCTGGGACTCTTCCTTCAAGGCAGTGGGCTCACCTCTGGCCCAAGACAGATCTAGAAATGCCATCCAAAAGCTAAGGCCTGGAATTGGTGACTCCAAAGGCTCCCACTGTGTCCAAGCTTGTACCTAGGCTGCAAAACAAAGTCTCCTTTACTATTCTCTCTCCTTTTCTCAAAAAGAAGGAGTCCCTCTCTATAGTCAACTGAGCTGGTAATGTGCCTGGTTACATCTAAAGCCAGTACTTCTCTGAGTCCCACCCAAAGCTGACGACAAGTACTGCCTGGGTACTGCTGATGATTATTTGAGGCCCAATGGCTCTTTAGTCAGCAGGTGATTAATTCTGCCTGGACTGGGTCCTTCTCTTCAAGGCACAAGGTGTATCTAGAAGTGTTGTCTTGAAGTTAGGTCCTGGAATGAGGGCTTCAGGACTCTGCCTGGTGCCCTATCCTACTGTGGCTGAGCTGGTATCCAACTTGCAAGATAAAGTCCTCTGTACTCTTCCCTCTCCTCTCTTCAAGTAGAAGGAAGGAATGTCTTCCAGATTTGCAAGCTGCACTGCCTGGGTTTGGGGATGAGGTGGTGCCAAGCACTCCCTTGGCCACCCCAACTGGTGTCTTACTAAGCCATGTGTCCCCCTCCAAGGCCACTGGCTCTGAGCCCAGCACACCACCAGGACTTGCCCAGGAATTGACTTCCTGTGACCTAGACTGCCTTTCAAGTTTATTTAAAACCCCAGAGCACTTTAGCCTTCAATGGTGAGGCTTGCCACAACTAAGGTCCCAACTGCTGGGATGGGTAGTTCCCCTCTGGCTAGGGCTGGTCAAAATGCTCAATCCATGAGCCACTGTGGTAGGGCAGCACAGAATTCCAATGCAAAGTCCCATGATCACTGTTCTTCCTCCCCCAAGTGCACAGATTCTCTTTCCATACCACGCAGTTGCTGCTGAGGGATGCAGGAGGAGTGGTGCTAGCAATTCAAGACTATCTCTCCTACCCTTTTCAGTGCCTCTTTCAGTGATTTGAAGTTAAAACTAGGCACTGTGATCACTCACTTGATTTTTGGTTCTTATGAAGGTGCATTTTTTTGTGTGGATAGTTGTTCAATTTTGTGTTCCTCCAGGGAGGACAATCAGTGGAGGCTTCTATTCAGCCATCTGGCTCTGCTTCCTCTTTTATGTATCTTTTTATTTGGAATCCTACACTGCCTCAGGGCAAAAAAATGCACTAGATAGGCTAAGACACAATGAATGGATATTCAAGCAGCTATACATATAAACTTAAGTTTATATTTCTGGTAGTATACATTTATGCCCTGTAAACAAAACATTTCGATAAATTATATTTCTCTTGATTTATATAAAAATGCAAATAAATATGATGCATTTATAACTGCAGCATCATCAACTATATTTCTGACTGAAGATGACTTTGAGTTTAAGTTGGTATCAGTGAGAACCAAATCCAATGCATACAATTTTACACATCTGATGATTAGAAAGATTGTCTATAGACAGGCTTCTGGCTACATACATTTCAAATCTAGCTTTTCTTCCACTGCTTGCATACTTTGTTGACAAGTAACATGAAGCACACTCATGTCACAGTACAATCTCTGGTCTTGTGCTTTGAGTCACAACACAGGGTGGCTCAGCACAGTGGACAGTATTCCTGGAAGCCTTTCCTACACCAGAGCAACTAGTCATAACATACACAGAAGGGACTGGTAATCAATAAGCATATTCCACCAATGAATTGTGCGGGTGTCAAAGTGCATGTTCCTGCTGGGAATTTTAAATCTGTATCTTTCATCTATGAGTAAAGATAATTGAAAGTTACCTTATATCCCCAACTTAACTTTCCCTTAGTTAGATCCCCCAAAAGTCTACAGCTGCCAAAACATCTCTCATTTTGAAGGGAAGTGTGATAGAGGGGCTTTTGAAAGGGGAAGGGACAACAGTCTTAGCCAACTGTGGTTAAATTATCTCACTTTTTCAAGTTTTACAGAAAAAAAATATGAAGACATCCCCAGGGCTCCTCTCAGTATTCTGGAAGGAACTCATCCAGTAGTGGATCCTCAAGCTTAAGCTTCATCAGCTTCAGGGTGTTCCTACTTCTACATATGGGTTTTCTTTATTTCCTTATAAAAACTTTATATTATGGAAATTTTCAAACATATACAGAAGTCATGATGATACATAATAACTCACCATATACTTATCACTCAGTTTCAACAACTATCATCTCAGGGCCCTTCCTATTTCCTCCATGGCCCTGTCCACTCTTCCCTTCCTTCCCCACACCACAATTATTTTGAAACAAACCCTACACTTACATTTCACCTACAATTATTTCTGTACATACATATTTAGGTTTATATTTCTTATATGGGGTTTTATGCCAAATCTATCATTGGCCATAATTAAAATGAATGTTTTGACTTTTACAAGAATTATATTTATTTCTACTATTTTCATAACAGGAACCAAATCGATTCAACACTACTCACTTTTAACATTTACAATAAAGATGAGTGCTCACTTTGACAGCACATATACAATAAAGATGAGATTTCATTTGAACTGACAATGACCTTTTATTTCACAATAGACCTGTGAATAAACTTCTGTTCCATGAACTCCCATGTGTTTTATTTGTATGGCTAATAATAGTCATTAATCAATCATCACACATGTATACATACAAATCACACAGAAAGACACATGTAATTTTTCTTCCTGTATCTCACTTCTCTAGCCTAAACTGAACTAGAGTCTTCAATTATGGGTAAAAGTCTGTAAATAAGGCATTAGAGAAAGAAACAAGAAAAATACAAAAAAGTCAACTAACCTATTAATACTTAAAGGAACTTAGGCCACACCCCATCCCACACATGTGCAGATTTTTATATCACAGTTTGTTTGTTATTATATCACCATCATTATAAGTCATGTCATTTTCATATATCATAAAGGATGCATAAAATAAAAATATTTTGAAATCTAATTACTAGCATTTTAGTCAAAGTTGAGAGAAGGAATTTAAGTTGGTACCTTTAGTTCAAGGAGAAATTTATATGATTTCACTATTCTCACTAGTAAAATAAAGCCCGTTGGGACACACTGCCTTAGGGAATTTTCCTTTAGAGCCATAAAGGCTCCAACATGAGAAAAAAATAGTATTTTAATATGTTAGAGAGCACTGGTATGTGCCTTGGCTCAGGAATTGCTCTGATATTGAAGAGTTGTGATAAATTCCTTCGTAATTTGAGAGTACATCCTAGGCTTGAATCCAAGAATTCTGGGGTAAACAAGACAAGCATGGTCCCGACCTTCTCAGAACTTATGATCTACTGAAACAGACCACTATGCAAGGAAGCACAATAAAATGTGGTACTTACTACAGCAGAGTTAATTATAGGGGCTTCAGTAGTGTAGAGTAAAGGAGATGAATCAGGGGTGACCTGGGAAGTGATTAAGGTGATGAAGCTGAGACTCGGTATTATTGTTGATATTTCATTTTATTGAAAGGATAGCTCTGTGCAGAGGGGAGGAGAGATGGGGGGAGTCAATGTCAAGGCAGGGAGAACAGGTAGAAGACCACTGCCATGAGTATGGGCAAGGGAACGTGGCACCCTACACCAGGGCAGTGGCAAGGAAAATGGGAAGAAGTGGACAGATTCGAGAGTCATTTCACAGTTAACATCCACAAAGTTTAGTGATGGATTAGTAGGAGTGGGAAGAAAACAGGGAATACTGGATATGTGTCCTAGAAGGGAAAGTGGCAATTTTTGTTGTGTGAAGTTGGACAAGCAGTGAAGTTATTTGACTTGCAGATTCCTATTTCAGTTGTTTCTCCAGAGACAGACAAATATCTCAAAGTAGAGCTTAGCATTGCACTTCATGAAATTTTGAAGGATGTGTGCAAGTGGTGTAATTACTGTTATAATTTAATGGGACTGCTTTGTGCCTTGAAAACTAGGAAGCAAGCATGCCTTTGTGTGTTCAAAATGCTAATTGAATTATCTCTGACTTTAGTTTATATTCCTTAAGTACAAACTCTTGAGTCAGGCCAAAGGGATCACAGCTATGTTGTACCATGCTTAACTACCTTTTTTATAAGCAAGGATTTTTATTCCAAAAATAAACAGAGGCATACAGACATAAACCCATAAAGTATGTGGGCTAGTACTTTAAAGAACTATGTATTTGCACAAGGACCAGGAGAGCTTTCTTAAAAGGGACCAGGTCCTGGGAATTCTCTCTAAAAATGATTTATTTCTGTCAACATTCTTCTTCAATTTAAACATACACATTCACATATATTTAAATTCCTCCAGACATCTGAGTTTAAAGTTTTACTCCTGATCTACTGAGTAAATACCTTTAGCAAATAGGCAATAAATTAAGTGAAGGCAGCTTTTCTCTTTGAATATACCTTCCTCATACAAATCTCCATCTAAACACCTAAAGATTATTTGATAATATTTATTTCAAGATATTTCCTATATTTATATATGTATTGTGTATATATATAACATATATGTGTGTATATATATATAACATATATATTACAAACGATGGAAATGTCTAAGATTTGCTGTTTTTTTCTTGCAGAAGAGTTTTCCTCGGCTTTCTGACAATGTAGATTTCAAACTTTATAGATGTATTTATAGAATCATTTTCAACAAACATTTGTTAAACACCTACTCTCTATGGGTGGATATGCTAGTGTATGTCAATGTGTATCATCACTGTAATAAGTCAATTGTCAAAAAAATCAGACAACTTAACTGACAAATAATAATATTAAACAACCTCATGGCCACAAATGGAAACAGACTTAGGTGAACACGTTCTACCTTTCTAGTTTATTTAGAGGACAACTAATAACAAAAACAATCATTTAGAAAGCTTGTTCCCTAGTGAATCATGGCAAGAATAGTCCATTCTACAGCCCTGACAATACATTTTCCATAGAATTCTGATAATCATCTTCAACAAAAAGATATTGTACATGGCCAGTGGCACAAGTCGAGTTATTTCACATTCCAGGTTATTACTGAGTGCCCAGAGAGTCTTAACATTATTTATATTTTCTGTAAAATAATCTTTAGCTCCTAGTAGGAGGTAACTGCATTAAATGATGTAACAGCACTTTGGAATATATATCCTATTAATGTGTATCATATTAGTACATTATCCCTAATACAAAAATCTCATCTGTTAGTTTAATGGGAAGCTTTACTTTCTCCTCACTTAAAACTTACAGAAAGACATGTTGAACAAGTTAGTTATGTCAATACATGTCTGTTAAGCTGTATTGCAAAAGGACTGGAAGAATTTCTTAAAATGCTCTGCTTACACTGCTGCTGCGTTAACATCGCTGACCCTATTAAAAACACACATGGACAGCTCTGTATTGGTAACATTTTGTATGATTTAAATGACAAGGTACCATAAAAGGGAGCCAAAATAGGTGTTTTGATGTTTCAGAAGTAATTCCCCAGAGCAGAGTGAGAGTGATTGTTAATTTGAAAGTGATGGACCTTTAAACCTGGGTTGGGAGATCATCATCATCCATAATAGAGTGAATTTTTTTGTGTAGCTGTTCTTCAAACCTTGAGGTGCCAAGGAATCTTGCTGGTGTGAAGACTGGCTCATAAAAGCAGAAATCGCCCTGAGATGTGGTGAACTTGACCTTGTGACTTGACCTTTCAGTCAAACGGCCCACCATACAACAAACAGCTGTCCCAATAACACAGCCCTTTGGTTCTCCCTTTACTACTCAATGAAATGTCATAGAGAGAACTTCTTATCTAGTTCCAAGGTTTGTTCCTCGGTTCCTGCTCCATCCCTGCCTTTACTCAGCTTCAAACATTTGGTCTCCACTTTCTGTCTTCTGCTTCCAGTCCCACACCTACACTTTGGGCAGATTTGGACACTTGGATTTTTGGCACCTTAACTTAGATGTGGTTTGAACTTACTCTGGTACCCATGAATCTGGCTACACCTCCACTCAAACTCTGGTCTCCAGGAGTTCTCTGCCTGACTAGTGTATCCATCAGACTCAACCCTGCCCAGACAGAGCAGAACGAACAGTCTGGCCTCTATCCTGTGAAGGTACTTTATCAATCAAGAGAGGCTTGGGGATGCTTCTGTGACCAATAGCTCCAAACTCTTCTGCAGTCTAAAGCAAAGGTTTATGTTTGGCTTATTCTATGGGCCCACCATGAGCCAGCTGTGACTCTGCTCCAAATCACCCTCACTTAGAGGCTCCTCTTTTTGGAACTTCACTGGCCACATAACATGAGGAAGAAAGCATATTGTATTGCAAAGCAGTTCTTAAAGACTTGCCCAGAACCTTATTGCATTGCAAATCAGTTCTTAAAGGTTTGCCCAGAAGTGACACATTTTCAGTCACAATTAATTGGCCAATGCATCACATAAGCATGCTTCATATCAGGAGGCACAAAAGATCCCACCCAAAGACAGGGGAACCAAAGATATTGCTGAATGATATTAACTTCTACTGTTACCAGAAAGGCGTCCAGATCTAGACCCCAAGAGAGGGTTCTCGGATCTTATGCAAGAAAGCATTGGGGTGAATTCATAGAGTAAAGTGAAAGCAAGTTTATTAGAGAAATAAAGAAACAAAAGAATGCTTACTTCTTAGGCAGAGCAGCCCTGAGGGTTGCTGGTTGGCTATGGTTATTTCTTGATTGTATGCTAAATAAGGGGTGGATTATTCATGCGGTTTCCAGGAAAGGGTTGGGGAATTCCTGGAACTAAGAGTTCCTCGCCTTTTTAGACTACATAAGGTAACTTCCAAGCATTGCTATGGCATTTGTGAACTGTCATGGTGCTGGTAGGAGTGTCTTGTAGCATGTTAATGCAATATAATTAACATATAATGAGCAGTGAGGACGACCAGAGGCCACTTTCATTGCCATCTTGGTTTTGGTGGGTTTTGGCTGGCTTCTTTACTGTATCCTGTTTTATCAGCAGAGTCTTTGTGACCTGTATCCAGTGACATCAGTCCTGCCAACCTCCTAACTCGTCCTGTGACTAAGAATGCCTAAGGTCCTGAGAATGCAGCCCAGTGGGTCTCAGCCTTATTTTACCCAGCACCTATTCAAGATGGAGCCACTCTGGTTTGACCGCCTCTGACACTATCACAGGCACCAATTTTTAAGCCAAAATTTTCCAACCTTTTGTTCATGGAACTGAAATAGACCACAGTATTGGTTGCTTAGATCTGTTAACTCTCATCAAAACCCAAAGAAAGCTTTAACTTAATGTTTAATTAGGACATAAGAGGGATTGACTGAGAAGAAATAAATTCTTCTTAGAAAAACTTCTCCTCCTGGAACAATAGTCATTTGTAGCAATATATTAATAATGACAGCTAACGTTACATTTATCAGGCATTTGCTATGTACCAAGTATACTTTTAAGCACTTTATATATATTAACTCATTTAATCATCCAGCAATCCCATGATGTAAGTACCCTTTTGATTCTTGTTTTATAAACAAGGAAACTAAGTCACAGTGATGTTTAGTAATGTGCTTAGGGTCAGCAGCTATCATGGTTTACTGGTTGCTAATTTAAACATTAAATTATCAGCATAAATGTACAATGTGGTTGGTTCTTCTGATAATTCCAGGGTTTCTACACTGGGTCATTATGAACATCTTGGCTTGTTATCTTTAAAGCAATGTCTTTCTCCAGGCTTCAGTAGACAACATTTCTGGCACATTTCAAGAAGGAACGGACTGGTAATGGAAGGGTAAAAATGTGCAGGACTTCCACTTCTGGCTAGAATGTAGAAAGTCACAAGAAAGCATCATTCTCACCTTAACCACCAAAACAAGCCTGATAAGCTATAAAATCAAAATTTTATAAAATTCACCAGAGAGTGGAGGAGGTAAAGAAACATAAATGAACATGGTTCCAGAAAGCAGTGAGCCTGTCATAGGTGAGAAGACGGCCCTAATTGTTCTCAATCTGAATAAAATGATGGGTGGAGAAGAAATCCACCCTGGAAGAGAACAAGGAGAAACTAGGCAAAATTTTAATGAAAGTTTAATGGTCACATGTGGTCTGGTGTGACAGATGAGAATGCTAAGGCGCTCAGCCACAGGGTCTGCCCTGACCCATCAAATCATTCCCACAGGTTGTCACCAAATGCTCAGAGTATTGTGCCAAAGGCTGTGCATTGGACTGTTTTTGCATTGCTATAAAGAAATACCTGAGACTGAATAATTTGTAAGAAAAGGGGTTTAATTGGCTTATGGTTCTGCAGGCTATACAGGAAATATAATGGCATCTGCTTCCGGGGTGGTCTCAGGAAGTTTACAATCATGGCAGAAGGCAAAGGGGGAGCAGGCACATCACATGGCCAGAGTAGAAGCAAAAGTGTGATGAGAGAGATGCCACACACTTGTAAACGACCAGATCTCACAAGAAGGCACTCACTATTGTGAGGACAGTACCAAGAGGATGGTGATAAATCATTCATGAGCAATCCGCCCCCATGATCCAATCACGTCCCACCAGGCCCTATCTCCAACATTGGAGATTACAATTCAACATGTGATTTGGGTGGGGACAACATCCAAACTACATCAAGCTGGGATAGGTAGAAAAAAGATATACCTGTGAGATGAATGAGGCCTTTCCTAAGTGCAAGGCAGCCACATCCAAAAACAGAACTGAAAACTCCAGAAAGCACATCTGAGGCACTCTGGGCTCTGAGGTACTCAATGCATGGGTAAGTTGAGAGAAACCTATCTGTGATACTCCCACAAGTCAACAACAGAAAGACAACCCAATAAAAATGGGCAAAAGAGTTACTCAAAGAGATACCTCACAAAAGAAGATTGTATGAAAGACAAATAAGTACACAAAATAGTGGCTAATATCTTTAGTTACCAGATAAATGCAAATTAAACCAAAATGTAAAACAGATAACATCAAATATTGGTGAGAATAGGAAGCAACTAGAACTCTTGTGCATTTCTATTTACAGTGTAGGCTGGGCACAGTGGCTCATGCCTATAATCCTAGCACTTTGGGAGGCTGAGGCAGGAGGAACTCTTGAGCCTAGGAGTTCAAGGCTGCAGTTCCAGGGCAACAGAGTGAGATCCTTCTCTAAAAAAATAATTTAAAAAACCCACTAATTAAAAACGTTAAAATTCTAGTCAGAGTATGAAATAGTACAACCAATTTGAAGAACTGTTTGGCAATTTCTAATAGTTAAACATACATCTGCCCTAAGGCCCAGAAATTCCACTCCTAGGCAATTACTGTAGCTGAATGAAAATGCATGTTCATGAAAAGACTTATTTACTAATGATCAAAACAGTCATGCATAATAGTGTTTGGACGAACGGAGGCAAGATGGTGCACTTCCGGGTTCTTCATCCCCACCCCCAACTCTTCCCGCGCGCGCGAAAATGCAGCTGGCGACCAGGGAAGGTGCAGACCAACTGGGCACGCGCCAGGTGACGTCAATCTGAAGAGACCAAGATTTACCTGGTCGCACCTGTGGAACGCCCCTGACACGCCCATGCCCCACCTATTGCCCTCCCACTCCTAGAAAAGCCGCTCTCCGCCATTGAGCCACGCGGCCTTCTCACAGCCCTGCGGCCTTCTTGCAGCCCCACTCCTGTCGGGATGTCGGGACTGTGGGAAGTCCGTCCGAGAGCCCCACGGGGGGACTCTGCCGGCCTCCTTCCCCGGAGGCCGACAGACTTCTCCCGCACACCTTAGGTTACCAAAATAAACCAGCAGTTTTGCTGTTACACTTGCCTACCCACTGGTTCTTTTGCGCCCGCTCGGCTGGTCTTAGAAAAACAAGACAAATAGCTCACAACTGGAGATGACCTACATGCTCACCGATGTGTAAGTGGATAAAACTATGTTCATACAATTGAATACTATTCAGCAATAAAAAATATAAGTTACTCATACACCCCCAAAGATGGATGTTTCTCAGAAACATTATGCTGAGTGAAAGAAGTCAAACAGAAGAGTACATATGTATGAATCCATTTATATGAAGTTCTAGAACCACCAAAATAATATATGATGATAGAAATTAAAACAGTAATTGAAGTGACCCGAAAGGGGCCAAGAGACACTTCTGGCGTGGTAGAAATGTTATTTGGTTTCGGATGGTTAGTACATACAGTTCTCAAAACTTAACTGAAATAAAGTTTTGTGCAATTTATTGCAGCATAATTATACCTCAGTTTTTAACTGTACATGGTCAAATATTGTTATTTCAGAATATTGAGAATGAGTCAGCTCCAAATTCAGTCCATGATACAAGAGTTAAAAGCCAGGTCTTGCAAGCCATCCAAGATCAATATTTTTAAAATCATACTACTTTTCTTATTCATAGTATTTAATGGACAGCTACAGACAAGACAGGGCTTGCTATAAAAAGGGCACAATCCCATACTTGATGAGTGATCTTTTCCTTTTATCTGTCTCTAGCCAGTGTTATCTCATGTTGATTCACCCAAAACCTGCTGATGTGTCACTGCTATAATCTCTCAGTGTCAGCCTATAATTGTTTAGGGTCAGCCTTTAATTCACTGGGGATTCCCACTCTAACCATGCAGAGCTTATCGATTGTATGGCTGGTGAGAGCTCTACCATTAACTGCTGGACTGTTTCATTATTGCCACCTCTGATCTCAAGTTCTCTATACAAGTCTGTGCAGACATTTTCCTGTGAGAGTCCTTTGAAGTACTCCAAACTGAATATAGGTGACCGTAAGTGAGAAAAGGAACATCTCCTAGTCTTAACACTGCCTAAAATAGCACTTCTCACACTTTAATGTGCATACAAATCACCAAGGAATCTTGTTAAAATTAAGATCCTGATTCATTAGGTCTGGAGTGGAGCCCAAGGTTCTGCATTTCTAAGAAGCTCACAGGTAATGGGGCAATGCTGTTCCATGGGTCACATTTTGAGTTGTGAGGACCAAGTATTCTTTTCTCTATGGTTATGTTCTCTGTTTCTAGAAATCGCCTCTCTCCATGTGTGGATTTGCAATTCAGGCTTTGATATTCGACAGCTTCAGGTTCAAACGTGCAAGTGAGGGTTCCAGCAGTGGACACAGGATAGCTTTTGGGTTTCAAAATAAACATTTGGACAGGCATTCCAGTTTCTGTATATTCACTAAAAATCAATTCATCTCCCCCAATGTGTTCCCATCATCAATCTGGAGGATTTTCATTGACCAGCAGCTCCTGCAGGACAGGTAGCAGATCTTTCAGAATCATCTGAGACCAGAGCAGTGGGCCACATGCAGGAGCTTCACCGACACTCCAGCTCCTGCTTCAGTAGGATAGCCAGGGAAGGAGGAATGTAGGTCAGGGAGTCCCTCTCTGGGATGGGCCAGAGCCTGCTTCAATAATCAGGTCGGGGGAAAGGGCTTCTTTTCCCAGTAGTTCTGCTGGGTGCAACGTTGCTCCTCAGGCAAACATAAAGGAAAACAGATTTTGCCTCAGAGTGATCTTTGGGCAATAGCATTACAAGAGATGGTAAGATTACAGTGACAGTATTATATCTGATATCCCATAGGGACATATTTTGAAAGTCTTAAATCCTTAAATAAATATTTAAGATGACAAAAATGTTATCTCTATGCAAGAGTTCCAGACTGTATTTTTTTAAATGTACTTGAATCATTGAATCTAAGAATTCAGAATATTCATAAATCCCCCAACCATTTTCTTAAGGATTTATCATTTAGAATGAAACTTTATATTTAAAACAGGAAATATCAGTGCTTAATGTGGTGTGATATACACATGAGTTATTTCAATTGATCAGGTTTATTGTTAATTGGGTCAGTGGCATTAATCCTCAGGCATGCAAATACTTTGTCAAAGAAACACAAACAACTAAAACTCATAGGCATGTAAATGATGGCAAAAGAACTCTTCAAATTGTTCATACTTTTGCTAGTTTAACAAGATGGACTAGTCATGGTATGATGAAGATTAGGAGTTGCAAACTTTACATAGCCTGCTTAAAATGTAAAAATAAATTCTAAGTGAAGGCAGCCAGGTAAATGCTTCCATTAAGGTACAGGGATCCATCCATTTACAGAGATCTGGAGATTTATTAGGAAATAGGGACTTCAAGGTGCTCAGCTGGGATACCTAGTACTCAGCAAGACAGTTACATAAACATGAACCAATAGTCAACTATTTATTTTATTTTCACTACTTGTCATCCCTTCTAGAAGTCTTCCTTTGCCATCCTAGGGCATTTTACGATAGTGGTTCAAGGCACTACTCAACATTTGACTGGGACTAGTCCAATATGTTGGTGGTGATCATAAAATGCATGCTCTCAGGCAAGGCAAATTTTCCTAACATGGGTTTAGCTAAAGAATCAGAACTTTTCTCCATACTCAAAATGAACAGTAATAAAATCTGAAGGTCATCAGATATCTGAGGATAAGCAGAGATAAATTATTATAGAAAAGCACTGGGTTCTTTTGCAATACAGTATCATTACCATCATCTCTGTCATCATCACCATTATTGCTACCATCATATACTATTGATAGTACAATAAATGGGAGAAGACTTATTAAAAATAATTTTGGTAATAACTATTAAATCTTTATAATTCATATACCATTTGAGTCAGCAATTTCTCTCCAAAATATCTATCCTGAAGAAATACACTTGCAAAAAAAAGCATGGAAAAGCTTAATATTATAAAATGTCAATCCTTGCCAATAAAAGTCCAGTGAAAGTCCAAATAGGATTTATTTTGAGCAAATTGGCAAATGGACTCTAAAAGTTACATAGAAATATTGTTTAAAACAAGGAAAAACTACAAACACCCTAAGTAATTTCGAAGACAAATTCATTTAACAAATGTTTATCAAGTGCCTATTATGTGCCAAGTATTGCTTTAGCCAAAGGGATAATTAAATAAAACTTTGGTATGCAGCTATGATAGAGCACTAGGCTGAATATAATAAGAAAATAATTATATAGAAAAGAAAAGAAAGGAAAATAATTTATATAGAAAAAAGAAAATAATATAAAAGTACACTTAATAGATGTGAAAAAACGTGCAAGACATGTTGTGAAGTTAAATCACAGTGCAATATATGCAAAAATGCTATTTTTTAAAAAAATTATCTTGATCTGAGCATATAAATATATAAATGCACAGAAAATAACTAGTAAAACATGTTATTAACAGGAGATGGATGATTATTTCTGGAGAGAAAAGTGGAATTGAGTGAGTCATGGAAAGCTCTGGTTTTTTGTAATATTTGGACTTTTACCCATTCCTTGGGACAATCTGGCCTAGAATAAACTGCACTTAATACAATGTTTTCAAAAACTTTCATATCATTGCTAGTCATTTTTCTAGGAGTTTAAATTCTGTAGGCTGATTGTAGACAAAGTTTATTTATTTAATTATCTAGTGGTGGAGGGGGTTCACTGAAAAGTAACTATAATTTTTTAAAGACTTATTTTAGAGTAGTTCTAGGTTCACAGCAAAATTAAGAGGAAGATACAGAGATTATCCATATATCCCTGCAAAATGTATTTTTATTGGAAGAAAAGGCAGGCAGGCAGATAGGTATGAGAGAGAACAAACTCGGATGATGTTTACCATCAGTCAAACTTGGATTCTAATCTTTATTATGGTGCCTGGTAAACATGTGTACCCTCAGAATGTATGCTTTTAGTAGAAAATAATGGGACGCCTAACAAAATATGGCTTAAACAACAGAGATTTGTTAACTCACATAACCAAAAATCGAGAAACAGAACAGTGCCAGGCAGGGCAATCTCAACCACTCTCCCTTGACTTTTTCTTCGTGGTTGAAAGGTGGCTGCTGCGGTTCCAAACAAATACTGCATCTTCACAAGACAGCAGTCCAATGTAAGAAGGAATGAGGATTTTTATTTATGCAAGTCTTTACTTCATCAGAGAGAATACATTTTCCCAACAGCATCCACAAATTTCCCCTTACATTTAGTTGGCCAGAACCAGGTCACATGGCCACGTTCAAATCAATCACTGGAAAAGAGAAGGAATATCATGTTTGACTTAAACCCAATCATATTCCATACCCTGGGGCTGGGCCCTCTTTCCTGATCACAGAACTATGTGATACCTGCAGTAAATCTGGATTCCTCTGTTAACAAAAGAAGAAAAAAAAGAAATCACCACTGAACACCCAAACAACCAAATTTGCTACAATAAGTAATTAAAGATTCAGTTTGTTCATCTGTAAATTGGGCCAAATGACCTATTCTCATAATTGCTTGAAACACTAACTGAAATTGCATATGTAAAACACTTGGCTTATACTAGCTGTTTGATGAATGCCAGTTTTCTCCTTCCACCTCCTTCATCAATAATTCTAACATTATTTCAACAAGGAGCAATTATTACAACAGGAGGAGGAAGACTAAAGGAGATCAGAATTGGGATTCTCTACACCCAAACAGACAGATGATCCTGGAGCAGTGGTTCTCAAACTTGAGTGTAGACCCCAACACCTGGTGAACCTGTTAAATCACAGATTCCTGGGCCCCACCCCCAGTAGGTCTAGGGTGGACTCTGAGAATCTGCATTTCTAACAAGCTCCCAGGTGATGCTGATGATGTTGTTCAGGACAACTCTTCACAAAGCCACTGCTCCGTAGTGAGGCATGAGCCACGGGCATGGATGTTGGCATCAGTTGTTCTCTGAATCCCCATCAGCGAACTCAGGGCCAACCCCAGGCAAGGACACTGGGGAGCAGAGCTGTGAAATGTATGGCATTTCTGAATAGTTTCAGATTATTTCCTGGCTGTAGAACTTCAGACTGAAAGACTTTATTTGAGGATAGGCCCCTTCAGGTAAGTTTGAAAGGAGAAGAGGAAGGCCACCTACCAACACAAGCCAGCTACGCAGTCACTCACCTGCCAACTTCCCAACAAAGGGAGAACAAAATAACAAACACTCAAATTCTAAATGCCTTTAAGGGTTTACAAGTATTTCAAACAAATTACCCTTCCTTCTTTTATGCCTGAAAAAAACATTTAAGCAGAGACCCCAAGATTTTAGGGCTCTTTTGCTTCTTTGCCAAAGGACAGTTCTCCTTGATTGGGCTCTGTCACAGAATCCAAGAGTGGAGCCCCAGACAAACTGGCTAGACGAGCCTGCTGTCAATTGCTTTGCCAACAATGGACCAAAGAAGTGGATTAGCAAAAAAATTCTTTCTGTAATTCGATGCAACAGATTTTTCAAAACAATATTTTAATTTGCCTACCAAGCCAAATTCCCTCTCAGAGGAGAGATAGAATGCATTCCATTGTGTAAGAAAATACTCATTCATTCCCACTCAATGATGTCAGTGCTCAGCAAGCAATGCTCTTTCCGCAATTCTGTTTCTTGCCTTTAAGTTTCTATTATAAAATTTTAACCACTTCAGAATCATGCAAGATGTTGCAAATCTTTCTGTTATCGTTTTTGCAAAACCAAAAGAGACAAGGCTGTCACCAACTGCCTCACGCACAATTATTTAATCATTTTCTCCTCTTGGTATGAATAGGATTTCTGAAATCCATCTTCACCTCCTCCCAGGACTTTCTTCTCATAGGAATACTGATTTCAATAGTTTACTTTTACCAGCTTTTAATGTTCAGGGAGCAGTCTCATTGTTTGCTGAAATGATAGGAGGCATTTCAGGGTTGTAAGGCTGAACCCTGGTAGGAATTTTGAGGTTAATGGGAAACACACTGGGCATTTTCTTAGTTAGGGGAAATACTCTGGCACAGGGAAGATTAAGGACAAACTGCATTCTAACGCATAAATGCTATAAAATGGCGTGAAGTAGCATAGCATGGCAGGGAGATTTTGGCAAGAGCTTGTTTACAGGATTACATGAAAAACATACCAAGTTAAAAAAACACAATGTTCTCTCTCTCTGTCTCTCTCTCTCTCTCTCCCCCTACAAACCTACCTGCCTGCCCTTTTTTTTTTTTTTTTTTGAGTTTTATTTTAGACTCAGGGAATATATGTGCAGGTTTTTTACCTGGGTATATTGTGTGATGCTGAGGCTCAGGGTACAAATGATTCTGTCACCCCAGATACTAAGCCTAGTACCTGATATGGTTTGGTTCTTTGTCCCCACCCAAATCTCACCTTGAATTGTAGTCCCCATAATCTCCATGTGTCAAGGGCAGGACCAGCTAGAGTTAACTGAATCATGGGGGTGGTTTCCCCATGCTTTTCTCATGATAATTAGTGAGTCTCACAACATCTGATGGTTTTATAGGTGCCTGGCATTTCCCCTGCTTGCACTTATTCTCTCTCCTGCCGCCCTGTGAAGAGGTACCTTCCACCACGATTGTAAGTTTCCTAAGGCTTCCCCAGTCATTCAGAACTGTGAGTCAATTAAACTCTTTCCTGTGTAAATTACCCAGTCTTGGGTATTTCTTCATAGCAGTGTCAGAACGGACTAATACAGTACCCAGCAGTTAGTTTTTCAACCCTTTCTCCATTCCCTCCCTCCCCTCTCTAGTAAGTCCCAGTTTGTATTGCTGCCATCTCTATGTCCATGAATGCCCCATGTTTAACTCCCACTTATAAGTGAGAACATGTGATATTTAGTTTTCTGCTCCTGCATTAATTTGCTTAGGATAAACTGTCTACCTATTACATATTTCAAAATTTTAATATATATAGAAAATTTAATATATTTAGAATTTAATATATATAGATTCTATATATTATAGATATATATATAGAGAAAAATGTAATAAAGAAAAAATTGAATTTCTATTTGAACTCCGTGTGCTACTTCTTTTAATTGTGAAAAGCTTGAAAAATATAGAACAGTGAAGAAAAGAAAATAATACAGCATCAACCAGCCAAAATTAGCAACTGCTCACACCTATTCAATAAAATTTAGCTATTTTTAAAATAAAAAGAGCAGTATAATTTTTAAAAACCCTTGATTTCTTTGTGCCCCATTTGCCTTTTTATTATGAACTTGTTGGGTACTCTTCCAATACACAGGTTTTTAATTTTCTTTCATATACATCTTAATTCCATAATATATCCCAAAACAATATATAATATAGTCTTGTATGTTTTCTAGTATCTACATAAATGCTATTGCAAATAGTATTTATGATACTGAAAGTTGATTTTTTTTCATTCAGTGTTATACTTTTGAGTCTATTTTCTTTGATACATACAAATCTAGGTTATTTTTAATGATGGCATAACATTCCATTCTATGACTATACTACAGTTTATCTTTTAGTCAGCTAATGAAACCTTCAGCTGCTTTCCATTTTTCACCATTACAAACAGTTCTGCAATGAACAGTATTGTCCATGTTTCCTAGGCACTAGGGGAAGAGGTTTTCTTGGGACTATATTAAGGACAGAACTGCTTGGTCAGAACATCTGCACATTTTCGGCTGTGCTAGATATTATCAAAATGCTCTACAGAGAGGTGATAGCAATTGGTATTCCAACTGGCAGCACTGAAAGCTTCTGTTTTCCCTAATTCTTGCCAAAACTCTAACTATATCATTCTTAAATTATTCCATTCACCCAAAGGTCCCTGGTAAACAACCAAGATGAGTTTTCTACCCACACCTGGGATGACATTGCACCAAATGTCTCTTCCTTTCCTCCACACCCCCAGCATAGAAACAGAGTGTCTCTTTTGAGTAGAGAACTGCTTTCCCACACAGTGGGGTTATTAGTCATGAAGCTATGAAGGAGCTTCTTTCTATGTATAGTGATGGATCCAAGGGTTGGCATCAGAACATGGCCAACCAGACTTTCTCTTTTGGGGTTAATATGTACAATGGGAGAGAAAATATCTCCCTTCTTTAAAGAACTTTAGGAGTGAGGACCAAGTTGTTTTTGCTCACCTCAGGATGAAGCCATGGAGAGGAAAAAGGAATCAAGATTATAGAAATTCCACCCCTTGGTACATGTCCAATTGAATTGAAAACAGAAACTCAAACAGTTATTTGTACACCAATGTCCATTTCAGCATTATTCACAGTAGCCAAAATATGGAAACAACCCAAATATCTATCTACCAATGGATGAATAAACAAAATGTGGTATAGACATATAATGAAATATTATTCCACCACAAAAATAAATAAAGTACTGATTCATGCTTCAACATGGATGAACCTTAAAAACATTATGCTAAGTGAAATAAGCCATACTCAAAAGGACAAATATTGTATAATTCCACTTATATGAAATACCTAGAATAAGCAAATGCATAATGACAGAAAGTACATTAGAGGTTACCAGCGGCTTGGGGAGGGGGGAATTGGGAAGTTAATGCTTAATGGGTATGAAGTTTCTATTTCATATGATGGAAAAGATTTGGAAACAAATAGTCATGATGGTTTCATAACATTGCTAATATAATTAATGTCATTGGATTATACACTTAAAAATTATTAAAATAGCATTTCATGTTATATATATATATATATTTTATCACAATAAAACATTTTAAAAGGCACAAGATTACTGAAAATTTAAAAAGGAAAAAAGATTAGATGGATAGATAGATATACAGACAAACAGAAAGACACATATGTATATCTCCTTACCACATCATTTGACTCCCTGGATCATACCATGCCTGAAGACTGCACTAATTCTTTTCACTTTTAGTTACAAAACACAATACATTCTACTTTTTAATCTATTTTGAATTGGTTGGCACTAGAAACTTAAATAATTCTAGATCCTATTATTTTAGGCATAATAGTGTACAGTTAGGAAGGAAAAAGATATATCTTGAAATCTGTTTAGGTTCTAAAAATTTTATTTAAACCCCTGATATTAGCAGAAAATCAACCAAATCTTATTCTAGTCATGTATGTGTGTGTGTGTATGTGTGTGTGTGTGTGTGTGTGTGTGTGTGTGTGTGTGTTAGCAGAAGCTGGTAATAGCTTGGATAAACATGATTTCATAAGTTCATTTAGCTGCTTGTTACAGGTCTAGCCCAACCATGGTTTTTCCAGATACATTTCTCCTTTGGTTAATGTGCTAAAAAGAATTAAGTGATAAACTGAAGGGGATAAAGAAGAGAGTCCACAAGGATGAGAAGATGAACAGTAAAAGTGATTATTTTATTCTGCTACCAAACAGAAAATGAAATGATCCAAAATTCTAAGGCAAAAATAATTCTCATATTTTAAGCATTTATATTGACCTGGAGAGTGGGTGCTCCCTTTCCAAAAGTCACCATCTCTTTTAGAAGATACCAGGAGTCTCCTCCTTTTTTGCAAAGGCAACTAATCATTATTCTCCTGATTTCACTTGTCCTTTATAGTAAAGAAATTGACAAGGCCTTAGTGGAAAAAAGAAGAAGGGGCAAGGAAAGGAAGGAAGGGAAGAAGAGAACATCTCCTTGATTTTTATTTTCCTTTAGTTTGACGTTTCTGTCTTCACATAAGTTTAGCAACAGACAACATAAATATAGATAGAACAAAATAATTAAGGATTCACAAAACTAGATAGATAATTTTTGCATTGAATGAATTATTGAAAACAAAAACAATTATACTTTGAATCTAACAGTTTCTTCTTTTCAGAAATTACACATAGCAACTGGCAGACTGGCTTGTAATCTTGGTCATGATATGATAGAATGAAGCAAAAAACAAAATAAATTTGCAAAGAGTTAAGCTGTAGCCTTAAAAGTATTATTTATTGTAGAATTTCCTTAAGGACTTAAATATGAGTGGTGAACAACAAAGTTGTAAGACAGCCCCAAATAATTGAGTGTTATAAAAATCGCAGAAATGCAACAGTCTTCAGGACAGGCAAGAAAGAGAGAATGGATTTGTGTGTATGGAGTGGGGGAGAGAAGCAAATTGGCAGATGCTAGTGACTCCAATAGGCAAAATCTGATAGTTAATAATAGGTTAGATTGCTTTTATAAGTGTTTCCACAATGGCCAAGTTTCAGAAATGTAAATTCAAAAGGAAATTCGGTAAAATACAATAAAAACGAATTATTTGTTCACATGAAAAGAAAAATGCAAACAGAAGGAATACTGCAACATTATGAAAGTTGAAACATTATTGTTCCCCTGAATTTCTTTCTTTTTTTCTTTTCTTTTTCTTTTTTTTTGGCTCTGAAATAGCTCCACAAGGACTGAAAGAAGCGGGAGGAAAAAGGAAGCAAGGGATCTCACTGAAAAACAAACAGAGTTTCCAAAATTCATTTATGCTTCTCTTCATCCAGTTTAGTCCTTTTTCCCTCTCTTTAAATGCTTGCATGGGTGCTTTTTCTGTCTGGTATTCATAAGCAAGACATTTTGAAATATATAGCTTCATACCAATAACAGGGTGGGGTGGGACACCACACAAAGGAGCTTGCCTTCCAAATATAAGCACAAGGAACTGCCTCTTGAAATCTGTAACATTTCCAACTCTGGGCAGACACAGCTGGCTTCATGTGTCAGTGCTAGGTAAGATCTTTCAAAAGCAAGCAACATGAATGGACTACAATGTATAGTCCATATCTTTTTATAACACAATTGAAAATATTAGCTAATTTTCCACTTTTGACATTGCGTGGGTTTTCAGTATGCTTTACTTTCATGGTAGCTCAGTTGAATGCATAATGCCATAGTTAGAGGGAAAAATTATTCAGCAGAAAGGAGGGACAAGTAGGGGATAGGAGGGATAACTGACATGGAAAGTCATTTGATATTCCCAGTTAAGCTTCAGAATTGGGGTTTTGAGGATAATTCCAAACAAAATCCAGACATTGGTTTGGAAAGTGTTCTTTAATCTGTGTTCTACTTCTGTGGCATTCCAATGAATGATATCCCCAAATTATAAATGCTTTCTTCAAACCAAATTTCCTGTGAATTGGCAACAATCAAAGTTTAATTGGAGACAATGTGATTAATGTTGAGAAGGATATATTTGCTCTGAAACTTCTGGAGGAAAACCTATTCTGGTTTGGTAAAATAAAATATGAACCATAGTCATAAATGATTCATCCTACAAGGCAGTTCTATGATACATTTGAGGGCTCATTTAAATACTGACATTTTCCCTTGTAATATTAGGCTATAATAATTAAATGTGTTTCAGGGAGTTGGATTCTTTATCTAACATCCATTTTAATTCAAAGTCACGGTCTTAATTTCCTTTGCACAGCTCTGAATTGAGGTAGGAGGTGGGACTTGACTCTGGAGGTGGGGCTCTCAGACCCCAGACAAAATTGAGGATTAGCTAAAACAGGGACGAGTGGAAGCAGCTTTCCACAAGACACGCCCACAGTGTGCCACATCAGCTTACCATTGCCATGTCAACACCCAGTTGTTACCACCCCCTTCCATGGCAATAACCCAATGACCTGGAAGTTACCACCCCCTTTCTAGAAATTTCTGCATAATCTGCCCCTTATTTTGCATATAATTAAAAGTGGGTATAAATATGACTACAGAACTGCCTCCAAGCTTCTACTCTGGGCACACTGCCTATGGGATGGCCCTGCTCTGCAAGAAGCAGTACCTCTGCTGCTGCTCTACTTTGCAGCTTCAATAAAAGTTACTGTCTAACACAACTGGTTCACCCTTGAATTCTTTCCTGGACATAGCCAAGAACCCTCCTAGGCTAAGCCCCAATTTGGGGGCTCACCTACCCTGCATCATCACCTCATTTGCTCCTCATTTAAGCAGATAGGTTACTGCTTCTATTCATTGGCTCACTATTTACAAGCAGAGAGCTATGAAATTGTTGCATATGTACATCAATGACTATCATTTGTTAAATAGGCACTCTAGCTGCTTTGTGTATTACCTAATTTAATCCTCAAGGCAGTGTTTTCATTTTCATTTCAGAGAGAAAACACAAGTTTCTGCGGTATTGAAAAACTTGACTGAGGCTAGCTTCAAACCCAGAACTGATACCACCACAGTTTGCACTGCATGCAATTTTCACTGTGCTATGCTATCTCCAACTGAAAGGAGTTGGCAATACCATCATAAAGGGGACTATGTGAAACTACCAACTAAATGTTCATTGAGGATGAATAGAACAGGCTATATCAGATTAAAGATTTTTCTCTAAAATATTACCTGCAAGAGCTTTAAAAAATATTCTAGAACTATAACCACCCCCTTATCCTAAATCACTAATATTAGTTATCTACATTTAAACTATTGGAGGTTTACTTTTTAATATCCTAATTAAGTGCTTATCAGTATTTTTAGAAATATAGCATTTACTACTTAATAAAAATAATAAAAATTGAAAGTATAAACAAACTTTAAGTTTTCAATAAAATACTTATATTGGACCTGAAAAATATTTCCTACAAGAAATCGAACACAGTCTCCTTGTCATCCTTGTGCCTCTTTACTTCTGAGAAGATCTGGTAATTTATCACAGGGCAATATTGAGAAAGAGAGGAGGAGAAGCAGTTGTGCTTAACCTGAGAATAAATCAGCACACTCCTGCCACCACTGTCCAGCAGCCCTGCTGGTGTCCAGGAGAGGTGCTGGGAATATTTCAGTTGCACTGCCTAATGTGGTGAAATTGTGTCTCCAACTCATAAATGCTGAATTAGCTACCTCATCTCTCTTTCTGGTATTTCACAGGGGAGAAAAGTGAAAACAAGGAGTCCTTAGATCAGACCTGGGAATAAAAGAGGAGGACTTGTTCACCAACTTAAGAATCTGAAAAAAAGCATATTTCTTTTTATTGAATAGGGAGACACAAATATATTTATAAATAAACATTTTTATGTGATTGAAATATTAACTATCACCAGACTACAATGTGGTATCTTTTTAGCAGAGAGTAACACATATTTGAAACAAGTTTCTCAAATGCCATTGTGATTTTCATGATTCTAATAATGAAGTTCTGTTCTATCTTGTATGTTTACCCAAATGATAGCCCCAGAAGATAATTTGTAACAACATATAGAGCTTACAGTATGCAAATTAAAGTGGAATAATATTCAAGCACCTTTTCTACGTAAGTCCAAATCCATGCCTCCATATTTTCTTGTGTATGATTGAAATGATTTTATTAGATCTTAAGAACATAAAATAAGGTAAAGTGTGATCATCATAGGAAGCATATAATATTAAGGTATATAGATTTTAAAATAATATTCTGAGTCCTTCCAAATCCCACAATTTTGTTAACAGTCTGGTATACATTTTTCTACATCTCTCTCTACATCTTTCTCGGGCCCATTGTACCATGTACCTACATTAAAAAAAAAAAAAAAACTTTTTAAAAACTTTAAAAAAAATAGGACTCTATTACTCCACAGTTTGCTTCTATCATTTACCAAAAAATCTTTGATATATTTCTGATTAATACATAAAATGATTAATTATATTTTAATGGTTACCAAATGCTTTGCAGTATGAATATACAATAATTTATTTAAATGTTCACACTTTTATAGGCACTTTGGCTACTTCTAGTAATAAACTTCCATGAACAATAATTTCTAGTAATTTCTTCCACAAACAATGCTACAATAAACATCCCTTGCTCTATATATACAGCTATTTGTAATTTTATTTCTGTAGAAATGTCTCCAAATTAGCAGTATTGGGTAAAGTATATGTCCATTTTAAAATTAATAGATACTGCCAAAAATCAATAGCTATTTATGTTTGGCTTAATGTGGATACAAATGTTCACATATAGAAATATTTACAGATATGTGCATATACATGGCTTACTTTGCAAACATATATTTCCTAGCTCTGCCAGATGAAAGCGCCTACTAGTAAAAATCCAATTTAGCACCCAGATCTTGGTTTCTAATATCATTCTCAAATAAAAGAAATTAGGGAGTTTTGGGGAGATGGCTAAGCCTAAAGCTGGTGCAGGAAACACATAAAATGAGCCTGGCACATCTTGTAGTGCTAGAAGTAAAGAAGTGCTAAACAAACAAACAATCACAATCATGAGAGTATGCCAAAGGGACATAGGAGCCAAGTGAAGGAGCTCCAAATGGCCACAGCTAGGACAATTTGAGCAACAAAATAAATAAAGTAGCATTGGAGTACAATGTTATTTTGTACAATGGAGTACAAAATAAATATCCATGAGTCCAAACTGTTATGAATAAATAATTGAATACAATCCAAACAGTATTGGATTATAACCAAAAGTATAAAATAAATGTCCATGAGTCCATACTGATATAAATAAATAATTGAATAAATAAATACATGGGAGAACAGACAAATCTTACATGCAGAAGATTTCCAAATAATTCACGTAGATCTTCTGTCCCTGGGGGGTAGAAGATAATTTCCCGCTCCTTAAATATGATCTATGCTTAGTGACTTCCTTCCAAAGAAAGTAGTATGGAAAGGGCCAAAAGACAGAATAACTTAGCAGTGGAGAAACCTGACAAACACTACTCAATCAGGTGATCAAGCTCAATATCTACACTGCAAAGTCACATTGGTAGTATGTGCCACTGATATAATGTGATGAGAAGGGTATGTCAATCCGTGGTCTTTCTCCCAATAACCCACAGCCCCAGCTAATTATGAGAAACATCCAGATGAATCTGAATAGAGGGAAATTCTAGAAAATACCCGTCAAGGTCATCAAAAATAAGGGAAGTCTGAAAAACCATCACAGCCAAGAGGAGGCCAAAGAGACATGAAAACTAAATACAATGGGGTATCTTGGATGAGATCTTGGGTCATAAAAAGGACATTAGGTAAAGATTAAAGAAACATAATAAACAATGGGTTTTAGTTTTAATGTTTCAATGTTGATTTGTTACTTTTGAAAATAATACCATGCTAATGTCAGATGTCAATATTAGGGGAAACTGGGTGCAGAGTATATGGAAACACTCTGCACCATCTTTGTAACCTTTCTGTAAATGTAAAAATATTCTAAAATAATAGTTTTATTATTTTAAATAACAGTAGTTTTAAAAACACCAATTAAAGAAATTGAAAGAAAAATATAATAGCAAGAAAAACTACAAAATACTTCAAAATACATTTTTAAAAGCAAGTACAGAAGCTACATGAAGATAACCATAAAATTATATTAAAAAAATTAAAACAAGATTTTCTACAGCAAGAATTCCATTCTGGGAAGACTTAAGGTCACAAAAAAGCCAATCCACTGGTTAATACTATTTCCATAAAAGTCCAAGCAAAGTTATTTGGAATGTGGGACTTTTTATTTTCTTGATAGAGGGTTGGGAGGTTGAATCAGATCAAAACTGATTGCAAAGTTTCATGAAAATTGCAAGAAAATTTTAAAATGTAATAATGAAGATTTGCTTAATAATGTTTTAAAACATAATAAAGTTACTATAATGAAAGAGTGTGGCATTAACATGACAAAAGACAAAGAGATCAGTATAATAGAATAGAAAATCCAGAAAGAGATCCAAATATATATAGCATGTGTATATACACAGACATACACACATGCACACGCGCGCACACACACACACACACACACACACATATATGAATTTAATGTCTGTTAAAGCAGTCATTCCAATTCAAAAGGAAAGGAATAGATGATGCATTTGGAAGGGAGAGAAGAAAGGAAGTAAATAGAACACTACAAGCCAAACTCAAAAGCAAAAGTACATACAGCATTTCGAAAGGACTGAAGACATTTGAACAAGAGCACAGGGAGCAGTTTGGGATGAGGGAAAGCAGATAGGAGTATCTTTGGAGAAGGCTAAAATGCCAGGTTGTGTTTAGGCTTTATCCAATAGTGAAAGGACCACTAAGGAAAGATTTGATTGAGAGAGAGTTGGGAATGGGAGGAGTAGAAGACTAACTTATTGAGTACTGACTGTGTCTTAGGTTCTGGGAAATTGACATAGGAGGTCATTTACTCCTCATTACAACTGTGTGAGCTTGGTAGTTTTCAATTAGTAGTTTACTGTTGTTCTTGTTAGCATTCATCCCATTGTTTTATTTTTTGTGGTAATACTTACACTGTTACTTTGAAATATTTTCTTCATTTTTAAATATAGAGACAAGAAGTAATCATGTTAATAGTTTTACGTAAAAAGATTTTCCATGTAAGAGAACAAAGTTATGATTATAAAAAAAAAGAAGCAAAAAAAAAAAAAAAAAAAAAAACCCCAACAGTACTGTTCACTTGAGTTGGAAATATTAATATGAGCTCACAAGTTTAAAAATATGTATTTTCTGGCTCTGTCAACTAAAATGACCTAGGAGCAACAGCATTCTGGTAGAAATAAGTGCCCAAGTCCCTAGATTTTGGCCTCTAATTTCATTCCCCCACTGAAAGGTACTACTGTTCCTTGGAGAGATAGCCAACTCAAAGTCTGGTGTAGTGGAAGAGAAGATACAAGATGAGCCTGTAACACCATGTAGTGCCAGAAATCAAAGAAGATTTCAAAGATAAATAGGGTCATTTCAGAAGGAAACTAGAACCAGCTTAAAGAGGCTCCTACTAATCTATGATGAAAACATGAGCATCAAAAAGAGTAACTGCCGTTAAGTGTCCTTATTTTGTAAGTAATAACTATAGAAATTCAAGCTGGGGGAAATTCAGTAGTTTTTCCAAGGAAATGCAGCCTGTAAGTACAGTCAATGTTGAATATAAGTTTTTGTGACTCCAAATTAGTGTTTCTACCATACACCATGCTTCTAGAGCAATGTTTAACTGAAGAGAAAAGTGCAGAATGGAGGAGAGTAGAAAGATGTAGCTAGGAGGAGGCAGGTCAAGAACCCAAATTTATCTTTCACTGGAAGAATTTTCTAGTAAATAGTCCCATTCAACAAGACAAAAGGATGATTACAAATATCCAAGCAGCAGCTGGATAGGATGGCCTTTTAGAGAAACCACTAAGGTCCCTCCTTGGAATTAATATCCAGATGTCCCAAGTGCTCCTGCTTTATTGTGGCACTTCCCTTTAATATCCCAGGAGAAGTGATCAAATTCCCATCCCATGTCACAGTATATTTCCCTGCCCAGGTATCTTTGACATGGAGATTCCTAAAGATAGTTGTTGACTATTCCTTAAGTTCATTCACTGGTGCCCTTGAGGCTACAGCCAGCCCTGGAATTTAGCACCTTAATGTCTCACAAGCTTTCCCAGCAGGCTGCAATAACTGTTCTCACAACTCTGTCCCCTACAGAGACATTGACGACTCCTTTGATTTCAGAAAGCACCACTAAGACCAGGCTACAGGGTTTAATAAGACTTCACTGACCACAGGAGGCTAAAAGGAGAGAACTATTACGCAGAAGAGAAAATGTAAAACTGGATATGAAATAGTGTAGCTCCCAGTGCCCACCACCTTGCAGAACTGAGCCCACCTTCCCCACCCCCACCTACTCTTCCTGGAAAGGCTTTTGACAGTTGCCTCTCCCATACCCACACTCTCCTGGGACCTAAAGAGAGGCAACAAAAGTTTATCCTTGATTACCAGCCTCAGGTATGCCTCCTGTGAGTGTACATCTCTGACCTACAATGAAGAATTATTATGCAGATGGCTTAGAGTTATGACTTCTCTTTGGCATAACTAAAAGAGTTACTGTGGTTGTCTCTATTCCCGCACAACTAAGGAGCCCTGATCCTCAATGGAGAATCAAGCATCCATTTCTAGCAACAAAATAAACCACAGAAACTTCAACACTAGGGTGTCTTTTTCTCCCAAGACTCAAATATTGCAGGATTAATTTCTTCATTTAAGGCCCAGGGTTAAATTCCAGGGATTCCTTTCACCCAGATTCAGAAATTTCAGTGAAAGGAAAGCTGTGGCCAAGCATGTGACCTGAGAAGAAAAGATCAGCCTTGATACTGGGGGGAGGTAGGGTAAAGAGAGGAACCAAACATGATACCCCTCGCCTTTCCAGAGCAAACACCAAGGGACAGGTTACTTCTCCACCTCCCCCCACCCACTCTATGATTCAATTAGGCCCACGAACTACAATTTATTTTGTGTCTCATCTTGAAAACTAAGAAGTTGCCTGATGTATTGTGACCTCAGGGTGGTATAGAGTGTAGACATGCAAGTTGGTCTCAGCCATCATCTGAAAACATTCTCCACACCTTTCCCCAGCCATCACAGGCTACTGTCCAGTGTCCAGTTGCTTGCTGCTTGGGAAGGACAAGCAGTGGGTGTTTCTCTTTCTCTCTCTCTCTCTCTGTCTCTCTCTCTCTCTCTCTCTCTGTCTCTCTCTCAGGATCCAGTAGGGGAAGAGAGGATTTGCACACTCCTCTCTTGTAGGTCTGGCTCTGTGCCCCTGGGGGCTGACCTAAATGGACTTTGTGAATGAGCCTTCCAATGGGGAGTCCCAGGATAGCATCAGAGAAAGTGAAGATATTCAGTTTGAAGTAGGAATTCACCCAGTGTTGTAGCTGCAAAGTGATCTTGATCAGGTTCTGTCAGCTGAAGGTTACAGACTAGCCAGGTAGCCCTCTTGACTCAGCTCTCCTTGTGTCTGGGTCCTGGAAGCTGATCTCTCCCCTCCACCCTTCTGGCATGGGATGCCAACAGTGTCCACTCACTAGCTTACTGGTAGTATACCTACACTTGAGGTTTTCACACCTTTGTAACTAGACCCTTTACTAAAGTCTTTTCAGATTACTCAACATGAATGTGCCATCGGTTATACAAGCAGTTTAAAAACTTCTAACTCACACCGTTGTGAGATGGATTTGTACTCTCTAGGATGGCTGCCTTCTTGAGGCAGGTACCCAAGCTTTCACGGGGTCCCTTTGGGCCACCCTGACCACAACACCTGTAATATGACATGAATTTTTGTCTGACTCACCGTTCCTAGTCCCCTCTTAGCATCTATCCCAGGATTGTACACAACTGCCTCCTAATGCTGAGGTCCCCTTGTCTCGGGTGATGGACATTCAGATGTGTCATCTTGATCCCTTTTTAAGGAAAGCCTTGTTTGCTGAGTGCTGCAGGCAGAGAGCTGGCAGCTGGCAGCAACTTGGCAGCAGAGGGCTGCCATAGCCAAGGTCACATCCTTCCCAGGGTGGCCTATACCCAGTGGTCACTGGTCAAAGCAAAGGTATAAAATTCCTGTCATTTGGCCCAAGTGGGACCATTATGATAGGCCATTTTACTCCAGAACTCTCCATGGAAATGGCCAAAGCTGACTCTGGGCCTGCACTGAAGCTCAGCTTTCCTCTCTGCAAATCTCGCTTTCTTCCTCTCCTTTCCCCAGGTGTTGACCCCAAGGGTCATGTGCACACTAAAGTGTTGGACATGTGCACACTAAACTCCTTCTCATTGTGTACTTACTGGAGAAACCAACTTGTAACACCTTGCTATAAGATTCCTGTTAAAACAACCCTGGGCCAATATTCCCATCACAAGCTCCACAGCTGGTCTCTGGAATCCACGCAACTTTGGAGGGAAGGCAGTTTCCTTCCAAATGGAGTCCCCTCCCCTTTACCATAGGCCACTCAGGGTTCCTCAGATGAGTCAGGCACCAGCACTCTGGGCTCTCCAGTTTCAAAGCACAGACCTCACATCTCAGTGTAGGTTGCACAGATGTTCCCCTCACTAGAGTTGGGGCTAGAGGTAGGAGTCTCCTTGCCTCCATTCTTGGGAGTAAGAAATGGGACTCTCAGTGCTACTTCTCCCAAGGAAATCCCTCTACTAAACACCTCTTTCCTCTGTCCCCTTGACCCTTTTATCTGTCAGGTCATTGTGTCTTCTATTCAGGTTTTCCATAGTCTACTTAGAATTATTGTCCTGGTGGTCTCTTGGAGTGTGATGTTCATTGTCTTCATTCCCTAGTCAAAACTGACCCTGGACAAGTCCCCCCATTTAACATGTTACATTATGGAAATTTTTGAATATGGCAAGAATTATGGAAATTTTTGAAAGTGGCAAGAACTCTAGCAGATGTCTCTAAGTAGGAAAATGGGTGGCTCAGGGACAGGGATGGGATTGAGACATAATTTTCACTCTTTTTTGTCTTCTGGGATTTTGTGCCATGTACATGATGTTATACCAAGTTAGGTTGAACTTTATGGAAATACAATTTTTTACGATTTTTTGGTCAAAGGTTTCTTATAACTTGTCTATACTCAGCATAGTCAAGCGTAAGAAACCACAGGTGAACTATTCGATGTTTCTCCTACCATCAGATTATAATCATTTCATGTGGCCTAAGCTGTTACCTCTTTCTCTCAAACCTGGACCTCACTGTATAATTTTCCTACTTACATCTTATACACTCTAAGATTGTCTTTAGAAGCAGAATAGAAACAGGATGTAATCTAAGGAAGATAGTCACATTCCCATTCTGTCCCACGCTACATCCAAGGTCCCAGTAAATCGCCCTCCTTCAAAACTCTGCTGAAATACCACCTTCACCCTGAAGTCATTTCTGTATTTCTTTTCACTGCTTCCAGCTCAATGAAGAAAGATTGACCATTTCATTGTGCAGGTACTTATCAGAAAGGATCTCATATGCAGTATTGTCCTCATGCATAGGCAAATCTTTTTTCCTTGTTAGACTATTCATTTTTAAGGAAAATATACAAATCTTTATATCCCAAATGAGAATAGTGCCAGGATCAGAACACTAGACAATTGCTGAATGAACAAATGACTTCATTATAAAAGCTGGCATTATTTTATAGCATAAATAAGTTCAGCAAACCTTTTATGCTGGACACTCCTTATTCTGTATGAGTAAAATATTCTCTCTAAATGTGCAATGAGACACAACTGTGAATCATTAGCTTATGCTGACTCACTCAATGGTCCATATATGATAGATGTCTTGGATACACAGTCCTAGCACACAGAAACATACTCTTTCTGAAAACATGTCTCAACAAGGAAGGGTAGCCAGTAAGACCCTGGCTCCTACAGACGATAATTCTGTTACGCTTCATAGCCTCCAAATTTCTATCTTGCTTCTAAGTGATGAGGAATTTCAAGTCTCCAAGGAGAACAAATAACATGAGAAAACTTTGTCAGGAAACTGCAGGCCCCTGGGGCCAGAGTTTAGAAAACACTTGAGCAGGTGAGGCTGTTTTCAAGAAGTTTCGACTATATAAATTCCTCTTTGTCAGAGTAACCACATATTAGTCCAAGACAGTTATTATATTTTCTTATTATAAGCATGCACTGTTTTCTGCATCTGGCGCATTTGCCAAATTGTAGATTTATTCCTATTTCTATGCATCTGTGAAAAGAATGTGTGTTCCATCTCATCAGGGAGTTACTTGAAGTCACAGGTTGCTAATTCCAAATGAATAGAAACAGTGATTAATCTGGGAGATATGGGCTCGCCACTATTCATGTAACAGATGTCCATTATGATGAGTTACACATTTGTTCCATATTTACACTAAAATACAAAAAAGAGGATTCAACTATTTTGTATAAAAGAAGAAAAAAATAAAGAAAAAAAGAAAGAAAAGAGAGAAAGAAAAGAAGAAAAAAGGAGAGAAAGAAAGAAAGAAAGAGAAAGAAAGAAAACAAAAGAAAAGGGGGATGTGGGAAGGTAGGGAATTAAAATTAATACTTGAAAATGTTTATTCAGGTGCCAGGTTAGATGCCACAGAGACATACAGTATGTCTGGAGGGTGGCAGGTAAAGAGTTGAGGGGAGGTAGAGAGCTAGGGGAGAGAGAGAGGGAAGTGGGGCTCAATGTTCCTGGCTTCATTTCAGGGTGTGGAGATTAACTCAGTCAATCTCACTTGGCTGACAGAAGCACTAATGCCAAAACCGGCAATTTCATCAGCATCAGTTACACAGAAGATGGGATTTCAGAGAAAAGCATGAGAAAAGGGAGAATGATGTATGTGATTTTATTCAAATAATTAAAAACAAAGTTGGCAGTCTATCTTCCTGTCAAGAAGAATAAATATCAGACTATGGAGTTGGAAGGAGAAGTGCAAGCAGCTTCCTCTGCTCCATATTAACTTTGGTCCAATACAAACTTTAGAGTTGACTCTCCACACAAACAAAAATCCTTTTCAAATGATTCTTCTATGTGTTTTTTCAGTTACTCTGTGCAGCAAGAGGACATGAGCCAGAGGTAAGTGTGGAGGAGGGTACCGGACTGAACCACACTCAAGTTTGAGTGAGAGCCACAAATACTACTTCTCTATAGCTGAGCAAAAGAAGGGATTCTAGAAATTTCCTTTCTCTCCTTATTTTCATCCTGTCCTCATAAGTGCAGGAACCAAAGCAGGGCCTGGCCCATAGTAGGAACTGCATAGATAAGTATATAGATAGATAGATAATAAATATATAATGCATGCATTTAAAAATGGATTAAATAAACATGGGTTGGACTTAACTAATGACATGTGCACATGGATGGATAATATTTATTAATGGATTATCTTATATACTATATTTGCAGGCTCACTGAATTATAGCAGAAGCAGCATCATAACTGAAAGTTCAAGAATCCCTTCTGAACATCATAATGTGGCTGCTATGTGTTCTAAATTATACTTTTCCAGAGAGTTTCTTTTTTATTAATTTTATTAATAAAAAATAAAAATTTGACTAGATTCACTAAAGGGTATTGCTCATAAAACATTTTAATAATCATTTCTCTATATTTCCAGTAAAGTATTAAATTGCTTTTTAATTACTTCCAAAACATTGAATTTAAGATGAAAAATGCTTCACTTTTACATCTAAACCTTTCTTTTTATTATTTAATGATTACAACAGAAATGAGTAATCCTCTCTGCATTTGTAACATGCACAAGTCCGATTAGAGAGCAGAACTATTCTTCAGAAAAGTCCTAAATTGATTGGACTGCTGGAAGCCATACAAGGCAACAACAATATACATATCAACCTTAGGCAATGCAGGAAGGGAAACACTGCAAAGGTAATCAGATGATTATGGAGGAACTCAGCTACTTAAGAATGGCACATTGTTGTCCAGATTGGAAGTGTGAGTGCTCTGAGCCTGTTAAAAGGTTCTTTCAGGCATCCAAAACCTCTTTGCCAAAAGATTAGTAATTTTATTTAGTCTAATCCCACCAAGCTAGCCAAGTTGATGAAGACAGAAGAAGACTCAATTTTTGAAGGAGGTGGGAATTCGGATAATACAGGTGTCAGCAGACATTTTCTGTAAAGGGCCATATAGAAAATATTTTTGGCTTTGTGTACCATTTGGTCTCCGTCACAATCACTCAACTTTGCCATTGTAGTGAATGCATCCATGGACAACATGCAAATAAATGGGCAAAGTTGTGTCCCAATAAATTTTTGTTCATAAAAGCAAGTGGGCAAGCTGGATTTGCTTCACAGGCCATAGTTTGCTGACCCTTGGAATATTATGTAGATGGCTCTCCAAAACAGATTGAAGCCTAAGAAAAGACGTAGATCTCAAGGTCAAGTTGAAAATTTTAGTGTTTTTAAGTTCCTTGTATTTTAAAATGTGCTCAGCAGTACCTTTACTTCTTGTATAGATCTTAACAGTGTTTGTCTTCCAATAGAATTCTCCTTAAATGCATCTTTTAGATGTATGCATCTTTTAGATGTGCATGTCTTTTTTTTTTTTTTTTTTTTTTTTGAGACGGAGTCTCGCTCTGTCGCCCAGGCTGGAGTGCAGTGGCTGGATCTCATCTCACTGCAAGCTCCGCCTCCCGGGTTTACGCCATTGTCCTGCCTCAGCCTCCCAAGTAGCTGGGACTACAGGTGCCCGCCACCTCGCCTGGCTAGTTTTTTGTATTTTTTAGTAGAGACGGGGTTTCACCGTGTTAGCCAGGATGGTCTCGATCTCCTGACCTCATGATCCACCCATCTCAGCCTCCCAAAGTTCTGGGATTACAGGCTTGAGCTACTGCGCCCGGCCTAGATGTGCATGTCTTTTATCAAATTATCTGCATAAGCTTGAATTCAGTAAAAAAAAAAAAGAAAAAAGAAAAAAGAAAAAATCATTTTAAGCATTCCAGGAATAAAGAAATTACTACAAGTATTAGTCACACAGATACTGGAATACCTGGGGTATTAGGGTCAAGAAAGTTTTGACTAGCGATCAGAGCATCAGACACTGAATATTTTAGCCTGGCACACCAAAGTGGGTGGTTAGCAAAAGCTTGACAGAAAACTGCTCCCACTTGCAAGAATAGCTGAGAAACCTTTCACTAACTGTTTTAGTTTGCACCAGCAGAGTATCCTGTTTTCAAGCACTCCCTGCAAAGCCACTCTAAGTCTCCTGCCTGCCTACCATGTAGTTGCAACCACCCCAAACATAATAGCTTTTGTTTATCTTTCAACTCTCCAAAAAATAGATTATGTTACTCTCTCTGGCAAACTAACTCAAGAATGTACAGGGAAGGGGATAGAAAATATATAGCACTCTACTTCTCTCCTGCAACGCAGAAGCGCTCTTAGAAGAGGATGGTAGTGATGCCTACTTGGAAATGGATAATCCACCGCAGTTTGCCCCTTTGTCAATGCAGCAGCCATACACACCCTTTTTACCCATTTTTAACTTCCAAATAAAGTAAACCACATAATGCTTCTGTCCTACTTGATGCAACTATTCTTCATACATCCAAAATCCACTCACACTTTCCCCCAAAGTGGAGCCACAAAGTCCTATTTGTTATTTTATCCATAACTGGTTGATCTTTATTTGCCTTCTAGTTCAGTCACAATAGCTCTTTATCCTGCAATTTAAATATTGAAATATGGGCTTAACTCACCCCTTATATTCTATGACAGACTGAGGGATGGAGGACAAATTTCATTAATATTTTCAGATATATTCATATCAAAAAAGGAAGAAAATATACCTATTACCATCCGCATTTCTACAACTGATCACATGGCCCTTGTTAGTATCTACAACTTTATTTTTCTACCACTCATGGGGATCTTAGACACCCAGAACAGTCAAATGAGGTCATTGTCCATCCTGAAGGCCAAGTTGGGGTTTGCAATTCTCCAGTCATCACCAGGTGATGTGTGATAGTCCAGTTCAGGTCTTCTTAACTGCAGGGGCACCTAAGAGAGCCCAGTGCCTCACCTGCTCAAGCCACCCACTTCTGGGCAGTTTCCTGGCTCAAAGGAGGCAAACAGCCTACATTCGGAAGTTCCCAGGAAGGGAACATATCCACCCATGTGTCTGTGTTCTCATATACACTCCTCGACCTGTGACCCTCATTTTTTAACCTTTAAATTTGGTCCCTGGTCCACCTGAGTGGTATAAAGTCTAACTCTGTCTCTCCCACTCACTGTGAAATCCAATAGATTTTACAGAGACTATCTTCATTCCAATTACACCTAAAAGGCATGTATTAACTCTCTTTGATCTAAGCTGGATAGTGGAGTTGATTACAGGCTGGAGTTCATGGATTTAGATTCCGCATGAACACATTTTGCTTTGTATCAAGAAAAACCTATTTCAGGACTTCAAAGTCTAACTCCTCCTGGCCAGCCAGTTCTCAATGTGTGCTAGTGGTCAAGGGCAAGGATAGTTTGTGTGATGGTTCAGTGCAATCCCTCCCTCATTCCTAAGAAACCCAAACAGAAAACTTTTCCCTTAATGATAGACTTAATGGGCAAGAGATAATGAGATTCTTCATTTAAAAAAAATGGTCAAAATGTTAGTATCATCTGAATAAGCTTAGTCAATAAAAGTCCCCAAATACCCAGGCTAGAATGCCTGTTTCCAAATTCTCTCCCCATCACACATACACACACACACACACACACACACACACACACACACACTCTTCTCTTAACCTCAGTGCAATAAAGATCTGGGGATATTGAGTATCAAGATCTTTGGAATGTCAGAGTAAGGCACCAGAATTCTTGTTTGCGTGAGGACTTTTTAGAGGCCAGTGTTCCTCTAACTCTCTTAATGATAAGAAGTGTCAATGACACTTGTTATAAATACAGCTTCTCAAGTGCCTCTCCTGGAAATTCTAATTCAATGGAAGGGAGCTATGCTGTATCCCTGGGAAAGCTCTAGAAAAAATACAGATTTCTAGGTCCCCAATTCAGACACACTGAACCTGAATTTCTACGAATGGGCCCAGGAAACTGGTTGTAAAAAGTTCCTTG
Source organism: Piliocolobus tephrosceles (assembly GCF_002776525.5). NCBI lineage: Eukaryota > Metazoa > Chordata > Mammalia > Primates > Cercopithecidae > Piliocolobus > Piliocolobus tephrosceles. The sequence goes on along the minus strand of NC_045456.1, from coordinate 12,674,998 downwards.
GGATATTAAACAAAAATTAGTCAACTTTGGGGTTTGCTAGAAGAAATAGTCAAGATTTTAGGACTGATTGTCAGATTCTAAGACTAAGGTTTTGTTGTTGTTGTTTTGTTTTTGTTTTTGCTTTGTTTTGTTTAGTTTGAGGTGGGTTTTCACTCTTGTCACCCAGGCTAGAGTGCAGTGGCGAGATCTTGGCTCATGACAACCTCCACCTCCCAGGTTCAAGCAATTCTCCTGCCTCAGCCTCCCGAGTAGCTGGGACTATAGGTGCGCGCCACTACGCCTGGCTAATTCTTTGTATTTTTTAGTAGAGATGGGGTTTCACCATGTTTTGGACAGGCTGGTCTTGAGCTCCTGACCTCAGGTGATCCGCCCACCTCAGCCTCCCAAGGTGCTGGGATTATAGGCGTGAGCCACAGCACCAGGCCCAGATTCTAAGACTAGGATTCTTTTTTTCTTTTGAGACGGAGTCTCGCTCTGTCACCCAGGCTGGAGTGCAGTGGCCAGATCTCAGCTCACTGCAAGCTCCGCCTCTCAGGGTTACGCCATTCTCCTGCCTCAGCCTCCCAAGTAGCTGGGACTACAGGCGCCCGCCAACTCACCCGGCTAGTTTTTTGTATTTTTTAGTAGAGACGGGGTTTCACCGTGTTAGCCAGGATGGTCTCGATCTCCTGACCTTGTGATCCACCCGTCTCAGCCTCCCAAAGTGCTGGGATTACAGGCTCTAAGACTAAGATTCTTAAGCAAAGAGTCGTAAAGCCAGAGTCAACCTCAAGGGAAGGTTGATGTGTGTTTCTGAGCAAACAGGAAATTACCATGAAGTAAAAAGATGGAGAAAATGCATGGGTCCACCAAGGTTCACTCTTCTTGCTTAAAAAAAAAACAAAAACAAAAAAAAAACAAAAAACTCCTCTGCCTTTCTCCAATCTGTCTGCAGTCCTATTTGAACATTTGAGCAGTTAAATAAGGCTTTAAACACTTACCTTTAATCAATTAGCAAATTATTTCCTTCTCCTCAAGATGTCACTTTCAATTTCAAAAAAGACATATGCCGTTTTTCTCTTGACATTTTAAGTTTCTCAAATTTCAGAAAATTTTCAATAATAGCAAAATAAACAACCATATACCTAAATTCACCAATTGCTCATATTTTGCCACATTTGCTTTGTTCTCCCTCTCTCCCTCTCTCTCAACTATTTGAGCGTAAGATGAAGCTGATCTCACAGTACTTCATCCCTAAATTCTTCAGCATACATCTCTCATGAACAAGACATTATCTTATTATCCTACTAAACCACAACACCAATACCACACTGAAAAATTTAATATTGATAAAATAACATTACTTAATGTTATTTTAAGAATCTGATGTTATTTAAATGTTAAACATTTAAATGTTACTTAAAATAACATTATTGAATACACAACCCACATTTACCCTTCATATTCACCGAATCATGTACTTCACGACTGCTTTCAAAAAATCATCCAAGAGGGGGCGCGCCCAAGACAGCCACATAGGAACAGCTCCAGCCTCCAGCTCCCAGCGTGAGCGACACAGAAGACGGGTGATTTCTGCATTTTCAACTGAGGTACCGGGTTCATCGCACTGGGTCGTGTCGGACAGTTGGCGCTGATCAATGGGTGCAGCCCAACCAGCGAGAGCTGAAGCAGGGAGAGGCATCGCCTCACCTGGGAAGTGCAAGGGGGAAGGGAATTCCTTTTCCTAGCCAAAGGAAATTGAGTCACACAACACCTGGAAAAATCGGGTAACTCCCACCCTAATACTGCGCTTTACCAAGGGTCTTAGCAAACGGCACACCAGGAAATTATATTCCACACCTGGCCCAGAGGGTCCCACGCCCATGGAGCCTCCCTCATTGCTAGCACAGCAGTCTGAGATCTAACTGCAAGATGGCAGCGAGGCTGGGGGAGGGGCGCTCACCATTGCTGCGGCTTAAGGGGGTAAACAAAGCTGCCAGGAAGCTCGAATTGGGTGGAGCCCACCACAGCTCAAGGAGGCCCGCCTGCCTCTGTAGACTCCTCCTCTCGGGACAGGTCATAGCTAAATAAAAAGCAGCAGAAAACTCGGCAGAGGTAAATGCCCCCCTCTGACAGGTTTGAAGAGAGCAGTGGATATCCCAGCATGGAGAATGAGATCTGAGAACGGACAGACTGCCTGCTCAAGTGGGTCCCTGACCCCTGAGTAGCTTAACTGGGAGACATCCCCCACTAGGTGCAGACCTACACCTCACACCTCACACGGCAGGGTACACCCCGAGACAAAGCTTCCAGAGCAAGAATCAGACAGCAACACTCAACTGTTCAGCAATATTCTCTCTTCTGCAGCCTCTGCTGCTGATACCCAGGCAAACAGGGTCTGGAGTGGACCTCAAGCAAACTCCAACAGACCTACAACTGAGGGTCCAGATTGTTAGAAGGAAAACTAACAAACAGAAAGGACACCCACACCAAAACTCCATCAGTACATCACCATCATCAAAGACCAAAGGCAGATACAACCACAAAGATGGGGAAAAAGCAGGGCAGAAAAGCTGGAAATTCAAAAAATCAGAGGCATCTCCCCCTCCAAAGGAACACAGCTCATTGCCAGCAACAGAACAAAGCTGGATGGAGAATGACTTTGAAGAGTTGAGAGAAGAGGGCTTCAGTCGATCATACTTCTCAGAGCTAAAGGAGGAACTACATAACCAGTGCAAAGAAACTAAACACCTTGAAAAAAGATTTGACAAATGGCTAACTAGAATAACCAATGTAGAGAAATCCTTAAAATAACTGATAGATATGAAAACCATAACACAAGAACTATGTGACAAATGCACAAGCTTCAGTAACCGACTCGATCATCTGGAAGAAAGAGTATCAGCGATTGAATATCAAATGAATGAAATGAAGTGAGAAGAGAAGTGTAGAGAAAAAAGAGTAAAAAGAAATGAACACAGCTTCCAAGAAAGATGGGATTATGTGAAAAGACCAAATCTACATCTGATTGGTGTGCCTGAAAGTGACAGGAAAAATGGAACCAAGTGGGAAAACACTCTGCAGGATATCATCCAGGAGAATTTCCCCAATCTAGTAAGGCAGGCGAACATTCAAATTCAGGAAATACAGGGAATGCCACAAAGATACTCCTCAAGAAGAGCAACTCCAAGACACATAATTGTCAGATTCACCAAAGTTGAAATGAAGGAAAAAATGTTAAGGGCAGCCAGAGAGAAAGGTCGGGTTACCCACAAAGGGAAGCCCATCAGACTAACAGCAGATCTCTCGGGAGAAACTCTACAAGCCAGAAGAGAGTGGGGGCCAATATTCAACATTCTTAAAGAAAAGAATTTTCAACCCAGAATTTCATATCCAGCCAAACTAAGTTTCATATGTGAAGGAGAAATAAAATCCTTTACAGACAAGCAAATGCTTAGAAATTTTGTCACCACCAGGCCTGCCCTACAAGAGATCCTGAAGGGAGCACTAAACATGGAAAGGAATAACAGGTATCAGCCATTGCAAAAACATGCCAAAATGTAAAGACCATCGAGCCTAGGAAGAAACTGCATCAACTAATGAGCAAAATAACCAGTTAATATCATAATGGCAGGATCAAGTTCACACATAACAATATTAACCTTAAATGTAAATGGACTAAATGCTCCAATTAAAAGACACAGACTGGCAAACTGGATAAAGAGTCAAGACCCATCAGTCTGCTGTCTTCAGGAGACCCATCTCACATGCAGAGACATACATAGGCTCAAAATAAAAGGATGGAGGAAGATCTACCAAGCAAATGGAGAACAAAAAAAAGCAGGGGTTGCAATCCTAGTCTCTGATAAAACAGACTTTAAACCATCAAAGATCAAAAGAGACAAAGAAGGCCATTACATAATGGTAAAGGGATCAATCCAACAGGAAGAGCTAACTATCCTAAATATATATGCACCTAATACAGGAGCACCCAGATTCATAAAGCAAGTCCTTAGAGACTTACAAAGAGACTTAGACTCCCATACAATAATAATGGGAGACTTCAACACTCCACTGTCAACATTAGACAGATCAACGAGACAGAAAGTTAACAAGGATATCCAGGAATTGAACTCATCTCTGCACCAAGCGGACCTAATAGACATCTATAGAACTCTCCACCCCAAGTCAACAGAATATACATTCTTCTCAGCACCACATCACACTTATTCCAAAATTGACCACATAATTGGAAGTAAAGCACTCCTCAGCAAATGTAAAAGAACAGAAATTATAACAAACTGTCTCTCTGACCACAGTGCAATCAAACTAGAACTCAGGACTAAGAAACTCAATCAAAACCGCTCAACTACATGGAAACTGAACAACCTGCTCCTGAATGACTACTGGGTACATAACGAAATGAAAGCAGAAATAAAGATGTTCTTTGAATCCAATGAGAACAAAGATACAACATACCAGAATCTCTGGGACACATTTAAAGCAGTATGTAGAGGGAAATTTATAGCACTAAGTGCCCACAAGAGAAAGCAGGAAAGATCTAAAATTGACACTCTAACATCACAATTAAAAGAACTAGAGAGGCAAGAGCAAACACATTCAAAAGCTAGCAGAAGGCAAGAAATAACTAAGATCAGAGCAGAACTGAAGGAGATAGAGACACAAAAAACCCTCCAAAAAATCAATGAATCCAGGAGTTGGTTTTTTGAAAAGATCAACAAAATTGACAGACCGCTAGCAAGATTAATAAAGAAGAAAAGAGAGAGGAATCAAATAGACGCAATAAAAAATGATAAAGGGGATATCACCACCGACCCCACAGAAATACAAACTACCATCAGAGAATACTATAAACACCTCTACGCAAATAAACTAGAAAACCTAGAAGAAATGGATAATTTCTTGGACACTTACACTCTCCCAAGATTAAAACAGGAAGAAGTTGAATCCCCGAATAGACCAATAGCAGGCTCTGAAATTGAGGCAATAATTAATAGTCTACCAACCAAAAATAGTCCAGGACCAGATGGATTCACAGCCGAATTCTACCAGAGGTACAAGGGGGAGTTGGTACCATTCCTTCTGAAACTATTCCAAACAATAGAAAAAGAGGGAATCCTCCCTAACTCATTTTACGGGGCCAACATCATCCTGATAGCAAAGCCTGACAGAGACACAACAAAAAAAGAGAGAATTTTAGAACAATAACCCTGATGAACATCCACGCAAAAATCCTCAATGAAATACTACCAAACCGTATCCAGCAGCACATCAAAAAACTTATCCACCATGATCAAGTGGGCTTCATCCCTGGGATGCAAGGCTGGTTCAACATATGCCAATCAATAAATATAATCCAGCATATACACAGAACCAAAGGCAAAAACCATATGATTATCTCAATAGATGCGGAAAAGGCCTTTGACAAAATTCAACAGCCCTTCATGCTAAAAACTCTCAATAAATTCAGTATTGATGGAACGTATCTCAAAATAATAAGAGCTATTTATGACAAACCCACAGCCAATATCATACTGAATGGGCAAAAATTGGAAGCATTACCTTTGAAAACCGGCACAAGACAGGGATTCCCTCTCTCACCACTCCTATTCAACATAGTGGTGGAAGTTCTGGCTAGGGCAATCAGGCAAGAGAAAGAAATCAAGGGTATTCAGTTAGGAAAAGAAGAAGTCCAATTGTCGCTGTTTGCAGATGACATGATTGTATATTTAGAAAACCCCATCATCTCAGCCCAAAATCTTCTTAAGCTGATAAGCAACTTCAGCAAAGTCTCAAGATACAAAATACAAAATCAATGTGCAAAAATCGCAAGCATTCTTATACACCAGTAACAGACAAACAGAGAGCCAAATCATGAATGAACTCCCATTCACAATAGCTTCAAAGAGAATAAGATATCTATGAATCCAACTTACAAGGGATGTAAAGGACCTGTTCAAGGAGAACTACAAACCACTGCTCAGTGAAATAAAAGAGGACACAAACAAATGGAAGAACATACCATGCTCATGGATAGAAAGAATCCATATTGTGAAAATGGCCATACTGACCAAGGTAATTTACAGATTTAATGCCATCCCCATTAAGCTACCAATGACTTTCTTCACAGAATTGGAAAAATCTGCTTTAAAGTTCACATGGAACCAAAAAAGAGCCCGCATTGCCAAGACAATCCTAAGTCAAAAGAACAAAGCTGGAGGTATCACGCTACCTGACTTCAAACTATACTACAAGGCTACAGTAACCAAAACAGCATGCTACTGGTACCAAAACAGAGATATAGACCAGTGGAACGAAACAGAGCCCTGAGAAATAATACCACACATCTACAGCCATCTGATCTTTGACAAACCTG
>NC_045456.1:12504038-12648622 GCF_002776525.5 Piliocolobus tephrosceles | reverse complement strand
TTTTTTTTTTTTTTTTTTTTTTTTTTTTTTTTAGTAGAGATGGAGTTTCATCATTTTGCCCAGAGTGATCTTGAACTCCTGACCTCAGGTGATCTGCCCACCTCAGCCTCCCAAAGTGCTGGGATTGCAGGCATGAGCCACCACACAGGCATGAGCCACCACACCCGGCTGCTGATGTCACTTTATTGGCAATCTTGGGAAGGAAAAAAAGACCAAGCAGAAGTAGCAACAGGACCCCTAACATTGATATTGCTTGATGACTGGGCTGGGCAACGTCTGGTGCCAGGACCCCTATCCTACAACCGAGGGAATCTGGAAGGAGAAATAAAGCCCACAACACGCCACCAAATGGCTGCAGTATTACTCTCGCAGTGAAGATACTTTTTCTCCTTTGTTTTCCATAGTGTGCTTTTCTAAACCTGTCCAAACTCCCTCTCACTAGATTCCTTAACTGTCACTTGAAGTGTTATCTATGACTCAGAATTTCCTAAGATAAACTCTATAACCTCCCTCCTTTCCTCAGAAAACTGAGGCCTACCCACACCAACCAAAACTCTGATCCAAGTGGCTGTGAGATGTCTGAATGCTGTTTAAACTGTGCACTTACATGTGTTTGCAGGTAGTGATAAATAAGAACTCTTTTTTGTTGTCGTGCTTATTCACAGTTTAACTTGGCTTCCTCTGCTTCAGACAGAAGGGAACCGAAGTAAATTCTTAAGACACACAAGCAAAGAAAGTTCTTTGCGCTGAAGGCGGTTCGCCAAGGTGCTAATTCCATCTTTGGTAGGTTTCTCCCAGGACTGTGTTCCTCATCCAGGAATTTCCCTAAGCTTGATGGCTCACACGTCCAAATTCCAGCTTTGAATAAATAAACCAGCTGAAGTGCTCAGTTGCCTCAGGGATTAGCAGAGCAGTTCACGAACTTCCATCGCCCCCCAGTGGCAATTATTTGGATCTTTATGTTAGGGATTTTCTTATGCTTAAAATTTAGGTTATCGTTCTCCTCTCCAAAGTTGTTTAAGTTTTTGTTTGTTTGTTTGTTTAATTCTCACATTGAAGGTTATGAAGTATTTGTGTGGAGGTATGTTGGTAATGTCAAATTTATGGCTTCTGGGTCACCGGGTCATAGATGGATAAGATGTAGTACCTGCTTTCATGGTTCTAAGTGAAAGACTGATTTTTCAACCTGGTCTCTATTCTGAGACTCCATCCTGACAGATGGTGGAAATAAGCAGCACCAAATCACTAAATCCAGAAAGGACTCTCAGTGGGTGGCATCAAGGTAATCTAGAGAGCCAGTTAGCCTTGGTTGCATAGAGATGAGAACTCAGCCAGCCACAGTGATAGTATCTACTCCGAAAAACAAGATACAGACTATGTGAGATTCCAAAAATAAAAAGCAGAAACTGTGTTGAGGGAAAAAGCTTATATACATATGAAATAGCCAAGGAACACTTTTCTAGCATAATAAGTTCATAAATTCATGCAACATACAGTCAATTATTTTTGATGGATAGCATAAAGTACTTCACCTTGTTTTATAGAAAAGGAAGAAGTGGAATTTAGGAAAGTTCAGACTGAAGAAGCTTATCTTCAACTCAAAAAAGGGAAGGTTCTTGCCTCCCTGCCCACAATGGAGGTAGTACTTAAGCTTATTTTTCAGATCATAGTAAATTCCTTTGGTTCACCACCTGCCATGCTCCACCCCCAAACCCCTTTTAAATTTAAGGCCAGGTTTGTAGTCCTTTAAGTAATACTAACTCAGCTCTAAATTCCTACACACCAAACAGTCCTGCCAATGCTAAATCCTGAGTGGAAGTGTTTGTCCTTCAGCTTCCTTTACTCAGAATTTGTCTCCTTTCCAGCCAGAACATTCTCCTTCCCTGGCCACCCCTCTCCCCTTGGCTTTGGAAGGCAAACTTTACCTAATATCTTTTGTTTAAGAATCCTAAATCTTAGTGGTTTAAGGGCCTAGTATTAGTACACACAAGCACACACACATACATTTAAGAACACAGCATGTTTTATTATCAGCTCATTGGATTTTGTATAATATTTTGTATAATATTTGTTTAATAAATTCACCCTTAAAGTATAAGCCTTTGTCAGTTAGGCCTGGCCTCCCCATCTCCTGGACCCCAAGGTCTTATTCACTTGAATCTCCCAGTCCGTGGTCCATGGAATATCAAGTTTCCCTGAGTTATATGTTACTCCTCATGGACTTAGGCTCCCATGGTCACTTCCGCCTCTGGACTCCTCTCTCTGCTTGTGCTGGCTCAGTTTACATTGACCTAGAGGGGAAACTCTACCCCTTTATCATCTTCTATGAAAACCCATTCACTAAATTACTTGCTGATTTTGTAAAACACTCATAACAAAATAGAGATATATGGATACTTCCTACACATGACAAAAAACTTTATGCCAATCTAAAAGTTCATAAAATGCTTAATGGATAAACACTAGACATCTTTTCACAAAAATTAGGAATGTCTACTGCTACTTTTATTTTACATTTTGCTGGAAAGTCTTAGCCCATGCAGGAGAAAGAAATTAGAGGTATTAGGCTGGGCGCAGGGGCTCACACCTGTAATCTCAGCACTTTGAGAGGCCGAGGTGGGTGGATTGCCTGAGGTCAGGAGTTCAAGACCAGCCTGGCCAACATGGTGAAACACCATCTCTACTAAAAAAAAAAATAATAATACAAAAATTAGCTGGGTGTGGTGGCAGGCACCTGTAATCCCACCTACTTGGGAGGCTGAGATAGGAGGATCACTTGAACTTGGGAGGTGGAGGTTGCAGTGAGCCGAGATCGTGCCATTACACTCCAGTCTGGGCAACAAGAGCGAGACTTCGTCTCAAAATAAAAGAAAAGAAATTAGAGGCATTAAAGTTGGACGGGAGGAAGTAAAATCATTATTAGTTGAGATTGTATGAAATAATCCCTGGAAAATCCAAAATAAACACACAAACATTAAGACTAAAGACAAGAGAATCCAAAACATAGCAGAGCATAAAATGGATTTAGTCATTAGAGCTTGTCTTTAGTCCATTTTGTGTTACTACAGCAAAATACCTGAGGCTGGGTAGTTTATAAAGAAAAGAGGTTTGCTTGGCTTACAGTTCTACAGGCTGTTCAAGAAGCATGGAACCAGCATCTTCTCAGCTTCTGGTGAGGGCTTTCATGTTGAGTCAGACATAGCAGAGAAGGTCAAAGGCGAACCAGGTACATGTGAAGAGAAAGTAAACATGAGGGGGATCCTCACTTTGTAACAATCCTGCTCTTTCTGGAACTAATCCATTCCCCTTAGAATTAATCCAGTCTCACAAGAGTGAGAACCCACTACCATAAGAAAGTCACCAAGTCATTCATGAAGGATTTGCCCCATGACCCAGACACCTTCCATTAGGCCCCAGCTCCCAGCACTGCCACACTGGGGATCAAATTTCAAAATTAGCTTTGATGGGGACAAACAAGTCATATTAATACCATAGCACAGCTATACCTTATTCCTTTCACCAGGATAAGTTTCAAATATATAAATGGTTTAAAGGAAAAAGTATAATTTTTTTAATTGAAGAAACTTGGGAGAATTTAGGACTTAAAGAAAAATGTTTTTAATTATGCCACAACATCCAGAAATCATAGATTATAAAATTAAGATCCATAAAAACTACTCAAAGCAAAACTTAGCAGAAGCAAAAACAAAAAAAAGAGATAATTTTAAAAAATATTCCAACCTCATAGTGTAGAAGAAAGGTTAATTTCCTTATAAAGAATGTCTACAAATCAATTTTTTAAAAAAGCAATACACTGTGTTGATGAAGGTGAGGAAAAACAGGCACTCTCATCCACTCCTGAGGGAAGGTACAAGTGGTGCAACCACCTATCCTGGGTCATTTAGAAGTGACTATCAAAGTTTTAAAAGCACATTCCCTTTGACCCAGTCGTTTTAATTCTAGGTATTACAAAGATATGCTCACACAGTGTGAAAAATGATGTAAGCACAATATTACTCACTGTAGTATTGTTGTAATAGGAAAGTATTGGAAATAACATAAATTTAGTTCATTAGTAAGGGACCAGTTACATAAATTGTATTAATCTATATGATGGAATAGTGTACATGTCCTAAATGAAAACAAAATGGAACACTGTATGTACTGATATGAAAAATTGTATTTTAATTATTGAATCTGTTAAATAAAAAGAAAGATGGATATGAAAACCTCCAAGATATTTTAGGTGAAGAATAACAGTTAAATCCCTATGTAAAGTACGCTACTATTTGTGTTTTAAAAATGGGGTCCCCCAAAGCACATTTCTTTGAAAACTGCATTTCATGTTGTGGTGGTAGAGAATGGTTTGTCAACTTGTCTTTTGTGGGTTTAATCTTTCAATCCCACTTTACAATGAGTCCAAACCACTCAGAGAGCTTTCCCTTCCTTCCTCTAAAGCCACTCATGCCTTGCCTTATTGATTTTTCTTCTACTACTTCTATTTTCTCCCATTTATTAATTCACAATGCTTAGAATAAAAAATAAAACTGCCAAGGAGGAAGGAATTTAGGTTGGCTAGTGAAGCATTCTCTTCCTAATAGGAAAGCCAAACTAAAGTCACGAAGTTCTTTGGTAAATTTGGAATGAGAGCAAAGAAAACCAAAGCCTTGAAGGATTTTACCATCCATTTTTATGGCTTAACATCCAAGCAAACCTGATAATTTACTTTTTCTTATCTGCAACCAGCTCTTTCTTGAGTTCTAATTCTATGTTCTGAACTGCCTTTTGGATTTCACTGCCTAGATAACCATTATCATCTCAAGTGCAATGTGTCTAAACTGAACTCATCTTGCCCCTAACCCTAAATATTTCTCAAAATCAGCAGCCATTTTTTTACTCCTCTCTTATTTGCTTCACCTTAGCTTTCTCTTTATGCAGTAAGGTGGTAATTTCAGACAACTGTAATCTACCATGCTTCTCCTTTTTAAAAGAATAAGTATGTCAGAAGGTCTTCGGTTACAGTTTATGCTTTAAAAATTGGAGGGCAAATCCAATACCCACTGGAAATTTCATTAACATAACCCCATGGTTTGTCCATTTCCCTCTACCATTAGTAACCAAATCCACTACTAATTATTTTGATAGGGAAGAAAACATGAAATTCCTCACTCCTCTAGGCAAGACTATACTGATGTCTCCTGCCTATGTGGGGGGTGACTCACATGGCTCTCCAGAGCTCCTCCCCAGAGCAATGTTCAGCCATTCTTACCAGTGCTATTCCCATCTTTTTAGGCACACCATGTTAAATCTAGTGACTCATAAAGGCCCACTTGTGGCAACAACTGGATCAGCAACTTAATCTTAATAACTTCAATAATAATAATTGTTTTCACCACTTGAAAATAGCGAGTCCCTGCCCCCACTTCTGCTTCTGAATGACTGTGTGTATTGGTTCAGGGTAGAAAGAAGGGACAATGAGTTATAGTCCCAGTGTAGTTACATAATGCACACTACATGCCAGTATGTTTGCATTTGTGTATATATACATATATTGAGCAAGCTGAGAAAGTAGAAGCCCATGCTCTAGCTGCCAGGTATCAAGGAGAGGAAGTTTCTGGCCTTTGGTTTTCCAAGAATAGGATCTCTTCACTTTAATATTATTGACATTTGGGGCCAGATAAGTCTTTGTTGCTAGAGTTGGCCTTTGCATTGTAGGATGCTTAGCAGAATGCCAGACTTCTATCTACTTGATTTCAGTAGCAACCACTACCCTCAGTATGACAACCGAAAATGTGTCCAGATATTGTCAAACACCCCCAGGATAGGGACAGCAACATCAGCCCTAGTTGAGAAGCACTGCCATAGAGGGAATCAGGGCCCTGTCTCCTGTCAAATCTCATACCTGCTGAATTCCCCAGCATGAGAAGAGGCTGGGCAATCTCTCTGCTGGCATTTATCAAATAATAGTCTTAAGTTTTCTGAATTGACCCCATTGCAGGCCCACTCAGACCACCTTGGCAGGTATCAAGGAAAGACCAGTCTTAAACAAGTACAGCTATAAATTAAAGAAACTTTCTCAAAAAGCAATGCTCTGTATACACCTGGAGACATGAAACCAGGGTTCCTATAAGAAATTGGGAGTGATTCGTCATATAAGGTAGTCATCCACAGTCAGCGAATTAATTCAATTTTTTTTTTGAGACAGAGACTCACTCTGTCACCCAAGCTGGATTGCAATGGCATGGTCTCGGCTCACTGCAACCTCCGCCTCCCGAGTTCAAGCAATGCTCCCGCCTCAGCCCCCCAAGTAGCTGGGGCTACAGGTGCATGCCACTACACCCAGCTAATTGTTGTATTTTTAGTCGAGATGGGGTTTCGCTATGTTGGCCAGGCTGGTCTTGAACTCCTGACCTCGTGATCTGCCCATTTTGCCCTCCCAAAGTGCTGGTATTACAGGCGTGAGCCACCGCACCCAGCCAATTAATTCAATTTTTAGAAGTCTATGTGAAGAAACCCTCGACTCTCATTAAAATACAAAAAAGCTTGGGACTTACCAATTAGTAATAATATATCCTCTAAAGTTATTACAATGGTTGTGAGAATAATAAACAGAATGATAACCTCTGGCCATCTCTAATTTTACTGGCAATAAATCCCTTTAAGGAAAAGCAGTGTTTATTTCCAACAGTAAGAGGCAACCCCGGCCTTTGATGTAGACATGGTCCCTCTGAGTACACATGTGATGAATCCTGGCAGACTCCATGGAACACAGACCTATAAGGGGGGAGGGGGTGTCTCCTAGCTATATCTTAGGAACTTACCTTCATTCATTTAGGCCTTAGCAAAGATCACAGTCTATGAAGTTCATGGGCAGTGCTGGCATAGAACCAAGTGAAGGTCTCCAGGCGTAACTAGAGAGTGGTGAAGAGCAAAGTTGAGAAAAACAAGCTATCTCTATTATCAGATCAAATAATTCTTCTTTTTAAAAACCCTTCCATGGCTTCACATTTCAATTAAAAGAAAATGTAACTTTCTCCTCACGGCCTATGGCATGATCCAGCCCCAACATCACCTCCTACTATTCTGCCCCCAACTCGTTCTGTGTGGGCCACACTGGTCTTTCCCTATTCCTTCTGATCTCAGAACACTTTACCATGGAATTCTCATTGTCTGGACCACTCTTTGCATTGATCTTTACATGGCTGGGTCCTTCTCAACATTCAGGTCTCAGCTAAAATGTCACCCTTTGAGAGGTCTTTGTTGACAACTATATCTGAGAAGGTATCCTGAGCTCTCAATCTGTATCGTGCACACTGATCATCTGGGGATCATGTTACAAGACAGACTTTGACTCAGTGGTTCTGGGGTGGGACTTGAAGTTCTGCATTTCTAACAATCTCCCGAGGAATACAAACTTTCTGCTCCACAGATCATCTAACCACAGGGGTTGGTAGACCCCTATCCCTCAGTCTTTGTCACACTACCTGTGTCATTTAATTGGTGGCTTTTATCAGGATCTGAAATTATTTATTTATCTGTTTGCGCTGGATTGTTTGTTGTCTGATCTATTCATTTACTAGAATGTAAATTCCCTGAGAGCAAGGAGTCTGCCTAGCACTTTTAAATTCTCAGCACTTCCCACAGTACCTGACACACCATAGGTGCTCCATAAATATTGTTGAATGAGTGATGTTGTTCAAGATTCATTGACTCTGTGATCCCTTTAGTGTCTGCTTCTGACCGCTTCAGTGAGCATTCAATTATACAATGGAAACTACACTGTAATGATAGGGCAGTGCTACTCAAGTGCCAGTCCAGGAACTGCTATTTATTGGCCAATGCTGAATTAAGAATCTTGTACTATAATATAAATCTGCTATGCCACTAAGCACAATTTTATCTGAGACGAGACATTTCTCATAGTAAGACTTTCTGGATGAAACAAGCAATGCTTTGCCTTGCCTTGTGGTGAAAGCTCCTCATCTTATATTAGAATGGTAACAGTGTGTGAACTGGTCCCCACTGGCAGGACACATTTTGAGTTGTGCTGATATAGGGGATATAAAGCCAAATAAGATCTATTTTTTAACTTCAGAAAATCCATACATAGGTAAGAGAATTACACATTCAAATACGTAGTTGCAAATCTTTTGTCAAGTGCTGTAATACGGAATTAAGTGGAAGAACTCAGGAATTGCAGAAAAAAACAAAGAATTGGTCTTTGTGCTCCCCCTTAGTCACACCTTTCCTGACACCTGCTCTCATTATAACCACAAACTCTCACACCGTACCCCTTCCTTCTAATCACACACCGCTCATCTGGGCCATGCTCCTCCACTTGGGCCCTGAAACACCGAAGTTATAGGACCAGGCTTGGGTCTTCTGAGAAATTGTGAAAGAGAACTTAGAATTGTCGTAGAGAACAGAAAATGATAGGAAAGATATGTAATTGTGGGAGAAGGGAGAATTGTGGGAAAGAACAAAGTATCATGAGACAACAGAGAATTGTGAGAGATGATGCGGAATTGGGAGAGAGACTAGGGAGCTGCGAAAGAGAACAGAATATTGTGTAATAAGAGAGAAGTGCAGGAGTGGAGAACTGTGAGAGAGAGCAAAGAATTGTAGGAGATATTAGGAATTATGAGAAAGAGAAGAAATTATGGGAAAGAACAGAGACTCATAGGTGAGACAGGGAATTGTGGGAGAGAATAAAGAATGGGGGAAGACATCAGGAATTGTAAGAAAAACAGAAAATTGTGGGAGTGACACAAAATTGTGGACACACAGGGAATTGTGGGAGAGAAGGGAGAATTATGAAAGAGAAGAGATTATTGTGGGAGAAACACGAAATTGTGTAAGAGCACAGAGTATTGTGAGAGAACAGAATTACGAGGGAGACTAAGGAGTTAGGGGAGAGACTATAGAATTGCAAATGAGGATGGAGTATTTTAAGAGAATGGAGGACTGTGAGTGGAAGTGAAGAAGTATCAGAAAGAAGAAAGAATTATGAGAAAGATGTGGAATTATGAGAAAGACAGGAAATTGTGGCATATAACACAGAATTGTGGGAGAGAGCAGAATTGTGGGAGAGACATAGATTTGTGGAGAGGACAGGACAAAGAATTGTGGGAGAGACACAGGATTGTGGGAGAGAACAAAAAATTGTGGAAGAGACACAAAATTGTGGGAGAAAAGGGACACTCATGGGATAGAAAATTGTGAATGAGAATATGGTGAGAAAACAGAATTATGAGAGAGAATGGGAATTAGGGGAGAGACTGGGGAATTGTGAACAATCATGGAGTATTTTGAGAGAATGGAGAATTGTAAGAGTGGGGAATTCTGTGAAAGAACAAAGAATTGTGGGGGCAATGGGGAATTATAGGAAAGACAGGAAATTGTAGCATAGAATACAGAATTATGGTTGAGATAAGGAATTGTGGGAGAGAAGAGAGAATTATGAGAGGAAACCAAAAATTGTGGGAAGAAACATGGAATTATGGGAGACACAGGGAATTGTGGGAGAACAGAAAACTCAGGGAGAGACAGAAAATTGGGGGAGAGAACAGAGAGTTCTGGGAGATACAGGAAACCATGGGAGAGAATACGGTGTTGTGGGAGAGAAGGAATAATTATGAGAATGAAGGGAAAATTGTGAGAGAAAGGAAATCATGAAAAAGAATATTGTGAGAGAATAGAATTATGAGAGATAATGGGGAATTATGGGAGAGACTGGGGAATAAGAACAGAGTATTGTGAATGAACAGAACATTGTGGAAATGAATAATTTTGAAAGAAAAGAATTGTGAGAAACAGAGTCATAGGGAGTGATAGAAAAGACAGAGAACTGTGGGAGAAACGAAACTGTGGGAAATAGAATTTTGAGATACAAGAATTTGAAGGAAAGAATAAAGGATTGCTGAGAAACCCAGCAAATTGTAGGAAAAACAATAGAATTACGGGCAAGACAGGGATTTGTGGGACAGAAAAGTGAATTGTGGGAGACACAGGGAATTGTGGGAGAAACGAGAATTGTGAGCAAGACAAGGAATTGTGGGACAGAAAAATGAATCGTGGGAACGAATAGAATTTTGGAAGTGACTTGGGACTGTGGGAGAAATAAGGAATTGTGGGAGAGACAGAAGATTGTGGAAAGAACTGAGAATTGTGGGAGACAGAATTGTGGGAAACAAAACAGAATTGTGAGAGTGAAAGGAAATTGTGGGAGGGACAAAAGAATTGTGGGTAAAGAGAGAAGTTGAGCTGTGATGTTGTCAATGTAGTTGAAATGGAATCCTTGGGCTATCCTGTAGGCAGTTCTGATGCTGGGATGGCCCTTCTGAGTTGTCCCCCCTGGGGCTAGGGGCCTGGACTTACGTGCCCTTGCAGAGACCCTCATAGGATGCAGACCGTCCCCAAGGAGGGAATGTGATTTTGTGTGAGGCAATTCTCTTAGGCAGAGGACAATTCTGGAGACTCACCTGAAAGCTGTGAGCCCCTAACACTTCCTGCACCAGGGGGCATCTGGACGTATTTCACAGAGCCACTATAGTTATATAGAAAGATATAAGTTTCTTTATTAACACTTTAAGTAACAAGATCAAATTACCTTAATTTCAAAGTAGTGGATGGATGATATTTTGAGACAGGCACAACGACCATATGTGACATAATTTATCTGTGATGTTTATTAGTGCTACATATAGCTAATAGTACTAGGATTTGTTGCCTACATTCCTGATGGAAGAAAATGCTAAATTTCTGTTGGAGGTAAATGAAAATACAGACATTCAAAATCACACACCCAGTTAAGAACTTAGCAGCCAGAACACTGTCTTGTTCACTTTTGGATCTCCACCACCGAAGTTATGGGCATCTACTAATGTTCCTTGAATCATTGCTACAATTAAAACTGATGGGATAACATTTAAAAAACCAGAAATTTAAAAACTCCAAAGCACTTCCTCTGCCGCATAAAGCATACATAGTAGAGCTCTTCACTCTAGGGAAGCCTCTGGACCAGACAGCCTTACCTGCCACTGCTGGCATTTTGAAAAACGCTCCCGGCCTGCAGGGGCGGGGCCAGAGAGCTGCCCCCGGAGCAGCTACAGGCCGAGGCGACGAGGGGACGGAACCGGCTCTTCGTGACTGACGGAAAATACTACTCTTCAGCCCGCCTCCCGCGTGCCCGGAAGTCCCGCCTTCTGAAAAGGAAGTAGGGGTGCGTGAGAACGCCGGCGGTGACCGTGGCCACGGCGGTGACCCAGTGAGAGGAAGGCGGCGGCGGCGGGAAGTCACTGCTGGTGTGGGTTCGGGTTGGCGACTGAAGGCGGTACCGGCCTCTCGGAGCAGCCCGGGGGAGGGCTCAGGTGCAGAAGGGCAGGCTGGCCGCGGCCGGTTTGGTCTGGGGACCGCGGGCTGGAGCAGGTGGGCAAGCGCCGGGACGGTGTGGGGAAGACACTTGGCAGCTCCTCGACCTCTGGTGTCACTTCGTTTCTTCGAATTCCTATTCATGCGCCGCACCCTTACCGGACCCCCAGCCCCTCGCTAAAGCTCTGGGGTCAGGGGTCAAGTCTGGGCTCAATGGGCCTTCCTTCCTCCACCCGGGTCACCACTCCTAGGAAACCCTAGCCCCACGCCCGCCTCAGGCCTGAACTTCCTGCCTGTGACGTGGCTTCTCAGCGACTGCCTCACCTCAGTCCCCAAATCCTCACTGCCTTAGATACGTGCCCCCAGAGGTTGGCCTAGGTTTCACAGTATTTCCCTAAGGGGGCAATATATTAAAGCTGTCCCTCGAAGTTAGTACCCTGCCTGGTAGATGCCCATGGGATGACAAAGAGGAGGAACAAGGGTTGACCAGATTAGGAGAGTCCAGAGACATTAATCTGTCTGTTTTGGCAGGTGGAAATTTAAAATTGTTTGGAGTCAACACTGTTTCCAGCCATGGGTTTGTCTCCATCTGCTCCTGCTGTTGCAGTTCAGGCCTCAAACGCTTCAGCATCCCCACCTTCAGGATGTCCGATGCATGAAGGGAAAATGAAAGGTAACAGGCCCTTTGTCTAGAAAATGAAAACAAATATAAATCACGGCCGGGTGCGGTGGTTCACGCCTGTGACAGCACTTTGGGAGGCCGAGGTGGGTGGATTGCTTGAGCTCAGAAGTTCGAGATCAGCCTGGGCAACGTGGCAAAAACCTGCCTCTACAAAAAAATACAAACAGTAGCCAGACGTAGTGGTGGGTGCCCGTAGCACCAGCGACTCAGGAGGTTGAAGTGGGCAGGATCGCCTGGGAGGCCGAGGTTGCAGTGAGCCAAGATTGTGACACTGCACTCCGGCCTGGGTGACAGAGTGATACTGTCTTAAAAAAATTCTTGAAAGGCTCTAAAGGAAGAGGCAGTGTAGTATGCTGCTGAGGCTGGTAGGCATGGGAGTTAGGCACCCTGGGTCTGGTCCTTATTTTGCATCTTATTGAGGTTTGTGAGTCTAGACAAGTTAACTCTGTAAGCCGCAGTCTGTCATCTGTAAGATGAGTGTATAATAATATTTCACAAGCCTGTCATGATGATTGAGATAGTACATGAGAACATAGTGAGTACTCTAAACCAGCCCCAACTTCCCAAAGTTTACTTGTGCCTACATCAGTGGTACTTAACTGGAGGGGGGCAATCCCCCATTCCCACAGGGGACATTTGCCAATATCTGGAGGCATTTTTGGTTGTCACAAGTGAGAGGAAAGTGAATAGAGGGCAGGAGTGCTCCTAAACATCCTACAATGTACAGAACAGCTCCCCAGCAAAGAATCAGCTGGCCCCAAATATCAAGAGGGCCAAGGTTGAGAAATCTTGGTCTAGATCTAGCTGTCTTAATAAATAACCTTTGCTCCCATAGCCATTTCAGTATTCTTATATATAAAAGTAAGCCATCACCTAATGGGCTTGCTGTCCGTTCTTTAGATAAGAAAATGAAAATGGAAAAGCTGTCTTTCATTATTGATCGATGCAGGTCTACTTTTGATTGTTTGTATTAAAGTGTGGCTTGAATCAGTAAGTCGTGAAGGGCAGAAGCAACATGGTGTGCTTACTGAGTACTAATGCTTGCGCTGTTATTCATTTCTTCAGTCAGCCAGCCTATTCTGAGAGGTCACTGCCCATTCTGTACCAAGCACTGCTGGGTTTTGTTTGTTTCTGCACGAGAGAATAACATACAAAATGGAGCTTCGCCTGATGGGGCTTACATTCTCATCTTCGAAAGCTGTGTGGTCCGTTTTTTCCCTATTTTATAGTCTAGGAAACTAAGACTTGGAGTAACTGATGCTCCAAGTCACATAGTAAGTGGCAAAGCCAGCCAAAGTTCTGTGACCTTGGACAAGGACAGACAGTGTTCTTCTGGGGTTTCTTTGTACAGAAAGAATTGAGACAGATCAGCCAAAGCAGGTGTGCTGCTGTTCTGAGTGTCCTCAAGGAGATCCTAGAACCCTTTCTTTGGTTTTATTTCATTTGCTGTATATCTTTGAGAGCTGCCAGACTCATTACATTAATAAAGAATGTGGGTGTCTATAGGAGATCATAGGGGCTACTGGTTATATGATGTGAAAAATTGAAATGTTACTTTCTTTCTAACACCCAGCTGGGATCTATGACTTGAAAAGGATTGGTGCTTTCAGTGGTAGAGAAGAAAGGCATAGCAAGTCTTCACCCCTAAAGTGGGCAGTGGCACAGGGCACCAGGAAATGAGGGCTTGGGAGGAGAAGTGCAGGGAAGGAAGTGAAAGCAAACTCATCTTTTTCATGTGTATTGTTGTAGTTACTGCTGCGGCCTGAGGCCAAGATTCCATTACATGAGCAGCTGTCTTCTGTGTCACAGCTCTCCAAGTGCCTGCTCATTCTCTGAATCGGTTTCCCGGTCTTCCACTAATTGAGATCAGCATCCTGGGTCTTTGGACGTAGCCCTTGCTATTGCTTATCTCATTAGGCTCAGACCTTCCCTTGTAATGGGCATCTTGATCCTGTATGGGTTGTGGAATGTTTTCTTTATTGTCTGCCTTTTCCTGTTAAACTCTTGCCGTTGACTGATGGGAATAGGCCCTAGGCCACGTGGTTTTCCTATGCCTTGTTTCAGTCTTGGGACAAAGCAGAGTGGCATTCAGATTTTTTTGCAGTAGCCTTTGTGATGTCTCCTCTGTTCATTTTCTTCTCCCATTCCTTGTACCTGAGATAATGCATCAGTAATGAAAGCCTGGATTGCAACTGTGTCCTGTTTGGGGCTGGACTTCTCTGGAACAAGTGAATGAAAAGTCAAGGAGACCCTGTGAAATGTGGCTGGTCCCCACTTAGGTTCCTCTAACAGCTCCCCAGCTGCTCCTTCAGCCAGGTTACTTAAACCATGGCATGGATAACACATGCTCTTGTAACTGCCAAGGTTTTTTGGCTTATTTTTGCTGGGGGTGTGATACAATTAGAGAATGGGTACTAATTTTTCTTTCAAAGGAAATGTAAATTTGTAGAACCTTCTCATCTTTAGGATTTTGGAATGTTAGCTAGTTCACTTCTTGGTAGATTTAAATGGAAGAAACCTGACTTTTCCTATGGTGGTAATCATTGGTCAGAAATTCAGCACTTTAGTGCTTCAATTGAGAGAGCTAGATGTCCTGCCTTCATGATGACACCATTTTATACTTGATTATTTCAGAGTGTCCAGTGAGTACAGAGCCATCTGGCCCAAACTGTGAGAAGAAAACATATTCTGTGCCTGCCCACCAGGAACGCGCCTATGAGTACGTGGAGTGTCCCATTAGGGGCACTGCGGCTGAGAATAAGGAGAACCTAGATCCTTCAAATCTGGTAATCCACACTCATCTTTTCTTTCTGGAGCTTTTTATGCAGAGTTGCTTGTACAGACTGCCAAGACAAGTTGCAGATGGCTAGGATGAATTCTTCTGTCCTTTGAAAACAGAGAAGTTAGATATTCCATCTATAGTGAAAATCTAGATGTGTTAGTAAGTGTAGTTTCAGGGAGTGCCTGGGGGAAAAAAAAACAGAGTGATTATGAGCAGCCAGCATAGTTGTACTGGGAATAAGCCATACCAAATGAATATTTTCTTCTGGGAGAGTTACTAGGTAGGTGGTAGATGGGAAATTCTGTAAGAACCATAGCTAGAGTTAATTAAGATATCTTTGGTCTGGGGAATCTTTGTAGACACATTACATGATTGGGGAACTTCTTCAGGTACAATAGGGTGCCAGCCTGCACGAGTCATTAGGGTGGTTCACTGTTGTGTGACTGCCAGCAAATTTAATGCCATTGAGAAGTGTAGATGTGACATCACTACATTTTGCGATGGACAGCATCGGAGATTGTGGTCTAAAGTTTGCAGTCATGTTTTAACAGGAGGCTCAGGCATATACTTTAGAGGGCCACAGGATTATCAGGAGTAGAAATTTTAGCAAACCAGGCAGCATGTAAAGAAACTAGAAATATTTAGCCTGGAAAAGAAAGGGCGTGGGGGATACAATAGCAGCGTCCACCTCAGGAATCAACAAACTATGGCCCACTGCCTGTTTTTGAAAACAAAGTTTTGGACAATGCACCAAGATTATCTTGCACATAGGCCTTCGAATACTTGCACCAGAGGTCTTTGGCAAACTGCTTCTATAAAGGGCCAGGTAGTAAATATGTTTGGTTCTATGGGCCATAGGGTCTCTGTCACACTACTCAGTTCTGCTGCTGCTGCTTTCTCTGTAGCACGAAAGCAGCCACAGACAGCATTATCCGAAGCCCCTGGCAGATCACTGGCCTAGATGATCTCTAATAGGTGAGTGGTTCAGAACATGGGCCTTTTGGAATGTTACAGACCTAGACACTTACCCCATGGGATCATGATATGTAGTGAGAATATGAATAACAGCTAACTTTTCTTTTGGTCACTTTTTAAAAATTTTTTCATTCAAGGCTAGCCAACTGAAGCAGTGGGAGAGGAGAAGGAATAAAGAAATCTGTAACTGGTTGTGATCAGTTAGTTGTAAACACCACTGTACTCAGACCAGCCTCTTTTGGTCACTTCTGTAGCATTTAAGCTAAGCAGCCTACATTCTCCCCTTTAATCCTCATAACAACTCTGTGCGGCCAGTATTCTTAGTGTCCCCATTTCAGAGCTGAAGATACTGAGAGTGAAGGAGTCATTCACCCCACATCACCAGCTAGGAAGTGGCAGAGCCAAAACTGAATCCTTATCCACCTCAGACCCATGTTCTTAAACACACTGTGTTTAAGTGTGTTTAACATAATGCAGGTAGAATACTCTGCAGTGCCTACCACACATGGCCCTTCCTGCTGTCGGTGAGGGCCTTGTTGTGATGGAGACTTTTAATTAATGTTTACTAGGAAATCCTTTATACTTCTAACACAGAAAGTTCAAGGCCAGTCATTCCCAACCTTGGGTGATTTTGCCCCTTAGGCAAATATCCTGCTAAACATCCTACAGTACTTAGACCACCATAACTAAAAATTGTCCAGCTCCAAATGTCAATAGTGCCATGGATGAGAGACCCTGGCTAAGGCTAAGTGCTAGCATAACAGTATTGGTGACACATGTCTGGGAGAAGGGATTCTTCCCACCTTCTGACCTGGCAGTGTTGAGATGCAAAGACTCATCTGTAGTATATTTTGCCTAAGGGATGAAGCATAAGCAGAAACCTAAAAAATCTGAGAATATTTTTTTAAAAAAGCAGTGCTGTACATGTGTGCTATGAGACTTTTCCCCAAAGAGTGAGTAGTCATTTTTGAAAAGCCTGTCATAAAGATTTTAGAAATGCCTGAAGATCATGGCATTACTTTCTACTTATTCCTTGGTGACATTACTTCTAAATTTGTTCAAAGGAGAAAGAGGCCAAAAATTTAACCACAGTGTTTACCATATTTGAGAACTTAATCAGTGAAGAAACACAACCTCAGTAATCTGACTCTTCAAAACAGTCAAATTATCTGAGAAGTCTGAAATTTTGATGTCACTGATTTAGTAAGTAATCTGTGCTTTCTGTGTGATGTATTGCTTTCCAGGAAGTAATTATATTGCCTTTTATTGTATATCCTATAAAAGCAAATCTGTTTATTTTATTTAGATGCCACCACCCAATCAAACACCAGCTCCAGATCAGCCATTTGTATTATCTACTGTCAGAGAAGAGTCATCCATTCCCAGAGCAGATTCAGAGAAAAAGTGGGTTTACCCTTCCGAGCAGATGTTCTGGAATGCAATGTTAAAGAAAGGGTGAGTGAACATATTATTTAAAATAAAAATTTGCTTGTCAGAATATCCAAGAGTTGTGTGCTGAAGAGATTTTTTTACCTTCAAAACAATATAGTACATTTTAATATATTAATCAGTTTATAATCACCTGATTTTTCACACCTTTCAGATTGTAAGTGCAAGGCCAGTGTATTACATCAGGGTTCTCAAGAGAAACAGAACCAATAGGATATGTGTAGAGGGGCAGGAGACAAGGAGGGCAGGAAGATATGTATCGTAGGGAATTGACTTACACAATTATGTAAAGCTGAGAAGTCCCAAGATCTGCAGTCAGCAAGCGGGAGACCCAGGAGAGCCAATGGCACACTTCTAGTCTGAAAGTCAGCAGTCTCAAGATGCAAGAAGAACTGATGTTTTAGTTTAAGTCCAAAGGCAGGAAAAGCCCAATGTCCCAACTCAAGCAGTCGTGCAGAAGACCTTCCCTCTTACTCATGGAAGGGCCAGCTTTTTTGTCATTCAGGTCTGCAACTGATTGGATGTGACCCACCCATACGGAGTGGGGAGGGCAGTCTGCTTTACTTAGCCTACTGATGAGAATGTTACTCACATTCAAAAACACCCTCACAGACACAGCCAGCATAATGTTTGACCAAATGTCTGGGCATCCTGTGGCATAGTCAGGTTGACACATTAAAATTAACCATCAATAGGTTTTTTTAAAAAACTGAAAACACTTTTAGATAAAATGTTTAGAAAAAGTTAGGGGATCATTGATCAGTGGTACTATCTGAACAAATATCACCGTAAAAATAGATGATTCTGTAAGTCTGGTTTACTGTGACTCAGTAAAATGAGACTAAGGTGAACCTTTTATATTTGTTTTCAATGCTTCTGTAGTAGCTTTGGATTTATAGTGCTGCTCCATGATCATGGGTAAATCTTGAAAATGAGCCTTAGATCTGTTAAATTCAGAGAAAGTGAGCATTCTTAGTTCTTTCTCAAAGGGGAATGTTGAATAAATCATCTTATGAAAATATGTGGATTAACTTTATGGCATTATCAGGAACATTTGTCAAATTTTACCATATGTTCTTTCCTAGGTGGAAGTGGAAAGATGAGGATATCAGTCAGAAGGATATGTATAATATCATTAGAATTCACAATCAGAATAACGAGCAGGCTTGGAAGGAGATTTTGAAGTGGGAAGCCCTTCATGCTGCGTAAGTATGTTTGAGATCTTAAAAACAAATCTTTCAAGTGTCTTTCTTATTTCATATCAGCTTTCTAGAGTTTTAACATTTTATTCAAATCATTTGTTATTCTAATAAAACATTTTATGTAGCAGGCATGGCTCAGTGACAATTGTTGCATGACAGGCCACCCTTCTTAGTTGAAAAATAGCAACCATTTTATTAGGCTTGTGGATTCAGTGGGTCTGGAGTACGCCAAGGACAGGGCAAGGATGGCTTGTCTCTGTTCCTTGATATCTGGGGCCTCAGCTGCGAAGACTCAGTGGTCAGGATGGCTTCCGAGCCATGGGCTAGAGTCTTCTGAAGGCCTGCTCGTTTACTCCTCTGGCAAGTGGTACTGGCTTTTGGCCAGAACACCTCCACATGGCCCCTGAATATGGCTGCTTCGGCTTCCTCCTATAATGGTGGCTAGGTTCCAATAGCTAGAGTTCCAAAAAGCGTCAGGAGCCTGCCCAGATTCAAGGGGAAGGGACAGAGACCGTGCCTCTCAGCAGAAGGAGCATCACAGCCTTTCGAAAGCAGAGCATGTGGGAAGGGAGATGCTAAAATGCCATCTGCCCCAAGGGAGGTGGGAAAGACATTTTTGTTCCCTCAATAGCACTTATTTAATCCCCATTAGGACTAAACACAAAGAGATGTCTTAACTCAGAGCCCTTTTTCTCAGGGAGAATAGTTAAATGCAGCTGTTTGTGTTAAAGGAGACAGGGCTTCAGTCTGTTGATAGTAGTGGTTCTCACACTGGAGCGTGCATCAGGATCATGGGGAAGGTTTGTTAAAACCCAGCATGCTGGGCCCCACCCCCAGGGTGTCTGACTTAGTCCGTTTTGGGTGGTGCCTAGACTGGGTGTATCTAGAGCATTGCATGTGCTGCTGGTTTAAGCCAGGTTATGTCATAAACAGTGGTTTTAAATTCATTGCACAATGTGATTAATTTCTTGGCCAAAATCCACTTAATGATTTTTAAAGGTGTTTTGTTTGTTTTTAATATTTGCACTCTGAAGTTCATTGGTTGCACTCCCTGGCTGTCACTGACTGAGCCTCAGGCCTGGGGTGGGTTCATGTGAGAGGGGAATAACTGCGACCATGTTGCCCTCAGTAACCTCTGGCCTGAGAGGAGCCACAAGTGTTTGCAGTGACCTACTTTGAAAGTGTGTTCTAATTAAGACCACCTGCTAATTACTTGCGTGATTATGGAGCAAAGAGAAGAGAGAAAAGGGAATTTCAGTTTGTCAGTTTCAATTCCTTCTCCAGTTATCTTCTGTCAAAATTAAGTAGACCTTTTAAAAACTCATGCTATGGTCTCCGGAAGAAAGTTTTGCCTAGATTGAGTTTACCTTTTTGCCTGTGACCCTCTTGAGAAGAGATGTTAAGGAGTAGTTCCTAAAAGGAGAAGAAAAGTAACTCGTAAGTCCTCCAATAGAAGTCCTTTATACCTTGGAAATTTTTCTCCCTCCCACTTACTTAGATACCTATCTTGTTATCCATGGGAGCAGCTAACAATATAGGTGGCCTCCTGATTTGGCCACCACTCCCTCTGTCTTGGAAACAGCTGTCTGTCTAGCCTGTAGGTGGGCTGTGAACTCTACGAGGGCAGGGCTCAGAGGGTCTTGTTGGCACTGCTATACCCTGGTGCCCACAGAGGGCTGGCACCTAGAGTCCTCAGCAGGGGTCTGTGGGTAGAGGGAGTGCGTTTGCCAGCTAGGACTCTGCTACCCCTCATCTTATGTGTAGTTTTTAAGGAGCTGGTCCAACATTAATTACAATCCATTTCTAGGGATTAATCCATCATTTTCTTTTCTTCATAAAGGCTGTTCATTGGTTTGAAATGAAAGAATAGAATTTTCTTGTTTGTCTGAAAAACCCCAGCTGCTGTGTGCCAAAGAGAAAGAAGCATGATGCACAATACTTGAGGCTGTTTTGTTTGTTTGTTTTTTTAATGTGCCTTTCCTCTTCCACCAAATGGAAAGGTCATGTGTCCTGACTCCTGCAGAGTGCAGTATAGATATCCAGAAGGAAGGGGAGGCAATGGAACGCACCCAGTCCAGAAGGAAAGAGAAACATTTTTAACCAATAGGCACTTGTTGTTTATTTTAGAACTTACCTTTCTGTGTAAATGTTATATTATGTGAAATGTATACAGGAAAAAAATGTATATTACTGAAAAATTAGAACATTATCTTTGTCAAAGAAAAGAAAATATTTTAACAGACTTTTCTTATTTGGGGAATTCTAGAGAGTGTCCTTGTGGTCCATCATTGATCCGGTTCGGAGGGAAAGCAAAAGAGTATTCACCAAGGGCACGAATTCGTTCCTGGATGGGGTGAGTGTCAGCGTAGAAGTGTTGTTTCACCATCTTCAGATCAGGGTCAACTTTCTCTTCACACCAAAACCAGTCTCAGAATTGCAGTGCCATGTTGCAAAACCTAATCCATATTCAGCTGTAGATTTCTTTCTCTCCCTGAGGTTTGTCCATTAATGGGCAGATTTATTAGGGTGTAGAAGATTGCTTCCTATTTATCATAGGGTTGAATGGAGTTATCGTCCATGTTCTTGGATCTGCCCTCTTACTCTTCCCATGATCTATTTCTTTGGGTTTATGCACTTAGCCATCCTCCCTTTCTTTTCTAGCATACTTGAGATTCTTTGCTCACACCTGCATTTCTGCAGTATCTCAGCTGACCTCCCTGGCTTAGGTCTCTTCCCCACTGACCTTATTCCTTTGTAGGCAGATGAGCTGCCATGTGATCTGGACTTATCACAGTTCTTCAGTGCCATCTTCCCTTAGTACTGTTCACTATGTGATGCTTTGAGTCTGACTTCCCCAGTTAGGTGTTTGGGAGCAGGTGTTTGCATGTGCATCTTGAGCTTTCACATAGCTTAAACCGGGACTAAATGCAGTGCAAGCATTTTAACACTCAGTGGCATGTTTTTATTCCAGGTATGAGTTGCCTTTTGATAGGCATGATTGGATCATAAACCGTTGCGGGACAGAAGTTAGATATGTGATTGATTATTATGATGGTGGTGAAGTCAACAAGGACTACCAGTTCACCATCCTGGACGTCCGTCCTGCCTTAGATTCGCTTTCGGCAGTATGGGACAGAATGAAAGTCGCTTGGTGGCGTTGGACCTCGTAAAGCACTGTTTGAGATGGAAAAATATAAACTATTTTTTTTCTGAGAGATACATTAAACTATTTTCCCCAAATTGAATTGCACTCATGATGTAATGGGAACTTCAAGTGGGTAATCACACTTTTTCCTTCACTTAGTGAAGGATACTATGCACTGTTCACTTTTGAGTTGCATTGTACCATGCAGTTTATAGCAGATCATTTTGTTTTCTTCCTACTTAGCTTAAGTGGGAAGCAGTCCCTCAGTTTGTCCTTTACCCGCAGTATTGCCTGTGTATTTCATCTCGAAAAGCCTGAACAACCTCTGAAAAAGAGCTCTTAAAAAGTGATGAAAGTTGCTTTTTTTCTTACTGTTTTCTCAGGAATACTCGAGAGATGTAAAGCCTGAGAGTCCGTGGTGGTGCTCAAGAGCTTTCATCTGGCCAAATATTTTAACTAAAACTGTTCATTATAAATAAGAGGTGATTATACCTTTTTTTAAAAAAAGTTACCATTATTTCTAAAGCCCCATGGTATGATTGTGACCTTTAACAAAATGCAAAGTTGTACACTGTAAAGGTACTCAGCTAAATTCTCTCCAAATCTGATTTATATGAATTTCTTAGACTGGATAGAGTACTTTCAACTATACCTTCCTTTGGAACATACCTTTTACAAAATGTTCCCTTTAAATCCTGTTATTCTAATATGTAACTCTGCTCCCAGCAAACAGGTCTCCTCATTGTCCCTGGTATTTGACAAGTTATCCCAACTTCGAATCTCATTGCTTCCTTTGCTGGCAGCCTCCACCTTTCCCCGAATCAGTTGGCCTAATCCAAATCTTGAAAGCCTGGCTTAAGTCCTACTATCAGTGATGGTCCCCCTCTAAAACATGGTTTTATATTTGGCTGAGTGTTAAAATTCACAAGATGAGCCTTTTTTTCCCAGATGGAGAATGCTTCAACTCAGTCTAGATTTTGTTTGTTTTAAGGAAGCTCTAAGTTTGCCATTGAAACTTTTTGTACCAGTAATCCATAAACTGGTTGTTCTAATTATAGCAGCATGTTACAAATGACTGCTGGTTTTTGTTTTTTAACTGCCTATACTATTAAATCCTTTAATTTATCCTGAATGCTGTAATGTGGATGAAATTGGCAGTCTGTGGGTGATTAATTTGGTATGGATTTGTCAGTTTTGTGTGGAGTTTAAGAAATACAACAGCCATAAACTCTGCATTTCAAAATACTTGTATATTTGAAAATAAAGCTGATTAGTTCACAGGTTTTGAAAATATTTTGGAGTAATTTTACACTTAACGATTGTTTCTTCAGACATATTATCTTTATAAAACCAATGCTTTATAGTAGAGTGATTTATAATCCAGCACACACATGTTTATTGCAGCACTGTTCACAATAGCAAAGACTTGGAACCAACCCAAATGCCCATCAATGATAGGCTGGATAAAGAAAATGTGGCACATATACACCATAGAATACTATGCAGCCATAAAAAGGATGAGTTCATGTCCTTTGCAGGGACATGGATGAAGCTGGAAACCATCATTCTCAGCAAACTAACACAACAGAAAACCAAACACCGCATGTTCTCACTCATAAGTGGGGGTTGAACAATGAGAATATGTGGACACGGAGGGGAACATCATACACTGGGGCCTGTCAGGGGCTGGGGGGCGGTGCTAGGGGAGGGATAGCATAAGGAGAAATACCTAATATAGATGATGGGTTGATGGCTGCAGCAAACCACCATGGCACATGTATACCTATGTAACAAAACTGCACATTCTGCATATGTACCCCAGAACTTAAAGTATAATAATAATAAAGCAATGCTACAGTCTCCCTACTCCAAGCAGCCACTTTTTCATCTGCTAATCACTTGTTTTTTTGAGATGGAGTCTCGCTCTGTCGCCCGGACTAAAGATCAGTGGCACAATCTCGGCTCACTGCAACCTCCACCTCCCGAGTTCAAGCGATTCTCCTGCCTCAGCTTCCCGAGTAGCCGGGATTACAGGTGCACGCCACCACGCCCGGCTAATTTTTGTGTTTTTAGTAGAGAGGGAGCTTCACCACGTTGGTCAGGCTGGTCTTGAATGCCTGACCTCGGGATCTACCCACCTTGGCCTCCCAAAGTGCTGGGATTACAGGTGTGAGCCACCACACCCGGCCCTAATCACATATTTTTAAACTGTAGAGGAAAATAATTACTGTTGGCATTTTTGGGGGGGTCTTAAGTGCTATTGAATGAGTATGGGATAAGACATTCTTATGAAAAACAAAACACTGTAACTGGAAACAAAAAAATTATGCCAAAGGCAGGATTCACCTGTTTTATAGGACTATGGTATTATTTAAGATAAACAAGCTTTAAACTCAAGCAAACTTGATGACAAGATCAACAGTTTTATACATCATTTTATCACTTCCAGAAAAAAACCATGGCTTCCTGGATTGTCAGAGCTGTTTTGTGTCTAGATTATGCTTGATTGGGTCCAGGGGTCAATACTGATAGGAATTTTCGTGTACAGCTTGAAACTCATTTAGGATATTCTCTGGAGTTTTAAACTAAGTCTTGTGTCTGTGGAAATAGCACTATTCAGAATCAGAACAAATTACTGAACATCACGCTAAGTATTGGCAGACAAGCTGGGGCTACAAATGGATTGCATATTAACATTTAGTATTCCTATGAGTTCACTGGCTAACGAAATGTTTATGTCCCGTTTGTGCATCATATAAGGAATACAAAATTGCAAAAGGTATAACCCTGATATGGTTTGGCTGTGTCCCCACCCAGATCTCATCTTGAATTGTAATAATCCCCACGTGTCAAGGGCAGGGCAAGGTGGAGATAATTGAATCATGGGAGCAGTTTCCCGTATGCTATTCTCCTGGTAGTCAATAAGGCTCAGGAGATCTGATGGTTCTTTAAATGGGAGTTCCCCTGCACAGGTTCTTTTGCCTGCTGCCACGTGAGCCATCCCTTTGCTCTTCCTTCGCCTGCCGCCATGATTGTGAGGCCTCCCCAGCCATGTGGAACGGTGAGTCCATTAAGCCTCTTTCCTTTATAAATTACCCAGTCTTGGGCATGTCCTTATTAGCAGCATGAGAACAGACTAATACCCCTACTTGTAGGGAACTCACAATCTTATGGACAGTCTATAAATGAAATGGTGGTAAATGCTAGAACTCCAATTTAAGGAACACATTGTCGGAATACCCAGCGTGCGAGTTCACGTAAGTATTTTTGAATATATAGAGATGGTTATCAGTTTCTTTACTGAGTCATCATTATGGTGTATCTTCTCCCAGAGATTGCTTCCTAGGGAAAGTGAAGCAATGCACATTTCCTGTCTCAGCTTTGCAGTGACTGTCAGAATTGTATGACCCGTCATTTGTGTCACCATAGGCTTGAGGCTGTGTGTGTGATGATTACAAATGTGTGTCCTGGAGGCAGAGTCCTTGCTCTGCCCTTTAGTTGCTGTGTGATCTTAATGTCTCTGGGCCTTAGCTTTCTCAGCTATGAAACGAGAGTAATAGAACCGACTTACCAGAGTTGTTTTGCGGGTACTTTGAGGTGATGCCTAAAACCACTGACAACAGAGCCTGTGGGTGGAAATGTTCAGCAAATATTAGCTATCACCCCATGATCAATAACGGCAAGGAGAGAAATCAAAGTGCTGAGATGTAATCTACGCCTCTCATCCTCTGGCCTTATTCCCCTCCCCCCCTCCTCCGCCGCCAGGAGAATCAGTTTAGAGGGGTAACAGCAGGCTCTTATCCCCATTTTGATCAATTTTAAGGATTACCAGGTGTTTGGGTGCTTGCGCTAAGAAAGCTCGTGTTATTTAAAATCATCAAATGGAAAAAGAACAGGCTACAACCTTTGATCTTTCAAAAAATATCAGGGTAACAAATTAGGTACTTGATATGCAAGTCCCACTTGACAAAAATAAATATTATATTAAGACAGAGGCCCAGGCTGGAGTGCACTGGCATGATCTTGGCTCAATGCAACCTCTACTTCCTGGCTTCAAGTGATTCTCGTGCCTTAGCCTCCTGAGAAGCTGGGATTACAGGTGCCTACCACCACACCCGGCTAATTGTTTTGTATTTTTAGTAGAGATGGGGTTTCACCATGTTGGTCAGGCTGGTCTTGAACTTCTGACCTCAAGTGATCTGCCACCTTGGCCTCCCAAAGTTACTTGTGCTTCTTAATCTAAAATATAGCTCACTGTAATGTCCTTTGGATCACAAGGTTATCCCCCTCCATGAAAATGTATTACGTATCCAGATTCAAAACTTATTACAAGGTTATGTTTAGTGCAAAGAAAAAGGTATCAAAAATTATTTCAAAAGCCATGTATATTCCTTGTAACTTAAGGTAACGTTTTAAAAATTATATAATTTTGGGAGTATACAGTATATTAAAATGAAGCATATGAATTATGCCTTGCTACACTCATGACAAATAATGTCACATGTTTTCATTTATAAGTGGGAGCCAAATGATAACACAGAGGGGAACAGCACACACTGGGGCCTATTGAAGGGTGGAGGGTGGGAGGAGGGAGAGGCTTAGGAAAAACAGCTAATGGGTACTAGGCTTCATACCTGGGTGACAAAATAATCTGTACAACAAAGCCCCATGACACAAGTTTACGTATGTAACAAGTGTGCACATGTGCCCCTGAACTTAAAAATTAAAAAGAAAAACATTTACTGCTGCAGTAGAGATTGTCACTGTACCTTCAGTAAAATTTCATGCCATTGGTGTAAGTGGTAAACTGTCTATTTCATGCTTGTGCGCTCTCTAGTTTGGAAGAAAAAGCTGACAACACTTTCTGCAAATGATTCAACCTGAGGTTTATATATCACATGGCAGGTATTCTAATGTTTTTGTGGAATCATACCAGATGCTGGAGCAAACATTATAGTTCCTATGACTGGTTTAGGGAAATGAGGCATGTACATGTGCGTGCTATCTTGTATTTATAATTAGCTTTTAGTTGATGCTTTTACATACCCAAGGTCATATGTGATAGGGGCACAGAAATAATACATCTTGAGTGGTGTAACAGGAATTGTGAGACAAGGCTTCACGATCATAGTCGAGTGAAGTCCTAAGACTTCACAAAAAATTACTATTTTGGAGCTCTGTGCAGAATCATCATTTAAACACTTTGCTATTCCTTCTACATTTGTGATAACAATGTGACTAATTCCCATGCCCTTTCAATGGTTTGCTATAGAATATTATCAGGATGCTTTTGGCTTCCAGTAACTGAATCCCTGCTTGAACTCACAGCCAGAAGTGCAGAGGTTGGGTGTACACTTGGTTGATCCTGCTTCTCTGGACTCCCTTTCCTTCCATGTTCAATTTTAACTTCATCCATGTAGGGCTGATTCCTTTCATCAGCGTCAATGCTTCCTAGTTGCTTTGAGATCCTTGTTTATGGTCAGTAGATATGAGGTGGAGTGGGACCCAGCCATCTACCACAACCATGGGAAATAAGGTTTCTCTTCAGTCTAATTGGGTCAATTCAGCACTGGGCTTGTGTCCTACCACCCCTCCCATTTTAGTTATGTTCCTGTGGGTGCTTCATGGTTAGATTAGCTCAGACAAATCATCAGGAGGACATGTAGTGACCACAAGAGGATTCCTTCACTGCTAATTTAAAATCTCATTCTTAGTCATCATTTCATTAAGGTCTTTTTCCTTCATTTGAACCTTTAAAAATTTTTTTTCTGAGACAGGGCCTCACTGTAGTGCCCAGTCTGGGGTGCAGTGGTGCAATCTTGACTCACTGTAGCCTCCACCTCCCAGGTTCAAGTAATTCTCCCATCTCAGCCTCCTTAGTAGCTGGGACCACAGGCACATGCCACCACACCCAGCTAATTTTTGTATTTTTTGTAGAGACAGCGTTTCACCATGTTTCCAAGGCTGGTCTTGAACTCCTGAACTCAAGTGATCTGCCTGCCTCAGCTTCTCAAAGTGCTGAGATTATAGGCTTAGGCTACCAAGTCCAGTCTGAGCCCTTTCCTTACCGTTTTAACTTTTTTTGTTTTTTTTTGAGACAGTCTCGCTCTGTCGCCCAGGCTGGAGTGCAGTGGCGTGATCTCGGCTCACTGCAAGCTCTGCCTCCCGGGTTCACGCCATTCTTCTGCCTCAGCCTCCTGAGTAGCTGGGACTACAGGCGCCCACCACCGCGCCCGGCTAATTTTTTGTATTTTTAGTAGAGACGGGGTTTCACCGTGGTCTCAATCTCCTGACCTTGTGATCCGCCCGCCTCGGCCTCCCAAAGTGCTGGGATTACAGGCGTGAGCCACCGCGCCCTAGGCCAGGGTTTTAAATCTGGAGGTGGTGGCTAACGTAATGGCATAAAACAAGATTTGAGAGCTTTGTTTCTGCACTGATTCCCTGCGTTAAGCTGGGAGATTTGGGACAAGCCACCTTAAGTCTGTAAGTCTCAATTTCCTGAAATTATCTTAAAGACTCCTTCCATACCAAAATGTTTATGTGTTTCATGTGGCCTCGTATTAGGATGGACTGAATTGTGTCATGTTTCAGGTTGAGAATCTTTAAGTTAAGGGAAAGCAATGTGGTATGAAACCGTATTTCAAACTAGTTTTTACATAAACGACATCAGTAGACACACTCTTAAAAGACCTACACTTAAGCGAATTCCAAGTTAACCATTGCTTTCCTTTCCTTCTATAAAATGTGCTGGCTTGGAGACAATTCAAACATTCACCAGTTAGTAAATGGATAAACACATTTTGGTATATCCATGCAATGGAATATTGGAATATTATTCACCCATAAAAATAAATGAAGTACTGATAAATGCTACAATATGGATGAACCCTAAAAGCATTGTGCTCAAAGAGGCCAGAAACAAAAGGCCACCTTTCATATGATTCAATTTATCTGAAACCCTCAGAATAGTCAAATTTATAGAGGCAGAAAGCAGTTTTGTGGTTGTCAGGGCTGATGGAGGAGGAATGGGGAGTGACTGCTTATGGACGTGGGAGTTTCTTTTGGGGGTGATAAAAAATGCTCTAAAATTGATGGTTGCACAACTCTGTGACTATACTAGAAACCATTGAACTGTATACTTTAAATGAGTGAATTGTGTGGTTTGTAATTATAGCTGTTTTTAAAAATGAAAAAGGAAGAAAAACGTGCTGGTTGATCCCTACAGCTAGCAGGTCCCCACTCTGCTCTTCTTAGTTGAGCAGTCAGCTTAGCATGAGCCAGTAACGTAATTATTTTAATTAACCAAAACAACAGACAATGCAAGGTAAAGCATAAGCCAAGTATATAAAGACTAATGAATGATGAGGAAGGGTTTAAAGGAGAATCCCAAAAAAATGTTGCTTTGAAACTGGAAGGGGTTTGGAAGATATCATAAAAATTAGAATAATTCTTTGCTCACTGCTTTGCAGTCGTTTCTTAAATTTGCTGTTAAAAAAAGCAAACAAACAAACAAAATCCCTGGAACTGGAAGAGATGATGCACGGTGGATGTGGTTCATCCACCGTGCATCAGTAAGAAGGATGAAGTGGCACTGCTGACCCACCGCACCCAGAGATACAAAAGGCCTTGGCTCTATGTTGAAAGATTAGCAAATGATGTACCTTTATGCTTTCAGGTAAAATGTAACATGTGATCATTTTATGATTTCTAGTTTCAGCTGGATTTTTTTTTTTTTAAGTATGATTTGACATTGTTCAGGCTGAGCATTGCCTTAGAACAGCATTTTGGATCTTGCTGCCTTTCTCCTTCTACCTCTCTCCCTTTTGTCCTTGCCCCAGCAAGATGCTTTTCAAGCTTTTGTGTACTGTGTAGCAGAATCCCCTAGGGGGCTTGTTAAAACGCAGATGGCTGGGCCCCCACCCAGAATTCCTGATCCTGTAGGCCTGGGGCAGGCTGAGAATTCTCGCTTCTAACGAGCTCCCAGGAGATGCTGATGCTGCTGGGCCAGGGGGACCGATTTGAGCTTCACTTTCCTCTGGCATCTTTTGAATCCTTTGAGCTTCCACCCACCCCCATCTTTGTGATGCATTTCCAGTTGCCTCATAGTCACATAGCCATGGGTCAAAGTTCCCGTGCAGAAGATGCGAAAGCAAATCTTAAGTGTAAATACCACTTCCCCAATTTTGCTTATTTTCTATTTCTTCTTTAAAGCTTCTGCTCCCCTCACTTCTGAATGTTGCCTGATTACATCTTTGTTTTGCTTTAATAATGAAAAGCTTTCCTGTGAAAGTTCATTTCTTCACATGACTTCTGTAGGTGATGATAGTGGAGGCAGGAAGATAATGGGGTGAAGACAACAGCCTCCCAGACTGGGTAACAGAAGGTCCCACTTATAGTGTGTGCTGCTTCTATGAGAATTGTGATCTCAAAAGGAAAACGCTTTCTTGGTAGCACTCACTGGAGCAGGAGAGGTGCTCTGGGTGATTCCTGCTACTTGACCTTTGCTCAACACATTAGTTTGCTGTGGCTGCCATAACAAAGTGCCATATATGTAGTGGCATAAGCAACAGAAATTTATTCTCTCACAGTTCTTGAGGACAGAAGTCCAAGATCAAGGTGTCAGCAGGGTTATGCTCCCTCTGAAGGCTCTAGGGAAGGATCTGTTCCAGGCCCTGTTTCCCAGCTTCTGGGAGTTCTTTCGAATGGGGCAGCATAACTCCAATCTTTATATGATGTTTTCCATTTATGTGTGTGTGTGTGTGTGTGTATGTGTCTGTGCCCCAACATCTCCTTGATTTTTAGGACACCAGCCATATTGGATTAGGGCCCACTGTAATGACCTCATCTTAACTTGATCATCTGCAAAGACTCAATTTCCAAACAAGATGACATTCACAAGCACTGGGGGCTAGGACTTCCACATCTGTGGGGGGAACACAATTCAACCCTTAACACTCACATTTTCAGAATGACTGTGAAGAAATTCATCCAGGGTCAGGCCAGCTCATTTATCTGGTGCCTGTCACTGCTGAATTGCTCCACTTGTGTTCACTCGCACACTTTGCTGGGCCATGACATTGCAAACAAGTGTGGTTTGGCCCCTGTATTGGCAAAAGAGTGAACCCAGAAGGCTTCACCCTTTTGCAAAGCTCAGTGTGCTCCTGGCCCTTCCACAGACTGCGTAACCAGCTCATGCATACCTCTGATGGAAGTCTCTTGGTAAGAGAAGAGGGGCAGGGCAAGACAATCGTCTGATCCCCTGCAAAGCATCAGGAATGAAAAAGAGCCAGGTGGTTCATCTGTCCCAGTGTTCCTTTCATGATTGACATTCCCAAGCAGATCCTGGGCCCAGACCCTTGATGTCTGACCAAGTAAAGTGATTTGACTAGAAGAAGGCACTGAACACTGACCCTCTATGTTTCTTTCCTGCAGGAAAAAGCCTGTTTCTAATCCCTTCTCTAATTCATTTACCTTCTAAGGAAATGAAGTCATCTCCTCTGTGCAGAAACAAGAAACAGCTTTGGCCTTCCCCTACTGGACATTTGAGGGTTCTGTTCTCCTTTTCATTCATTGCCCAGCATTACATTTGATCTTGGAACTAAGCGAATGGCTTAGTCTGTTAGGGCTGGTATAACAAAACACCATAAACTGGATAGCTCATAAGCAACAGAAATGTGTTTCTCACATTTCTGGAGGCTGAAAGTCCAAGGTCAAAGCACTGACAGATTTGGTGCCTCGTGAGGGCTTCCTAGTTCATAGACGGCACCTTTTCACTGAGTCCTCACATGGCAGAAGGGGCGAAGGAGCTGGAGCCTCTTTTAAAGAGCATTAATCCCATTCACGAGGGCTCTACTCTCATGACCTTATCACCTCCCAGAGTTCCCACATCCTGATACCATCACCCTGGGGGTTAGGTTTCAATATATGGATTTTGAGGAGACACCAACAATCAGACTCTAGCAGTAAGAGAAGCACACACTAAAAGATAATGCCAGAGAAACAGTGACTCAGAAATAAAAATACAAAAAAATATGATGGCAGAAATAGAAACACAGGAAGAAGAAAAGTATGGAAGGAAATAAGTGGAATGGGTTTTGCATATCATAAACATTGCTCATACTCCCTAGGATGGAGCAAGGTACAGTTTTACCTTATTTTGCATT
Organism: Piliocolobus tephrosceles; assembly: GCF_002776525.5. NCBI lineage: Eukaryota > Metazoa > Chordata > Mammalia > Primates > Cercopithecidae > Piliocolobus > Piliocolobus tephrosceles. Next base: position 12,616,854 of record NC_045456.1, on the reverse strand, counting down.
TTGGAATTATGTTCAGATGGAAAAGAGCTCTGTGGAGGAGTTAGGAACTTCGTAAAATGGCCTCAGGCAAAAGGCCCTTTAACCTCCTTGGACCTCAGGTGGTTCACCTGTACTATGAGGGGCTTCCTGTTCTTAAACTGGGTCCTTCTCTTTATCTAGCAAAGAATGTGACCAGATCTGCCTATATCATTTGCAAGTTCAAGTGAAAAATGAAAATGTGGGGCCGCTTGTTCAAAAGTATGAAAATTCCAAGAAGTCATTGACAGAGCATTCAAATAAGTGCTGGGCTCTTCCAAGCATGGGGTCCTCTGTGACTGCAGAGGAAGTCAGCCCTAATTGTGACTACACCATCCCTGATTTCTGCCAAGTTCTTTCTAAGGTGTGTGCTCCACTTCCAGAGACTGACTTTCTTGTTTGGGGTGTAACTTCAAAATCCAAGCAGCATTTTGTGCTATGGTCATTTCTCTGACTTTTCACCCTGGGACAGACAGATGGATGGATGGATGGATGGTTGGTTGGATGGATGGATGGATGGATTGATTTATCTATTGATAAATTTATGCAACAATTTATGGTTTGCCTACCAGACACCAGCCACTGGCACATTTGCTGGATTTGTGGGACTTGACAGCATCTGCTACCCTTCTCGTAGTACAGTTTACAAGAGTGACCATTTTGTTAGCTGAGATATCTTTGAAGGCAGATTTGGACTTGTCTTATCTTTCTAATGGGCTTGGAAGCCAGTAGGCCACTGGTAAATATGGACTAGATAAGTTACTGGATGAATCCATCAACCCACCAATTGACCTAATAAAGTCATTGCATGGCTATTATAGCTGTATGAACCAAAGGAAAATGTAAAGATAATGCTAAACTAAAAGTAAGTGCAAGATGTCAAATTAATAAACATGTAAATTGAATATTCTTAAGTATAATTCAACCAGGAGAGTTCAATGACTAAATCACACCCATTTTTCCCTGTGGTTTTGCTATCCAAAACTTTTCAAAAATAAAACCCTCTTTAGACCTTTTTAAATTTTAGCTTTAATTTCTCTTACTTCAGTAGGAAATGGGCATGGAACCCAGAGCCCTTCAGTGCTCCCCTGAAGCTGTGGATCATCCCGGAGGCAGGAGCCCTCCCCAGGGGATGGTCCAGCTGAGCCCTCTTCTTTATGAGAGATACCCAGGGGCTCCAATAAGTAACAACAGAGCTTTGTTCATAGACTCTGCATTATACAAACAGGAGGTGGCACAGGTGGATGGCCTGTGACCAAATCCTGGTTCTGCACCTTCTAGATGTATGGCTTTGGGCAACTCATTTAATGTCACTCTGAGCCAATTGTGCCCTCTGGAAGATGAGGGGGTTAAATGAGTGAAAGTGGATAAAACACTGAGACTAGAGCAGAAGTTGTTAATAAATGTTAGTTATTACTACTGCATTTCACAGCAAGCTTCCCAATTTTTGTTTCTAAAATGGCCTCACATAGGACATGAATTACACTGCCATTTGTTGAATATTTGTTATGTGGCTAGCACTGTTCTAGGTATTGTTTCATATAACCCTCAGAAGAATCCTGGGAGTTTGGTGTTTTTCTGCTCCAACTATTCTGAGAAAATGGAGAGTCGGCAGATTAAAGCAACTTTCCTGAGGTCACCCAGCTGATAAATGGGAAAGCCAGGAATCAAACTTTGTTGTCTTGGATGCTGAGGCCCATATCTTGAAACATCCTTGTCTTTTTGATCACTATTTCCATCTATTGCATGCTTACTAGGGAGCATAGAACTATACATTTACTTACATCATTTACCATTCAAATTTTCATCTTAAGAATGGAAAGCCACCCACTTCCTCTGTCCCATACAGCACAGAGCTGAGGTGGTACATCTCTGCAGGGGAGTGCTGGTTGAGAGACCATGTCTCTGTGCTTGCTATCAGCTTCTCCTGAGACTGTCTCCTCCTTTCTTCAGAAACCTATTTTTATTTGGAAAATATATCACTATCTCTGCATTTGCCAGGTGGATTACTGGATGAATCTACCAATATTGGATGAATACAAGTTGACAGACATGTATTTTTCCTCTACTACACGATAAGCTGCTTGGTCATATTTACATGCATACATTCAGCAAAACTTTATCAAATGCCAACTGTTTGTCAGGTACCCCAGTCCTGAGGGTACAGAAAAGAAATACATGGTCCCCACCCTAAGGGACGGAGAGGAAACAACCTCCAGATTAAAGAATAAGACAGCAACTGTAATGCACAGCAATGCTTGCTCACACTGCCACGTGGCAAAGGGCCAGAAAAAACTGTGTTGAATCATGTTTGTGGGAAGGGAAGGTTTGAGCTGATTTTGCAAGGAAAATAACTTCCAATTGAACAGGAAAAGCAGGGAGGAGCATTCGACACCCTTGGAACAAAAATGCAAAAGTGTGCTGTGCACATGGGAATGAGGTTTTCTGTACATGGCCAGAGTATGGGGTGTCATGCTGGGGAGAGATACGAGGCGGAGGTAGATGAGACCAGATCGCGGAGTATGTTGATGTTATGGTGGGGTATGGACTTTGTTCTGTATATCCGGGAGCAGGAGGACATCAATAGTTTTTCAGCGGTGATGGGCCTCTGACACAATGTACACTTCAGAACTATCAACTGTGGCAGTATGGAGGAGGGGTGGGAGGCCAGAGATGGAAGGACCCACTCTGAGTGGGGTGGACAAACAGTAAACACGTGCACAGTAGGACAACAAGAGGGGGATCGCAGGCCAGGCTGCCAGTGAGGAGCAAGAAGCAGTGCTCTGCATAAATATGGGAGTGGTGGCTGGTGAGAACGTGGCTCACTGGTCCTTCAGGATGATTGAGGCCTCCAGGGACATTCAGTGAGAATGTCAAGCAGGTCACTGGGGAATGGGTGGGGTATTAAGGTCGGAGATTAGGGTTGCCAGATTTAGCAAATAGGTGCTAGGTTCAACTTGATTGTCAGATAAACGACGAATCCCTTTTTAACGTATGTCCCACGCAATATGTGCGATAAAGAATTTTTTGAGCATGTCTCAGGTATTGCATGGGAATACTGATACTAATACATGATCAGTTGTTTATCTGACATTCAAATTGAACTGGGTGTCCTGTATCTTATTTGGCTACCCTACTTGAGAGATGCCAAGGTCAAGTGTCCTGGATCCCCCATGCCACCTTTCCCTACCCTGCCAAGTCACAGAATGGCCTGTGTCCCAGACATGGGAATTCTTTCTTTTTTCCTAAACTAGGACCATTCCTGGGGAAACTGGGATGAGTTGGTCACCCTAAGCTGAAAAGATATTGGTTGAATTGAACTTAGAGATGCTTCTGGTCCTTTTGCGACCTCTTGGGGGTCTCCACTTGGAGCTGACACTGGATGTGCCTAGGTGAATTGGGGGTCACACCAGTTCAGGGGTGAGCATCCCAGAAACCATGGTGTGCCATTTGCCATCTCCATGACACCATCTGTCACCTTGACTGTGCCAAAGAAGAATTCCAACTTTTGTCGGAATTTTCCCTTGGTTTGTATTTTATTTTTCTCTTGAAGAACATTTGCTACTGATTTAGTCCTGTTTTAAAATTCTGCTCAGTTGAGATGTCCTGTTTTAACCTCTGTGTAACTCTTCTTCAGTCATTTCCTTTCTTCTCAGTTCAGTATAATCTACCTCCCGCAGTTTGCTTATCAGACTGACATACCCCACAGGCCTGGACTTTGTTCTGACGTCCCTTTATATTTAATCCCAATGCTGTTTCTCTGCCAAGCAGATGTGTATTAAAATGTGCATAAGAAAAGAAGCAAGCTGGGTTTATTTAGAAATTTCCTCAATTTGCACAAACTCCATTGGTATAAGAAGGTTTTTTTTTCTATAAAAACCCACAACAAACATATGGTAATAGCTACTTAGATGGATCAAGACAAATTCGTATTTGGCTATTTCTGCCATCCCCATTCTGGCCCCTTTGCCAGAGACACAAAAACAATGGTTCATATTGTTTCAATGTCAATGTCAGAGTATTCATAGATAGAGAAACATATGTGACACACTGAAGCTTTTTTCATGCTTGTTGAAGCTCTCTGTTCATGGGGAATGAGTGATTTGAACAGCCTTTTAAAGGGGTTTTGGCCAGCTTGAAAGAGTTTTTTATTTTTTTCTTGTCAGGTATTATATCATTTATACGGTATTAGAAAGGGTAATTTCCCTCAGGTCTTTGGGTTTTATGTATTTTTTTTTAAAACTGCTTATTTTCAATATGATAAAAGCATTCAAGAAACAAGGCCGGGCATGGTGACTCATGCCTGTAATCCCAACACTTTGGGAGGCCGAGGCAGGTGGATCACCTCAGGTCAGGAGTTTGAGACCAGCCTGGCCAACATGAGGAAACCCCATCTCTACTAAAAATACAAAAATTAGCCGGGCGTGGTGTTGTGTGCCTGTAATCCCAGCTACTCAGGAGGCTGAGGCAGGAGAATCGCTTGAGCCCAGGAGGCAGAAGTTGTATTGAGCACAGATCATAGCACTACACTCCAGCCTGGGCGACAGAGCAAGACTCCATCTCAAAAAAGAAAAAAAAAAGAAGAAGAAGCTGTAACTCACTAAGCTAAAGATACGGCCCCTAGGCTTAAATGTACAAAGAGAGGGAGAGTGAATATTGAGATATATGTAAAAGATATTGTGAGTCCTGTTTTCTGGACTGCTTATTTTAGATCTATTAACAGATGGACATACTTTTCATGACCTTTTCTGATATAGGCATCAACTTCAGGGCCATTTGATCTGGATGTTTTAAAAAAAATAGGACTACTCTAGCAAGAACGTGGTAGAAAGAGAGTCCCATTTATCAGGCCATCCAATCTAGGAAGGAGGGAAAGAGCCGATCAGATCAGGATCAAATTCAAAGCCAGGGAAGTAGCATCAGCAGGAGTAGGATGAGAGTAGGTGGTACAGAAAAGCCACCTGTGATCCACAACCAAGCAGCATTTCCTCTGGATCTTGTTGACAACTTTTGGCTGAGTGTGGGCAGTCAGGAAGAACCAGAGGTCTGCAGGCAAATCCTCCCTGAGTCCCAGCCAGTAGTGGAAGTGCTGGACCTGATGGCAGAGCCGGAAGCTATCTCAAACCATTCCCCAAATAAGAAATATCACATGCCACTTCTAGCTTTTATTATTTCGGCCCTGAAGCAAATTAGGCATCTAAGGCCCATAGAGCAGGTGTAACTTAACAGGAATTGCGTTGGGCAACAGCTGCCCAACACAGTTCAGGAAACTCGGGAAACCTGAATTTCAGTCCTGTAGAAAACCACCTCTTCAACAGTTGAGGAAATCAGCCTTTACTTGCAACAAATTATTATACATTTCTAAATGCTTTGGTGTCACAGAGTTGATGTCCCAAATCCATCTGATATTTTTAAACCAGCTTTTTTGCTATATATGTATATGCACAGAATTGCCATGATTTATTACACTTGGATCTGTGGATAGTGAAATATATGTCTGAAATGTGATGCAAATTCATTCAAGAGATTTAAAGCCAGGAAACAAAGTCTTTGCTTAACTTTTTATTCATCATGGCACAAGATAGAACCTTAAGAAACAGCACTGGAAATTTCATCACCAACATGAAAATTAAGAGTAGCATGTTTTATTAAAAAAAAAAAAAATCTTTTTTTATGATACACTGTCCCTTCAGAAGTGAAAAAAAATTGCATAAAATACTGAAGCGTATCGCCATCTGCTGGTCAAAAATAGTTATGCACTTGAAAAACTTCAAACTACTAAAGTACGGTAGAACATTTTACAATACATATAAAATTAGGAAAGAAAACATTTCCTCAGCCTTTGGCACAATGTAAGTACAAAGCTGTAGGCTTTCTACCAAATGTGATTTAGGTTTTAAAGAATTGCATGTAATTTGGCAAATACTGAATATGGGGCAAAGGGAAAAACATGTTCTATAGTTTGAATATTCTATGTAGATTCTTAAACACTTTATAGTTGGATTCCAGTTTGTAGTTTTGAAAAATACATAAAAATTATACATTATAAATATATATTATATATGGCCTATATAAAACTGAATTTGATGTAATGTGGGACGGACAACTTCTTAATTTCTTTGTGAGGCACTGCCTTTTTCTTGTTTGGTTAACTGAATCCTTTCTAAACAAGTTCTAAAAATATATTTCATAATCTATCAGATTTAGCATTTTCCTGAAAACGTATTCCATATCAAAAACCATTCAGTGATTTTTCTTTTTGTATCTGACTCCTATATAAAAATATGGCTTCTCATATTCTGTTTCATCTTGTTAGTATTTTCATTAGGTATTGACGTAAGGGTTATCCCCAGTTATAAAGCTATGGCAAAAGCACAGAAACCCGCTTGTGCATATTCTAGAACATTCTATAGAATCTCATTGTTTAGTATATCTCATTGCTTAATGTAAGTGAAGTGTTTTTTTTTAAATTGTTCCTTTTGTTTTCTCTTTGTGAATACATCATATATGATTATACATAATCTGTTACAGAATATACAATAGTCAAAACTGAAGACACATAAATACTGTTAGGCTACACCAAAGCAAGAGTTGTATCTTATATTATAGAGCCAAAAGGGACGTTTTTAGATTGGACATTGCCATCTGGTTTGGGTTCTGTTTGTTTGTCCTAAGGCTGGCTACGCAATGGAACCTTATTCTCAATGGCGGGGGCGTGAGTGCTCTACCTCTGTGGGTTAACTGGATTTCTCTTGTGTCTCTTTTGAGAAGCGTGAAAGAAGAACACTAAATGTGCCAGTGGCCACCACCCACGGTCCCCCCTGGGCTGGAGGGCGGGGGGCGCGGGACATGGGGTCTTGGCTGGGCACAGGCTCAGACCAGCGTCTCCGGCAGGGCATCGGGGTTGTCGGCGGACAGGAGCTCCCAGATCTGCCAGCGCTCTCTCTGCCAGTCAAGCCAGCCAGCGTCCCCCAGGCGCGGACTATCCTGCTCGGCTGCTGGCAGGGAGTTGGCGCTGCTCAGTTTTTTCTGCGTGACCTGCTGCTCTCGCTCGGCTGCTTGGCCTCCCTGGTCCGTGGCTGTCCCCACGCCTTCCGGGGGCCCCTGGATCCGGGCCGCCACCGTCCCCGCCGCCGCGGGCTTCCCCGGGCCCGGGTATGGAGGTGGGGGCCGCTTGTCATCCCTCCCGCTCCCACGGGGTCTTTGGCACTGAGGTGAGGCCCGGCTCTGCAGCCCGGCCACATCCAGCTCACTCTCGCTGAGGTCGTGGGCGCCGCTCAGGGTCAAGTACTGCTCCGATCTGGCCATGGGCCGCTCGGCTTTCCCTGCCACCTGGACAGGGGGAGTGCTGCAGGCGCGCGACACCGCAGGGTGGGCCCTGCCCTCTGTCGCGGGGGCTGCGGGCTGAGTCCTCCGAGCCACCTGCGTGTCGCTGTCCAGCTCTGCGGGGCTCCCCTGCCACCGAGGCCAATTCGGGGACAGGTTCCCTTGAGAAAGGGAGCAGGGCCCCGCTCTTAGGGAGCTGCTTTCAAAAATGTCTCCAGAGGAACCTGGAAGTCAGAGAGAAAGCCCAATAAAGGCAGTCAGTTTGTAGAATCCTTGTTGGGGATCCAAATCCTGTTATTTCCTTCCCATTTCTAAGACGTCCCCCCGGACTTCTAAAACTGAAACGGCATAGTATGCTCTTAGCTGCTGCTACCTGAAGAAAAGAACCCTCCCAGGAAAACAAAAAAAATATGAATTGATTATCGGCTCAATTCATATGCCTAGACTCTGACAGGTTAGCGGAGACGTCAGACTAGATTAATAATTGGCTTTGCCACCAATTTGTGTTTCAGGAAAGGGCCCCTCTACATGGCTGGGAAAACTTTTCAGAATCCAGAAGGTGAAAGAAGCATTCCCTTCTTGTTCAATGCAATCTGTAATCCAGGAGAGATACAAATTATAATGTTTTCATGTTTCTATTGCACCAATGAAGTTACTTGAATCTCAAGTACCCCATTCCATGCCAGAAGGGAGGCCAGCCACTATGCATATTCTCCTACCATCAGTGCAGGAAAGGCTGACTTGGTGATCACCCAGTCGTTGCCCTTTACTTCCTACATAGCATTTTCCAGCCTTTCTGGCAGTTGGGAGGGCCACAGAAATGAGGTCTGGGCAACAAGTGTGGACAGATGTGATGTGAGCCATTTCTAGGCCTGAACTAAAAATAAAATAAAATTAAATTAAAAATTAAAAATTAAAAAAAAAAACCCTAAACAAATGCCTTCCTACTGATCTTTGCTTTCCCCTTCCCTTAACTACCAGCCCAGCATGAAGACTCCCTAGGTTCTGAAACTCTTGGAAGACTCCTGGGGCTCTCAGGATGGTGGAGTCACTGGATATGTAGAGCCTAGGCTGGGCCCCTTAGTAACTATGTGGAAGACAGCACTCCCTCCCCTCACACATTCCCACCCCTCCTCACCCCTCACAATCCACACGGTACTGGGACAGTGAGGGGGAAATCCAGTTGTAATAGGTTAAGCCACTGCCCCATTTCGGTGTTGTTACAGCAGGTAGCTTTCCCCAAAGGATACAACTTTCTTTAGGAAACTGAAAGGAAAGAAATAACAGTGCATTTTGTAAGGCAAAGGAGGAGTCCTTGGGGCATGTGTACCCAGACTACTATTTTCCTATGAATCTGCTCTGCCCCCCACTTCTTAAAAAGCAGACAAGGAACAAGAACAAGGCCATGTTGGGGGCAGGGGAGTTGGGGGATGTGAGTATTTACAAAGAAACAAATGATAGCGGAAACAGGTGACAGCTGACACTGGAAAAGGAAAATGCAGTAAGGCTCTTCACAGGATACAGTGAGATATAGTTAGAAAAGGAATCGGCACTAGATGGCATTAAATTTAAAAATGTACTATGCTTTTAAAATGTAAGATGGGAGATATTACAAAACAATGAGAAGGGGAATATAAATATAAAACAACCAAACAAATAATTTACACATTTTATACCATATATAACACGTGTTCCAGATGGATTAAAAAAATTAAGGTTGAAACAATGAAATAACATTAAAAAGAAACACATACAGATGACTGACTATCCAATGCTGAACTAAAGATTAATTTTATGAAAGAATTCACAGAAAAGAGACAGTGATAAAATTAATGATGTAAAAAAAGAAAATGCAAGTGGTAAACAATATGGAAAAAGAGTTAACATCTTTATTATATAAAGAATTCATAAGAATCAATTTAAAAAACACTAGCATACATAAATAGGAAATGATAAAAGTAACAATGGGGGGGGAGTTCAGCAAATTAACAGAAACACTGAAAAATACTGGTAAGAAAGGAATGCAAATCAAATTAATAAATGCAGTTTTGTTTTTCAAGTTAGCAAAAATGAAAAGCCACTAATTTGCAATACTGATGAGATTTGCACACAGCAGTGTAAAATCTCCTGCCATCCACAGTTTACAGAATGCAAGGTAGTGGGTCCCATACAGAATAGGTGGTGACTGTACCTCCAGGTTCTTGGAAAGCCTTGTTATATTTGACCCACTTCCCTGTTTGGGATTTATAACCTTTGACTTGCTTTCCAAAATTTTGTGAACCTATTAATAATTTGAAAAATGAATTACATAAGAGGCTTCTGACAGTGTAACTTATTACAACAATAAGAAAAATTTTCGAATGACTTAGTATTGGTTTGTAAAATATGAATATGCACTCTGTGGAATATTCCTTGCCCTTACAAAGGATAATGGAGAATAACTGGAAAATGGAAGTTAGAAAATAATACAAAGTTGCACAGACAGAATGATTGTAACTATAAAAACCTTTGCAGAGGAAATGGAAAATAAATATAGTCAAAGATTGGCATATTTGGGCGGAAAGCCTAAGGATCGTTTCATCCCCTCCCATTTTCAGCATTTCCCAAATAAGGTTTGACAAGCATGTAATATAATGATAGTAAAGAAAACTTTAGAAAATAATTTTAAAAGTAAATGCAATAAAGTTTAAAATTAATACTTTACCTGTCATTCCTGGGTCTTTGGATCCGCTTTTTAATGTTGAATGCCAAGTTCCCCAGATATTGAAAGGCTCCTCTGACAGATCTAGGGAAAAAGTGTATAAAAAGGTATATAACACAAAAGGAAAATTAAAAATCAATGAACATTTTAATAACATCTCTTCTGTGCAAAGTATTGTATTCAAGATCCTGTTGCATACAAAACAATACAATTCAGATCCACCTTTCAGCATGTTCATTCTACTTGGGATTTACAAAAAGGCCCTTTGTATATCATACTTGTGGCAGACAGAATAAGGGCCCCCCAAAGATATCTGTGTCATAATCCCACAAATCTACAAAGATGTTATTTTCAAAAAGGACTTTGCAGATTTGATTAAATTATGGTTCTTAAGATGGGGAGATTTTCCTGGATTATCTGGATGGGGCCAATATAATTGTAAGGGTCCTTATAAGAGAGGGGTAGGAGAGAAGATGCTGCTAGTGTGTTGGCTTAAAAGATGGAGGAAGGGGCCTCAAACCAAGGAATGCAGCAGCTTCTAGAAGCTAGCAAAGGCAAGAAAACGATTGTGCCCTAGGACATCCAGAAGGGAAAGAGGCCCTGTGGCCCCATTTTAGACTTCTCACCTCCGGAACCATAAAATAGTAAGTTTGCATGTTATAGGAAATGAATAGAAGGGTGATAGCTGGCCACAGCTTTATAGGCGCTAACCACATTAACACAGAACTAGAGGAACAATCGAGTTTCTGTACTTTGCTACTGGTATCATTGGATTTCTTCATGCATGCATTCACTCATAAATCCCCTTAACTTATCCATCGATATTTATGGGGTAAGGCACTACATTAGGCTCTTTCACCATCTCATTTAATCCTCACTACAATCCCATGATGGGATTATAATTACGATTTATAGCAGCAGACGTCTACTGGGTGCCTCCACGTGTTCAGCAGTTCACATGCGTTATCTCACTTCATCCCTAGGAGGTTCCCAGGAGATCATTTTACAGACGATGCAACTAGCGTAAGGAGCAGGTAAGAAATGCACACAAGATTACACAGCAAGTATTATCGAGTGCGTATTACATTCGAAGTGCTGCGTTGAGGGCTTTACATGGATTAGTTCATTAAACTCAATGAATTAAATACTGTTATCATTCTGAGTTTTCACAGCAGGAGGAAATGGGACTCTGGGAAGCTCACTCACTCACTGGAGATCCTGCAGGTTGAAAGTGGCAGAGCAGGTTTGTGACTCCCAGTCTAGTGCTCTCTTGTCATTGGATACTAACACTATTTGGTTCTGGAAGGTTGTCTTCATACAGAGTAGGTTCAGCTTGTTTTCTTTAGAAAAGTAACAGCAGTAATTGGGTGGCACCTCAGACTAGCAAATATGCAACCCAAATCCAGTATACATAAAGTTCCTAGGATGCTGGAGGGAAAAAGGATCAGCTGGGAATAGGAGTGGCTCCTCTGGGCATGTGTTTATTTCCCAGATATCTGAGAATTGGAGCGTGGCCTGCAGGGACCCTCCCAGCCAACGACTGGGGTCGCCACACCTTCCTCTTCCTAGTGTAGGCGTTCAGCAGGTACTCGGTAAATGCAGGTTGAATTACAGAAACATCAAATAAGGGAGAGACGAAGAGAAGGTCCGCAGAGCCCCACACCATGCCACATGCAACAAGAGGAGGGTCACTTGTTTTGGCCAGCGCCGGCTGGCCAGGCTCCAGTTACCTTTCCCAAGCCTTGGTCCAGGAGAACTTTCCCTTGACTTTGACGACGACAAGTGGCCCACCAGCATAAACTGCCCTGGCACTTTGTAAAGCTTCTCTGAGCCCCCCGGGGCTGCGTCCTCTTGCATAGCCAGCAGGGAGCGCTCAGACAGCACTGGGGAGTTGTTGTCATAAGGGGAGATGTCTCCGCTGGAGGCCTTGTTGGAGTCTGTAGATGAATGCCTCCCTCCCACGGAAAAGGAAACTTCCGACTGCAGCATGTCAGGGCTTCTGGCACAATGAGACAATTACAGGCGTGTGAGTTTGTTAACAAGTAGTGACCAGATTTAAACAATATGTCTGTTATACAAATGACGGGAGGAGTATGCATGGACAAGGGCTGAAACAAAAAGACCATTTTGAGCAATGTTCCAAGATATCTATATCCATGAGGTGAAAGGGTTTCAACGATATGACCAGCAGAGGGCAGTAAAACCCAACAGATGTAGCAGGAAAAGGCAATGATGGAGAAGTGAGAATGAAACCGACAAGGAGCCCTGCATTTGCCAATGGGCATCGCTAAGTGCCTCAGGGACTCATTCCTGCTTCCATTTTTAAGTGAAAGTCTGATGCTCACTATCTATTAGGTAAGGATACACTAGTAGATAACTCTTTCACCTTCCTCAATATCCTGCATTAAAAATAATTCAGATAAAACTATGATTGACACTTTGCTTGAAGTTCATTATGGCTTTATGGACAACTTTTCCTTCCCCCAAAAATACTTAGTGTAAGTAAATCCATCCTTCATGTGGTAAAGATGATGATGCCACCGGTGGGAATAAGTGTTTCATATATAAAGTGGTGACAAAAACAATAAATATATGACCGTCACTAGACTCCATTTTGTTCAAATACATCTAAAATGATTCTACAAGGCACTAGTGCTCTTACAAACTGATATGATGTACTAATTAGTATACCATTATCATAGTCCTGTGTTCATGAGTTGTCACAGAAACAGAAATAACAGTGAAAATGTATGTGGAACAGAAAAATGAGAATTTGAGCAACATGAAAAGAGCATGGGAAGTCTTACCTGGAAACATCTTTATTTTCTACCCTCCTCAAAACTGGCCCTGACAACATCTTGAAGGGAAACAATCACAGATTGATTAAAAGTTCCAGAACCTACATCTTTTCCCCCTTACTTCACTTCTCTTTACTAGTCGTTGCTCTCTTTTGGCTTAATTTTTCAAAACAAATCCTTTTTATTTCTTAAAGAAGGTAAACACATGCCTGAACAACACTTTCCTAACCAAATGGTTTTGTGCATGCAAACTGGAGGAAGTGCATTCACAGGATCTAGCTTCGTCTGAGGTTTTCAGCAGGGGTTAATATCGAGGGGAAAAACATATGAGCTTCTGTGATACTGCCACAGCCGTAACTGAGGCAACCACGGGCTTGAACCCTTTTGCTAAGGACATTTCCTACCGACATGGAATAAAGAAGCCCCTTCCTTGCCTCCTCTTTGCACTCATATCACATAATCTTATGGGAAGAAGTCAGAGGACTGCTATGAGGATGATTTTCCAGACCTTCAGGCCACCAATGAGTTTGAAGGAAAAATAAAAGGAACTTACTATTTCTGCTGGAAAGTGGTGAGAAGGCGGCTATTTAACCACCCTATCTATTTAAAGGGGAAAAAAATCTTCCTCATTCTAGCTGAGAAAACACAAAAGAAAACAAACAGAGACTTATCTGTTGTCATGGCTATCACTGGTTAAAGTTTATTATGAAAATGAGAAAAATTGCATGTGTTGAACTGGAAGCTGACATGGCTGTCAGCTCAGAATCCGTGTTCTGTGTTAGATTAGGGCTAGAAATCTTATTACTGGGATACTTTCATTTGTTTTCTCTGTTTAGCTGCCATTTTTCCAGTCATTAATAAAAATGTCTTATGTCTACTTAGTAAGAATATGTCATTTTTTAATCAATAACAGTGAGTACATAAAGCCTTATTGTACGAGATGACTTAAAGAGTCAATTCATTAGCTAAACCAAAACAAAATCAGTGCGACCAATGTTTTGTTTTATGTTTTGCCCCATTCATATTGGGAGGGAAGTTTTGGAACGGTCGTATTTTAGCTCATAGAGAGCCCAATAATTCTCTCATGCCTTGCTCATCCGTGTTACAACCCATATAGAACAGAATACATTCAACGAAGTGTTATAAGTTGAAGATTTAGCCAGGAGTTATGTGCATAAAGATACTCGATGGAAGAAATGTCCCTTAAGTCTTGGTACTAGGGACATTTGGGTTTCTACTGATGAGTAGGTTATTTTTACCCTATGGAGCCATGAATCATGTAATAAATAATGTATTTCTGTCTCCAATGACTGCTAAGAGGCTCAGAGAATTAAGGCTCCAATTAAGTTGGTGTTTTTAAGCTTGGGGATGCCTTTGTGAGTTTTGCATCCCAACTTCATCTTATCGCTCTTTGTATCGTGTTCCTTTTCCCAACATTTCAAATTACTTACAGCATCTCTAATTAATTACTTACTATGACGTTGTTTCACTTTATATATTTTTCAAGCTGCTTCAAAAAATTTTTGGACTGATGTATAGGTAGGGGAAATTATACCTACATTAGTTGTTGGGGGTGGGGGGCTGGTGAAAAGGCAGTATGTCCCATGAGAGCATTTAGTTTGGTGAAAACAACACAAAATAAAACAAAGACGGTAATAACAATAGCAAAATTAAAGTTGCAACAGCATTTGTTCCTTTGTTTTAACATCTCTGATTGGATCTGATGAAGTAGAGGTGAGAGAGGAGGAGGCAGAGGGCCATTGTCCCTTGTCCCTTTCCTCTATTCTTTAGGTCTGCAAGATCTCATTGAGTGGTTGTGAAGTGTGCATCCCTGGGCAGCAGCATCTGTCTCACCTGGGAACTTTTTGGCAATGCCCATTCTACAGCTCCATTCTAGGCCTACTGAGAGGACTGCCTACATCATTTGTGGAGCCCAGTGCAAAATGAACATGTGAGGCCCCCATGTTTAAAAAGCATTAAGCATTTCAAGATGGCTGCTTTCAGTAAACCAAACGTGGGCTTCTTCTGAGTGTGGAGTCACAGCCCTGAAAGCCAGCTCTGACTATTAAAAGGGAAACTCAGGGTGGGGCCAGCAAATTGTTTAAAGAAGCCCTCCAGGTGATTCTGATGCACAGGGATGTTAGGGAACCTTTAATAACCAAACCTTATTTTCCTCTCTCAATCTGTAGATGTGACAGTGGGCTAAAGGTCTGCTAAGAGCCAAATCAGGAGGGAAACCAAAGATGGTAGCCAAAACTGCAGCATTGGCTGCCCTGGGAGTGAATGTGGTAGTCCTGACCTTGGGGTTACTGAGGCCACAGTTAGGGGAAGGAGGAAGAGTGTCCCCATCCTAGTCGATTCCTGAACCTCGTCTGTCTGCCTTAAGCAGGATCCAGACAACTGAATGTAGTGTAGTCCCATTGTGGATCAGAACATGTTGAAGTGAAAGGGGGGGTTAGGAAGGACGAGTGTAGTGTTCTCTGCTCTTCTGGTTCAGTCTCCTAAGTCAAGCTGGCAAAGTGACCACAGCTGGGCCCTCTATCAGGGAGGAAACAGCGGGGGTGACTGAAGCGAATCCCTGGAGGTAGAGGTAGATGAGGTGTCTCACAGTAGACACAGGCTCTGAACCTCCTTGGGATGGCTAGGGGCACAGCCAGGTACACAGACAGAGGGGACATCCAATGAGAGATGATGTCTTCTTTTCAAAGTTTCCCCACCCCCCAGTGTATCCCAGCCATGGGAGGAGATACAGCATGAATACACATGGCAAGCAGTTTGGGAAATATACTTATGTGAACTATCCCCTTGGCCTGTGAGGAGAGTAAAAGTTAATATTTATACAGAGTTAATTATGTGGCAGGCACTGTAGTAAGCTACTGTTAACAACTCTTCTTTTTCCTGACCTGAGTCTGGGATTGAAAGAAACAAGGAGCTGACTGAATGCTGAATACCATGCTCTCTAGCAGCAGAGGCAGTTAGGGTTGGGATCCTTCTAGAATTTATTTGGTAAATAGTGTTCAACATTATTACAAATCAGTAGTAAAATGCTCTTTCTTACTTAGAGTTAATGGCCTTTTAAAATGTTTAAAATATTTCTCTATCATTTTATTGTCTTAGCAGAGGTCAGGAAGTGGCAGCCAAATTTGCCTAAGAACCTATGACCAAGAATTATCTTCTCACATGAAAGCCCACCGATTAAAAAGAAAAAAACTGTTTTATTCATTCCTCAGGACTCTCATAACAACATAGGCAGTTCATAGATTAAAAAATAAAGTAGTGTCATTCTATTGTTTTATATCTGTCAGAAGCAAATCCAGGATCAACACATGTACACATACACATATATACATACATACCCAACACACATATATACATAACACACACGCACATACATACACATATTCAGACATAAACACACACATACATATATATGCATAGACCTATGCACACATATACATATTCATACACATGTATATACACACGCACATAAATATGACAGATATGTACACGCATACACAGAGACATATTACATATACACATACATGCAACGATATATACATGCATATATACATACACCCACTTAGGCAATGCAATTGGAAGTAAAGACACAGAACAGAGGGAGAGAGTAGGATTGCAGAGTGGAGGCTGGAGTCTGGAGAAATTTCCAGAGACCTGGAAGCAGTAATGTGAGGGCCTTTCAGAGCCCATTTGTCCTGTAATGGGAGCTGGGCATCCAGTCATTGTGGACACCTTCATTACACACCTATACTTCCTGTGTCTGTCCATTTTCCATTTTCTACTTCTAAATCTTTCTATTCTATCCCAGTTTCTGAAACATTTCTAAGTTTATGGAAGCTATTGTAAAAGCAGCTTGTCAAATGTATAAATCAGGTAAAATCTATAAAGTTCTGTAAGATTTTCCATATAAAAATCACAAATCAAAAAACAAATTCTTGTAATCCAGAAATTCTGCAAGAAGACAGGGTGTGAATAAATCCAGGTGTAGTGTAGTGGAAATGTGGATGGTAAAAGTATATAGGAAAGGAAATTTCTCTGGCCCTGAAACCTAGAGATAAAAGTGAGAAAAGAAAGAAAAACCCCCTTCCAGGCTACAACTGTCAGAGAAGTGGTTGTCTGCCAGGACCAGGGTGCCTGATAAGAGTCACTGATCAGAGTAAATATTTCATGTAAATAGATACATGAGTATTTTAATGCCTTTATTTGGGACACTGAACTCAAAACTCTCTTCTTAGTGTTGGATTATCCTGGAGTCAAATCTGAGAGAAGACATTGCGGTTGCTTATCTCATTTTTCGGACATACCCAAAAGATGGTATGATTTTCTAGATTTGACACTGAGTGTCCTGTGGAAAATCACTAAAACACCTCCTCCTGGACTCATTTCTCCACCAGTGTTCAGAAATTAGAGTGCTGCCAATTGGAGCTGGTTTGTAGGAAGGTAATGCCCACTCAAGAAGCCCCCAGAGCTGACTCATAATGATGTGACATTTGATGGATTGAGGTTCAGAATGTTGGGTGGATGGGTTGCCAGTTGACATGAGTTGGCATCCAAAAGTGCCTAGTGGCTTCTCTTTCCAGTCTCAGAGCATCATGGATTGAAGTTGGGTGGACAGGTCACCAGTCTACATGGGTTTGCCTCCATGCACGGAGGGTTTCCCCGTTAGAGCCCCAAACCCCAGGACCATCTACAGCATGCATGGCCAATCTCAGCTAACCAGACAAGCAAGGATGGGCATGGAGAGCGAGTCACATTCTCACCCTTAGCTGGTCCCTCCAGGTCAGGGCGTAAACATGCTGGCAGGGTACTGTGGGCAGGCCTGCACTGCAGCCGGAAGCACAGAACTTGTTCTGGGGACAAATGGAAAACTCCGGTTCAATCACCGGATGGGGCCCGCCCAGCACCTTGCTGAGCTGCCCCAGCAAGAACTGTGGAGATTTCAAATGTGTGTTGGCTTCATCCTTGGCTTAATCATTTGACTGATAAGTTCCAGTCTGTTGGAACTGAAAGCATTGTATCATCCATCTTGGATTGTATCAGTGAAACTGGGAAAGGAATCCACTGCTGGAGCAGCTTTGGAATCACGAAGAATGTGCACATTAATCACCATCAGTTCTACAAAGCCTCCCTTACACAGATTGCTAGGGATAAAGGCGCTCCACTTCAAAGAAGAACTGACATGGCTTTAAACTCCCCACTGGATGATGAAGTTAACACCCTGGGCATAAGGCTTTGGTGAAATTTGTCCCCTCATTTGTAGTCCTTATTAATTCCCTCCTAATATTTCTGGCATATGGAGCACTTATGACAGGTGAAGATAAGACAGTGTTGTCTTCATTATTTACAGAGGGCCTGATAAAAACATCTTCAAATTAACATTCTGCAAATTTATAAGGAAGCCGTGAATCACAGTAAAGGTGTGAGGAAGGAAGGGGTGATGTGATAAATTCTCCCTCCATCTTGAATGCCTTTCCATAGAAGGCATATATGCACACATTTTGGAATTTTTCATCATGGAATTCTCTATTCCACATAAGCTTTTTCTAAAACTATCTGGCTGGAAAGGCTTTCTTGAATGGAGTGTGTATGTTGGGGCAGGGGGGCAGGGGGGCAGGGGCAGTTAATGCTTCATAATTTCCAGGGTATTGAGGCCAACAGCTAGCACCACTCAATAGGACTCTTTGCTGTTACAATGTACTGGTAAAGTCAGATTTCTTGTCTGAAAATTTCCTGAAACCCTTTCTGATTTGAAAAATCCTAGTAAAAGAAAAACAAAAATTATAATCTGTCACATAACACTCCATGGATTTGTGAAAGAAGATATTTTTAATGACGAGCTTTGAAAGATTAAAATAAATGATCTATGTGATATTTATTTGGTAAGTTAAATGTGATACCTTTAAATTAGAAGAAAGCCTAATACTCCCCCAGAATGAAGAAGGCAGATTTGTCACTCAATAGGATGAACAGCTAGCTAAACAACACAATTATTTTTCAGTACTGAAATTTTATTTTATTTTCAGACTAGTACAGATCTTCAACCATGCTCTTGATACACTAGTCACCAGTTCTGCTATTTAAAAAAAGTTTTAATTTAATTTTTTTCAGTACAAACTTTGTGAAGGCCACTAACAGAATTAACCACAATGAAATTTAAATATATATACCTGAGTTTAGTTCATCCATATCTGCCTTCTCTCCAAATGCAGTTAAATTTGTTCTATTTTGATCTCGTTTCCAGAGTATAGAAGGGAAGATACTTTATTTGGCCTTATTTAATTAATATTCTATTTCTGTGTAGCCCCTGAGGTTTGAGAGAATAAGAGTAAATCTTTATATGTTTCCTCAAGCCTATATTTAAAAATTACAAGACTTGTTATTGAAACTAGTTACTGTGTCACAGATGATCTGAGCTCTGCTGAGTTCTCCTAAGCTCCGGATTTATGGGGGATTTTCACATTAATCATGCTTAGTTCTACAAAGCATCCCTTATGTGGAACTTAGGGGCCCGAGATGCCTCAGGCAAAAGAAAACTGTGTACCTCTATATACATGGTTTTATGTATAATTTTTTTCCCCAGAACATGAAAGCAGTTGAAAAAATTGAAAAACATTCGAACCTATAACATTTATGTTAAATTTAAATGTTTTATTTATGCCCAAACAGAATTTCCTTATTTTATTTCAGGTTAATTTAGTTAAAACTGTCACTTGATCAAGAGAAACTGTCAAACATAGCAATTCTCTCAGTTGGAACCAAGATAAACAAAGCAGATTTTGAAAATCTTGCTTTGGGAGCTGAGGCAGGAAGATCACTTGCACCCAGGCGGTTGACAGAGCGAGACCCGTCTCAAAAAATAAATATGACTTATGAGTTGCTTCCATTTAATGCAGCAGCACATATTTTACCTTTTGTTTCAGGTTCTAGGACTAAGCATGGCTAGTCTTTTTAAAATTTTGATATTTTCTTCATCAAACATTTTTGGCATTAGCTTGGATTTTTAAAAAATATTACATTGCAATATAATCAATTTTAGTGACTAAGTTTTCCAGCATTCCCTTAAATTCTGTGTCTAGGCAAGTGTCTCACTTGCCTGTCACTAAGTCCCAGTCCTACTGTGATTCCTTTGTTCTGTTGCAAATACTCAGGTTCAACATATCCTGTCCTGTTTGATTAACCTTCCATTCTCATTCCCTATTTCCTCACATCCTTAAATCAAAGGGCAGGGGAACTATTTTAAGTACCTTTGAAGAAAAGAGCATATATAATGCTAATAAATATACCTGACAAGTATATATATTTTTAAATCAAAGTCTTGCTATCTTCTTCTTCTTCTTTTTTTCTAGAGACAAGGTCTTACTCTGTTGCCCAGGTTGGAGAGCAGTGGCATAATCTTGGCTCACTGCAGCCACAAAACCCTGGGCTCAGGTGATCCCCCCGCCTCATCCTCCCGAGTAGCTGGGAGTACAGGAATGAGCCACCATGCCCAGATAATTTTAAAATTTTTCTTTAGTAGAGCTGGGGTCTTGCTATGGTGACCAGGCTGGTCACAAACTCCTGGTCTTGCATTCTCAGTCATAAAAATCTCTTCTAATCTCCCTCTGGCATCCCATTTTGGTTGAAGTCAAACATTTAATCAGACAAGCATGAGAAAAAACAAGGAATTATCCTTTAACTCCTCCAATACCGATGTTGCATAAAGAAGTGAAAAATCCAAATCAAAACAAAACATTACGTTCCCAAATATCACTAAACGTTTGCTCTTTCAAAACAGAAATTATAATATTTTCTTGTTCTTGGTTTTACACTCTTTTGAAAACTTGTTTCTTTTCTCCTCCAAATAAAATCTTGTGCAGTTTCCACTTGGCCTCACAGGAATGTAAAGCTTTATTTAGGTACGTGAACTGGTGGCAGAGAACAGAAGCTTCAGGAAAAAAAAAAAAAAAAAAAAATCAAAGGGTTAGAAGCAAACATAGTGTTTGCTTTTAGACACAATGCTATAACTTAAAGTGAATGGGTTCTCTCTTGTGTCATATTGCCTGGAAGGTTGCTATCTCATGAAAACCAAAGTAGAATCTAGTGATGGCCAAGCCTTTGGTAAGTAGTTGTAAATGAACAAATTGAGGATGTTTATTATAAGCCAGACTATATTCTAAGAGCATAATTCTGTATTTAAGTTGGTGCTACTTTTTATCTCTAGTTTACAGATGAGGAAACTAGAGAAAGAGAGATCTATCTATATATTAACAGATATTAACTCTTAACTAATAGACCACATATCTAATAGCAATAGAAATGGAATTCAAACTTAGGCAATCTGGCTCTGGATCTGAAATGGTAACCAGTCTATTAGACTACACAAGCATGTGTTATTGACAGATAACTGACTACACAAACATGTGTTACTGATGGATAATTGACTTGCCAATGCAGTCAGCACCATCTGGCAGTTTAGAGTACTGTAATTTACTATAATTTAGCTTTACAGTAATCTATTGTCACTGCTTCTTGACTTAAGCACCACCCCTCAGCCTGCCATTTAAGGGCTTCTACCTTCAGTGCTGGCCAGCCTCTTTATTGTGCCCCCAGCTAGCCAACATATTTACTGTTATGTCCAGGTCCTGGTGCGAGCTTCCCAAATATCCAGGCCTGTTTATATCCTCCACAGTCTTCAAAGTTCACTGCAAATCCTTCCTCTTCCCAGAAGCCATCTCTGAGACTTCAAATCACACCTCTTTCCCTTCTCCAAACTCCAAGTGGATTCATGGTCTGGAGCATTGGTTCCCTTCCTTTGTCAACACAAGGATGCCTTTTTAATATCAAAAACCACCCAGCTCAAACTCCCATGTGATACTAAATTTGTGATATCCAATGTGGTGGATCTAAGCTAGAGGTTCTTAACCCTGATTGCTCATTAGAATCATGCAAGAGACTTTAAAAAATCCCAATGTCCAGATTGCAGTGCATAAAAATGAACCAGAATCTCTGAGGGGTGGCCCAGGCATAGTTGTTCTTCAAGCTCCCAGGTGATTCTAAGGGGCTGGTGAGTCTGAGAGCCAGTGGGCCAGCACCTACTGTTTTGCATTCCGCCCTTGGAGGCCTCCTCCAACAAGTCTGAAAGCTCCTAAAGGCAAGAATACACTTTGATATTTTAAGCTTTTAAAACTCAAAGTGTGGATCATGGACCAGTAGTATCAGCATCACTTGGGAGCTTGTTAGAAATTCGGGTTCATAGACTACCTCCCCGAGTCCCACTGATTCAGAAAGAGCATTTTAACAAGATCTGGTGATACCTACGCATAGTAAAGTTTGGGAAGCATGAGTGAGTGAGTTTAAAGCACAAAAAGATCACCTACTTTGGGAGGCTGAGGTGGGTGGATCACAAGGTCAGGAGTTTGAGACCAGTCTGGCCAACATAGTGAAACCCTGTCTCTACTAAAAATACAAAAAATAGCCAGGTGTGGTGGCATGCACCTGTAATCCCAGCTACTTGGGAGGCTGAGGCAGGAGAATTGTTTGAACCCGGGAGGTGGGGATTGCAGTGAGCTGAGATTGTGCCACTGTACTCCAGCCTGGGTGACAGAGCAAGACTCGATCTCAAAAAAAAAAAAAAAAAAAAAAAAAAGGCAACTACAGCTGGAGAGGTAGCACTCTCAAGCCTCAAAAGATCACTAAAAGTAAACATTCATTTCTTTATTAACATATGCATTTTTACTTCATGACATCATTCTCTGCCTTCTCGGCTGTTCCTTGTCCTGTACCTAGAGGAACACAAACAAAAACCAAACATTTTCTTCTCCTAAGTAAGTCTTCCCCCAGTGTTTTCTGTTCACTGATAATGCTAGTCTCTGACATACACAGAGCTTCTATGGGCTCACTCTTCTTTTCTTGGAAGCCCTGACACTCACCTAAAATCTTGGTCTAGGGTCTGCTTACCTACACCTTACAATTCTACTTCTTACTCTTACGGATAGGGAACAGAAGGGGCTGGACAATTGTACAGCTTGGGATGGGCTTAATATGTGTGCTTCTTCCTTTTCCTAATAGAAGAGAAAGAAAGGTTCACTTTTTTACCATGGCATTTATATTCAAAGAGCATATTTGAAAACCATGTAAAAATAACTTCTATCAACTGTTCTTTAAAGTATAGTATTTATCTATCTAATAATGCCACACAAAAGCAGAAATTTGGCCAGGCAAAAATCAGTGATTTTCTTCAAAAGTGTGTAGTTTGTAGCTTTCCCATATACTACCAACCATAGGTTATAAGTACAGTTTAATGAGGGGCTTATAAATAGAAATGCCACCATGTCTGTTTTCTGTACAAGGGAGGGAAATAAATGAGTTTATTAAAATTATGGTGGTGCGTGATCTGCTGAAAAGAAAAGCCATTTGTTAATATAAATTAAGACTTATACCTTGATGACGGTTAGAAATCTGTAACAAATTTAGGTGTAAGCCTAATTCTCTGATCTGAAAAGCAAGACCATAAAATACTAGCTCATCTACACAATTTGAATATAATTTTATTCACTCATGGCTTTTGGGGCTTGAATTCAGGCCTTACTTTCAACAGAATTTGGTCCTATTTGAATCAGAATTTGGCCTGATAATGAATGGCCCAGACATAGATTTTTTAAAGTACATCTGAAAGGATAATCCAATTAAAAGGTCTTCCCTGCTAAGCTGGAAATGGAGTGAAGCTGAATTTAGTTGTGCTATCATTGTAATGACCTGGGAAACAAGGAGGTTGAACAACATGGAATTCCTTTTCACCAATTTCTCTAAATAATATAACTTTTTAAGTATCTGAAATAATCATAAGTGAAAATTAATTTATCAAGTTCAACACCAATATACAGGAATACATTAACATGTGTTACTGTTTATAAGACACCATCAATTAAGACATGCCATTATTTTATTTATTTGTTTGTTTGTTTATTTATTTATTTATTTATTATGAGACGGAATCTCACTCTGTCGCCCAGGCTGGAGTGCAGTGGTGCAATCTCGGCTCACTGCAACTTCTGCCTCCCGAGTTCAAGCGATTCTCCCATCTCAGCCTCACGAGTAGCTGGGATTACAGGTGCCTGTCACCATACCTGGCTAATTTTTGTAGTTTTAGTAGAGACGGGGTTTAGCCATGTTGGCCAGGTTGGTCTCGAACTCCTGACCCCAGGCGATCTGCCCACCTTGGCCTCCCAAAGTGCTGGGATTACAGGTACAGGATTACGTTAGGAGCTTGTCATTGGTTATAAGATTAGTCTCAATTTCAGAGATGATAGGGCATGGGAGAAACATGTCTTAGAATTGCTGAAATTTAGTAGATTAAAAGTATAACAAAAGTGATAATTTTATAAGAGCATAGCAAAAACTTTTCCTGTCACAAATTTATGGTTTGGTGTCATGGTAGTAATACTACTCCTGGTTAATGATGCTATATTATGCCCTTAACTGGTATGCCAAATGCTCAGCGTCCCCACACCCTCTGCTTCTGCAGCAAAGATTGGAAGTAACCATGAAATCTGACTAATACAAAAACTCTGCACTCCTCCTTTGGGAGCAAAAATGGCAACAAGCCATAGCCTGCAGCATGGCTTGCATTTTACTAATTGCAAACATAAGTGCATGTAGAAACCCATGTGCATTTTTATCAAAATAATACTAGCTATAAAAAATGGGAGAGCTAAGAGGGTGCACACCTCTAATTTCAAATGGGCACCTAGGCCTCAGCTAAGGTCTGTCTTGTGGTTTGATAATGGGTTAATCCCACTGGTAAAGCTGCACAAGCAAGATGCATCCAGGCACAGCCTTAAGGGCCCCTACGCATGCTTATCAGCATTCTAGAAGTAGAATCATTGACGTGCATTATAGTCCCTTGCCAGTAATTTAGTGCTTTTTCCCTGTAAATGAAGTCAAAAAGACCCTGAGAGGCTAGAGAAAGCTGAAAATGAAACAGAAAAATCTTGTAATGTGGTTTCTAATTTGGTAAGTGGATTGATGGGACTGAAGCATTTTCTGGTTAGATGGACTGATCAGAATTGTCAAAAACTTGCCAAAATTCCACTTCAGGTCACCCTGCATGTAGTTGTGTGAACCTTTCCAATTTCTCAGAAATAGAAATAGAAATCTCCAATGAGGCTTTAGAAGATGCAACACTGGAATACTCACGATGACTGGGAAGCCTTTCTTCTGAGTAAATAGTCCACGACATCAGGATCGGTCTCTAACAGGCTGATCAGCACTTCGTTCTGGAGATCTGGGGGAACCTGAAGAAGCCAAATGTTGAGACATAAATAAAACTATTCCCGAAATAGGCAAAATATGGTCATTGACAACTTTACTGTAGCATAAAACAGAGCCTTAAAAGTTGCAAGAGAGCAGAGTGATATGCTGGTTAAAACCAAAGCTATGCCAACCCATGCAGCTGCTTTAATTCTTAGGACCAACTGGATGATTACCAAATAGTCATATTCAATCCAAAATGTCACCCCTCATATGCCTGGAGATACAACTGAACCACTTGGATGCCTTTATTGCTCAGGCTAGATTTTCTTGGTTTTGAATAAGGAAAATATCATGGTTCAGAGAAATAGTGTCCATAATTTATTGCCCAAATGGGGACACTTTCTAGAGTTCACATTTATAATTATGCCAAGACAGCAGGCAGAAATGATGACTGTATTGGGCAGTTCTGGAATATATGATCAGTTTATTAAGAAGGCAGGCCCTTGAGCCAGACTGCTTGGGTTTGAATCTTAGCCACACCAGTCACTAGCTGTGGGAACCTTGACAAGGTACATCAACAAGGATCTTCCTAGATCTCAGTTTCCTCACATGTAAAATAGGGATAACAATAGTAGTCACCACGAAGCATTGCTATGGTGATTAAATGACTTATTATATGTTGAGAGTTTAAAACAGTACTTGGTCAATGGTAAATACTCAAAAAATTGCTGGCTACTACATTTGCATATGTCACTTTGTTATTCGGTGCCTGCTTTTACTCCTTTCTTGCACCAGGTCCATCAATGATGAAAAGTTTCTAACTTTGTAATTTGTTAGGCATTCAGTAGAGTTCTATAGATGAGCATCATATGTTTCTCTAAGCCTAATCCATCCACAGTACATTAGAAGATGGCCTCACAACCCTAAGTCATCTGTGTGGAAATGATCTATAAGAGATGATTGAACCCAGCTCTGACTTGTGGTTTCTTATTCCATAGAAGCTGATAGCTCAACCAAAGGAAACTCAAACTATTGAGAGAAAATAAAATTTCAGTCTGATTCTCTCACACATGAGCTCAGAGAGAAGAGTTTTTAAAACTGCAGGGACAAGTCTTTTGAAAATAAGTGGTTGGTGGAAGAATTCGCTTCTTGCCTCTTGCAGAACTCTATGGTTCTTGGGCTCTGAGAATCTGGAAACAATTTTATTAATAAAAACAGGGATGAGAAAGCAAGGAAAGGCGTTCTGTCTCTTATAAGTCTGTTCCTCCTACTTCATTGTGAACCTTCATTAATGACATTGCCAACTTCTCATCACACAAGCTCAAGATCTCAGAATTGTACTAAAGTTTCTCTGCATCCTCTCTCCATTCAGAGCCAGGAGGCCTACTAGACGTCATCTCTGTTACTTCTTTTCTCCCTTTTTCATTTCAACTGCAGTGACCCAAGTTCAAGCCCTCATTAGCCCTTTGTAGTGGTCATCTGTTCATCATTAAAAGTCTCCATTTCCCTCCTCTTATAACAGTTATACACCACGTTCCCTCTGGAAAACCAACTTCTACCCAACCCTTAGCTCGAGGGTGAAGTGTGTATCCTAGTCTAAGTCTATTGAGCATTCCATTCCCAGATCATCATAGTTGCCTGAGCAATGGGCATGTGACTCCATTAGAGGCAATGAAAAGCCTGGAGGTTTCCCCTGAGACTTCTAAGAGAGGATACAGGACCTGTACCCATATGAGGCCAGCTGATTGTGCTGACAATTGAGCAAACAATACCAAGAAATAGAGATAAAAGGGATGTCTTGATATCATCTGAATCCTGGGACAAGCTATGTCTGAAGCCATATTTGCTTGTGGATTGTTCAGCTATGTGAGCCTTCAAATTACTTCAGCTAGTTTGAGTTTTTCATTGCAAAGAAAAATACATACTTGATGAACCTTTGATACAACAGCTTGCAAATTTGTGTGCTATTTCCTTAACATGTGCATCACATTTCTTCTCTACGTGGTTGTCAGAATGCCGTGGTCAAGACACTCACTTACTGGAAACTCTTTTTATTCCCATGGCTGAAGCCATCCACTTGCTTGCTCTCCTCAATCTGTCTTTCCCATCTTCTCCCCTAGCAGTTGTTCCACACAAGCTCTACTTCAGCACCACTGTGCTTCTCCCTCAGGTCTTCTTTTCCCTCCCTTCCTTTCATTCATTGCATGAATGTTGAGTGAATGCTTCCTGAGTGCCAGGTACTGGATGCTGGGATTTCAGTTACAAACCAAGCAGACAAGAATTCTTGTCTTCATGAAGATGATAACAAATGTGGAAAGACGGGCATTAAACAAACATACAAGAAAAACACAGAGAAACACAAAGCAAAGAAGGGCAATGAGAAATGCTTGGGAAGATGCAGTTTTAAATAGGATTGTCAGTCCCAGAGAAGCTGACATTTTAGCAGAAAACTGAAATTGATGAAGGAGTTGGAGAAAATCATTCTAGGTAGAAGGAAGGAAAAGAAAGCCAATGATAAAGGTCTTGAGTCAAGAGTGATGAGGAGGCCTGTGAGGCTGGAAGAGAGTAGGAAAGGAGGCAGATGGTAGGAAGGAGTCATGGGGCCAGGACCAGATGTCATGAAGTCTTATGGATCATGATAAGGACTTCTGCTCTTACTTACAGTGGGTGGGGATCCACTGGAGATTTTGAACAGATGACTAACATGAAGCAGCATCACTCTGGCTGCTGAGTTGAGAGTAGAATGCATGGAGCCAGAGATAAAGCAAGGAGAGCAGAGAGGTGCTGCTGATCTATCCAGATAAGATGATGGGTCCTGAACCAGGACGGTGAGGTGATGAGAAATATTTCCACCATGGACATAGTGAGGATAGAGGTGATAGCATTAATTTATTGGATGGAGAGAGAGAGAGAAGGAGAGGGAGAAGAAAAGATGACCTCAATGCTTGGGGCCTAGGCAACTAGAAAGATGGAGTTGCTGTTGACTGGTTTGGAGAAGCTGCAGGAGGAGAAGGTTGGGGGTCAAGTTTTGGAGTGTGGTTTTGATATGATAATGTTTAGAGGTCTGCGAGACATCCAAATGAAGGAGATATCTTGTAGATAGTTGGCAATAAGGATTCCGAGTTCATAGGAGAAGTCTAGGTTGAACTTAGACATTTAAGAGACACATATAGATGGTATTTAAAACCTTGTGACCAGCTGCAGTGGCCTGGGAATGAAAATGGGGAGAAGGGAAATGACAGGATATTTAGGTCAAGGGTGAGATTATTCTCTTACTGTATAAATTAAACAGGAAGACATCATTTTTACTGTTTTTTTTTTTCAAAGATCATCATCCAACAGCCATGTGCTATTATAACAGTTTTTTAAAACGTAACACCTACAGGGTGAAAATGAGAAGAAAGAGAACTCATATTTTTTTAATGAACAGCAAAGCAAAAAATAATATAGGACAAAAATATATGTCCCAATCTCTTTTTTAGAAGACACTTCCATAAACAAATTAGGAAAAGTACTTGCATTTTCATCCAGTTAGTTTAATTTAAAATTTGCTAGGCTTAGACATGTAATAAAAAATTTCACTCCAAGCACTAATCCATTCCCGTTTGGATTTAATTAAAGAATAAACAATTAGAGTACAAGCCCTTCAGAGTGGTGCAACCATGACAATATTAATTCTTTGAGAGTATGTAGTATGTCTAAGATAAATTATCAACTTGGATGCATTATTAGAATAGGTTTCAGAAGTATCATTACTTAAAAAATAACTTTCCATAAATTTTTGTTAAGCTAGTTTGCAATTCAGAGGTTTTCCTCATTCAACTAGGCGACCAATCATAATTATTGAGGTCTATTTTATGTAGCATACGTGACTCTTACTTGGTAACAAATGCAAATAGGAAGGGTCACAGTTATAAATCTGTCTATAGTTTCCTTTAAAAAGGCCCATGGTACCATTTTGGCTTGGAGACACTATTTACAAATACATAAAAAAGATATAGTTTAAAAATTTAGATCCATGTATTACAGGAAGGCAAATAGTATTTTCCTATGTATTATGCAAAACTACAGTGTATATAATTCATTAGTTAATTTATGTATAATCCATTTTGTTACATAATGATTTAAGGCAGCTTCAAAATTTATGTGTTTAAACCACATTTTAAAACATGAAGGAATGATTCAGAAAATTGGGGTCAGTGGGAAAATGAGGTAAGAAATTTGAAATGATGCCTGCAACTGATTTTTTAATGTTCATACAACAGCACCCAGTACTGTTTTCCTATAATTCCTCTAATCTTTGGCTATAACTGCACATTTCATTTCCTAACATTTAATAAAAATGTCAAACTACTGGCTCAGTTAAATTGGATGAACATTTGTTTCTCTATTAATTTAGGTACTTAATGGAGAAACAAAAGTCAAGTGAATAAACTAATAGGAAACAGCAGCTTGAAATAAGTAAGAAAGAAATATCTAGGTAGACCACTGACTTAAGCATAACTTTTCAGGAATTAGGATGCTGTAAAAAAGGCTGACTGAGGCAACAGCCCCTGAAATCCAGTTTGGGCTCTGCTGTTTAAAATTATTACTTAGACACGTCAATCACCTTCTTTAGGATTCTGTTCCCACATCTGAAAACATATGCATATTCATTTTCCTTAATAGGGGTGTTACGGGAATCAAAAGCGCCAAAAAAAATTGAAAATAGATTACCAATTGCAAAGAGATATAGTAGTAAAATGTTTTATTAGAAATAGATGAAATAAGTTAAACACTTGAAAAAATAAAAGCAGATAACATGGAGATGGACAATATTTGTTCTGCAATTATTATTAGTTTTTATTAACAGTCATCCATTTGCTCTCAGAGAAGAAGTACTCTCTTATCTTTTACTTAACACTTCTTTTGGGTAACTCAGTTATAGGATTTTCTCTTGCTATGTCTCTGCTTCCAATCGCCCTCTGAATTTCTAGAGTTACAGCCTATGACCTCTTGGCCCTTCAACTGCAATGGTCTTGAAGCCAGACTCTGTGTAGCCTCCCCCTTCCAGTTCCTTTTGCTAGACCTTGAATCTTCCCACCATTCACATCAGTAGAAGGTAAGTTTCCTGAAGGCAGAGATTATCTGATTTGTTTACCCAGAACTGAAACAAGCTCAGAAATTTGTAGTTTTCTGTCAGCTAGCCTCCCTCAAAGCTAGGGCAAGATCGTGTATGCACATGCTGGTACCTGAAGGGGGCATATAGGAGCTTCTGGAAAAGGTTATCTTCCCTATTGAAAATGGGTGCATGATAAGAAACATCATCTCTTCATTAATTAATGCAATGATGGCTGGAAGAGATGCTGTTATCAACTGTAGCCATTTTGCAGCTGAAGATGGCAGAGAGAGCAAAGTGCTACCGAGCTGCTGAAACTGTGCCCCCCTATATTTACTGTGTCACATAATAAATGCTGATGTCAAAAGTCATTTGCAGTTGACTATTGTTCTCCTTGCCAGTCAAATGTTTCCTAAATGATGTCTCATTTTCCTCCTCTAACTTTGCCTTCCTACTCTTTCCTCTCTGGAAGCTCTTACCTGCACTTCTATGACCCTCACCCACTCATTCACTTACACACTGTCACTTGCTCAATTTTATGCTCTTTCAGAATACAAGCTAGGGTGGTGATTTCTACCCAATGGATGTGCAGTGAATGTTGCTGAAATGGCTAAGAATAATAATAATCTAAAATCACCCAGGATTATGGTCTGCATGTGTTATGTTACCCTTGTCTAGATGTTTCTCTCTACTTATCAGTGGTACCAGTACCATGCTGCAGCACAGTCTTCTTGCTATTCATTTCTAGAGTGGGAAAATAAATTTTCTTTCCCAACTGATTATCATCAGAATTTTTCTAAGTTCTTAAGCTATTTTTCTTATCAATACAAAAACTCCCAAACTTTTTGAAAAAGATAGCTCAATAATTAAACAACGTTTTCATTTTCTGCTTCTGGAATTTTTGTATGCAGCAAAATGGGAACTAAGGAGAAGGGTAGTGAAAGACATATTACATTTTTTAAAAAATCAAGCAATTCTGCATGTTAAAAAGAAGAAACAAAACCCAGCCCAAAGTGATTCTTCATTTATAATTCATTGTTTCACATCAAAATCTCTACTGGGCTTTAGTCAACCATGTAACAATTCTAGATATTTTCTAAGGGTACCATTTATGGTCGTGTTTATCTGGAGACTCAGCTCCTTAGATTTTAATGAGTTCCTTTAAAGCATAATGCTATTCCAAAATAATCAAAAGAACTTTGGCCTCTCTAGCTTCAGAGAAAAAAATGTAAACACTGCACATATGAAAGAATAAAACTGTCACAATTAAAATCTACCCGATCAACTTAAAAATGAAACCTCGAATTATTGCCTAGGGTATGATTGCTATGAGATAGTTTATTCCATAAACCACTGAGAGAGAAAAATGGTATGAGTTTTCTCCATTTACTAAGTCACCACAATAAACCATTAAGGGCTTTTTGAAGAGCTATTCCCAGGACCCAGCCCTACTGCACTTGTCACTGGGTGGTCCACACCAATCCACCACTTTGCACTTGACCAAGAAAGATGCTTTGGTATTTAAAACCCAGCAAAAGTAAATATCACTGGAAATCATGATGGCATTTTGTAGTTAACAAACACACTAAAAGAAATCACTCTGGCTGTTTATGGGAGCAAAAGCTCAAACAAGGACAGGCCCAGCTTAGAACCTTTGGCATGGCTCTGTTGTGACAGGTGGTTTAATAATTCAAGGGGATCTGGGTGCACAGGAGGGTCAAGATGCATTACATTGGCAAATATTTCTCAAGTGCTTGATACATGCCAGGCAGCATGTTTTGGCAATTTAGGTACATTAGTGAACAAATACAGTGGAAGAGTCCAGGGCTCCTGGAATGATGTTGGAGGATAATTTAAGCAAAGATGAAAGAAAGCAGTCTTTGCTCCATGGCAACAGGTTAAAGGAAGTGGAAAAGGTTCAGGAATAATTTACTTCTGCTTCCTTCCACCTTTGTGGAACACCAACAGTACACATGTTCTGTCTTTGCAGACAGGGCCAAAGTGAGCAGGCTATAGCAGGAACACTTGCTGGCTCTTGAAGCCATCTGCTGGCCTGAATATCAGGGGTGCTATTAGTCCAGCAGTATTACTGCTGTTAAAGGTCTTCATTCCTCATTTTCAGATTGGCTGAAATATATTTTCTTATTCTTTCCCCACAAATGGACTCCATATCTGAGATGCCACATCAAAGTGCCTCTTCTTTTGTGTGAGGAGGCATCATGCTGTAGAAATAATTAATTTAGTCACTGCGTCACTTGGGCAAATGAACTTGGCTTACTCCTCTTGAAATGGTAGTGAGATTTAAACAAGCCAATGATGTATGTAATGAGTAGCCCATCCCTGGCACATAGACAGTGGTATTTGTGATACATAGAAAAGGAAATGGAAATCATATATAATTATGTGGATACACTGGGAGGGGTGGTTTCTTGCTTGATGACCTGGATGAATGCTTGACTCTTTGACTTGGCGTGCAAAGAGGCTTTAAGAAAATGCGATTTGCATCGGGGAATGAAGAGAACACAAAGCAAAGTTTGGCTTCTGACTTGGAATCCTCATCACAGCCTCTGACCCTTGCTCCCAGTAGTGCTCATTTGAAATTTCCCATGTGCACTAAGCTGGTCCCCAGTTCAGGCTGACAACTCAGTGGGGTGGGAACACATTGGCTTTCCCACGTCTCCACTGCACTCCGGACTTTTCATCAGCTTACAAGGGTGGTGTCTTCTCTTTCTTGCCCCTCTCCTAAGAAGGAGCCCTACCTAGTAAGAATCGTTTAATATCAGCCCTTAGAAGAAGCTGACAGTTTTCTCCATTTGCTCTGAAGTTCTTACTAATCCCAAGAGCAATGATGAGTTTTCTCTGGAATTCCCAATATTAGTTACAGAAGCAACAACTCTCAGAACAATTCATGTATCAATGATTTAGTTAGTGAGAACTTTCTGGTTAGGATAATACCAATGACTTTGTCCAGATATTCATGATTCTTATCCTTGATTTCCAGTGCTCCCACAGAGTATCATTTTATGTTAGCCAGTTTTTCAATAGTTGTTGATATCAGAAGTGGAGGGTCATGACTTAAAGGTACGGGAATATAAGCAGTATGGACACTGGACAAAATCCAAACATCAAAAATACATTTTTTTCTAGTAATACAGAATTGCAGTATTTATTCAACAAATAATTACTGAGCACCCATCTTCTGCTATGTACTTTCTAGCTGTTGTGAATGTCAGTGAACAGAACAAACAAGAATCTCTGCCTTTATCAGGTTTGTATTTTATTAGGTTTCAATAAGCATAAAAATAAGTAAATTATATAGTGGGTTAAAAGGTAACAAATGCTATGGAATAAAAAGAAGAGCAGAGTAAGGGCCTAGGAGTGTGTATGTGTGGGATCAGGTCACAGCATTATACACAGTGGGCAGAGTGGGCTTGATTTCCAAGAAAACACCCAAACATGCTTTGATAGAGCAGGCACCTTATCACCTTAATGTAATAATAATAGCAGAGATCTTTTTTTAATGCCTAGTGTATGTTAATTCTGTTCTAGGTGCCTTAAAATGTCATTTCTAATTCTTATAGCAATCCTGTAAATTAGGTCACGTTGTTTCATCTTTTGGCTAGGGAAATTAACTGTGGAGGCCCAAGATTACATACCAAATAAGTGGCTGAGCAGGGATTTGAATTTTGGTAGCTCATTCCAATGCACATGGTCTTTCTACCATACCAGTGTTTCCCAAGATATGGTTTCCAAAGGTGTGGTTAGGAAACTACCAGAACTCTGTGGAGATCTTCACTAGAAAGTAGAGATTTCTGGGCCCCATCCCAGTGCTGCTCAATCTGACTCTCTGGGGTGCATCCTAGGAATCTGAATGTCTAAGTTTCCTTGCAACTCTGCTGCACACTCAAGTTTGAGAACCACCATTATAATCCACTGCCTTCGTATTTTGATACCTGTGGTCATGATATCTGCTATTATGATCTATTTCCAGCTCAAGGATTTCCAAACCAGTACCTGAAAAGCAAACAACCAATGCAAAAGACTGTCTTAGCCAGACTCTTAAATTGTGTGTCAACCTCTGCATCTAGGTGCCTCTTCTGTATTACAGGACGAAGCCAAGTTCTTTCTGCCCTTTTCCATTAACTCAGAGAGTGGCCACTTGGAAGAGGCAGTCTCAGCATCAGGAAATGAAGGACGTTAGAACACTCAGAACAAATTTTGGGTCCCTGCCAGGCCTCTGTGAGCTTCTATAGCCCTTCCACCAGTTATTTTATGGAATCACTGCCTCCAGGTCTGTTCTGCCTTCCAGGAAAAGCTCACAGCTACCTTTCCTAACAAGTCTCCCTTTCTAATGCTAATAGAAGTGACACCTCCCTTTCCGAGCTCCTAAACCCAAGGACTGTGAAACTGCACAATAACTAACTACTTTTAACCATCAGGCCCTGACTAGCTTCATCCTTCTTTGTTTGGAATTATAATAATTCTGAAAACTTCTTTAAAAAGCCAAACAAAACAAAACAAAATAGCTATATACACGATTACATTTGTGTCCACCCATGCAGATCAGCTTTGCTGACCAACCACCAGCCTTGGTGTAGCCAACTAGTTTCTGAACTGCCAAATATGCCAAGAGAATCCAAAATGTGAAGAGATTAATTTTCTTCTGTGCTTTAAAAAAGGAAGGAAGGGAAGTCGGTGCTAGGGCATAGAACCATGCAGATTTTAGAACCAGAAGGGATCTTAGCTATTATTCATTCAAATCTAGTATTTGATAACTAAAGAAATAGAAACAGAAGAAGATGAGGTCATGTAGCCAATATATAACAGGGACAGGACGACAGTAAATTTTTTGGTTCCAGAGTCAGTTTCTTTTCATAGACCAAGGCTTGAGATATTTGTGTCCCTTTTCCTCCCACTCCACTGTTATTTTTCTGAATATATGATTACTATAATCCTTCTAAAGAGATCAAGAATGATTATATTAATAGTTAACTTACTCCAAGAAAGGTATCCTTAATTTCTCCATGCCCAAATCTTTTCATACGTATAAGGAGTAAGGCTCGGTAATATGGAAATCATATGTCACAGAACAACCATTGAGTCATTCATTAATTCAACCAATATTTATTGTGTTCCTACCATGTCCCAGGCACAGGGGTAATGCAGTAAAGAAAGTACTGCAGATAGAAATGGACCCAAAAAATCATCCTGTCATGTAGTTTACATTCCTAGGGAGCAGGGAACATAAAACGAGAAATTTGTAAAACCCAGTGTTAACAGTGGTGAGTGCTAAGGGGAAAAAGCAGGGAAAGGAAATAGGGAGTGATGATGTGTGTGTGTGTATGTGTGCGATGAGGGGTGGAGGTGCATTTTAGACAAGGTGGCCAGGAAAGGCCCTATGAGAAGTAAAGATTGTAACTGGAGACCAAAAATATGAGAGAATGTCAACATCAATCCCTACAGAGAATGGTAAACAAAGATCAGATTTGGGAAAAGCTGGAAAAGGTAGAATACTGATGTTTTTATACTG
Organism: Piliocolobus tephrosceles; assembly: GCF_002776525.5. Taxonomy (NCBI): domain Eukaryota; kingdom Metazoa; phylum Chordata; class Mammalia; order Primates; family Cercopithecidae; genus Piliocolobus; species Piliocolobus tephrosceles. Next base: position 12,581,137 of record NC_045456.1, on the reverse strand, counting down.
TTGTTAGTAATTCAGGTGGCAGGAAATGGAAAGAAAAGGGATGGCACAATTAAAATGGCAGCAGCTGTATTTTCAAAGAAGCCAGGAAAAGTTTTGTTGGTATCTGAGTTGAAAAGAAATGCTCGATGATATGTGGTTTCATATAAAGGAGAATTTTGCTGAGATAATAGAATTAAGTTTGATGAGAAGTATTTTGTTAAAAAAAAATCCAGAGAACATGAAGTAATGCCAAGACTACTTGGCAAGATGATATGTGACTTAAACTTGATGAAAATGTTGAAAAGTTCCGATATTTGATTCATCCAAATATGTAGTTAGTTATGAGGATTTAGGCTGAAGTGTAAATTTTATATAGAGTCAATTATTAATTCAACATTTTTTGAGAGCTTAGCATGTGCAACCCAGGGGCAATGCTTCAAAGACACAAACAAGAGCGAGATGTCCTTCTACCTTAGTGAAATTTTCATTTGCTCTTCCTCCTGGGCATCCAACCAGGATGCATTTCCAAGCCTCCCTTGAAGTTAAGTGTGGCTTGTGTATAAGTTCTGGCCAATGAAATCTGAGTGGACAAGATGGATGACCTTTCTGGGGTTGCCTGTAAAACCCTATAAAATGTCAGAGCCTCGAAATACAAGGAGCTGGGATTCCTAAATCACCACCTGGAAGGTTGTCCACCTAACACCTGATTAAACTTTATGTCAGAGTGATATTTATTTCTGTGTTAAAGTACTGAGATTTGAGGCAGCACGTGTTACCCAACTAATATAATTATTAATTAACACTTGCATAAACTGCTACAGTTTTCACAATACTTTCACATATCAAATGATTCTGGTCACCACCCTGAGAATTACATCATCTTTTTGTTTTTCCCATTTCTAAAGCTAGAGTTGATGTTTAATGAGTATTGAATTACTTCGTTACAATCATGTAGGTAAGACACAGAGGGCAAATATTCTAAACCACTGGGTCTCAAATTTACAAAAACTAATTGGTATAAGACAAGTATGGACACAGATCTAATGCAAAGCACTTGATAAGTATAGACAAATTACTAAAGAAATTTAAAAGAGGTAACTAGAATTCTTGGTTGAAGGAGCCACAAAAGGCTCTAGTGGAAAAGGCAGACTTTATAGCGTTTGCAAATTGACAAGAGAAATGGGAGAAAAAACATGAAGAAGGTTCCTGTAATTTTGACATGCAATATTAGTGGTGAACAGAAATAGAAGAGAGTTGGCATTTGTTTTAATGTTTCAAGGGAAGTTGTAACAAGCAATGCAGTTTGATGAAGGAAAACAGGAACTGGTAATTCAATACAAATCAAAAAAATATTTATTGAGTGCCTGCCAGATGGAGGGCTTTCCAAAAGTGTACAGAGGATATGGAGAGGAGATAACAAGGGTACAGTCCTTGTTTTAAATGCATTTATACTCTACTAGGGGAAATGGTCATAAACAACTATACACAATGTGGGGTAAGATAAACATCAGTAAGGACAGTAATGGAGTTTAGGAGACAGAGAAGTGGCAGGGGAATGACAAAGGAAGGACAGGTGAAGCTTCATGTAGGAGGTAAAATGTCAAGATTGACCTTGGAGGAGGTGAAACCACTGAGGATGCTTATGAATATATGAATTCATGAGGGACACAGAATTCCATAAAGAAGGGTTTTATTAACATCTTGAGCAAGGACACTGCTTTATAATTAAATGACTCCAAAATGTGACCATGGTTTAGAGGACAACAAAATGAAAATTATAATTTGGTATGTTTGTTTAAACATGGAATCACAAACTCGAAATGACATCATAGTTGTGCAAATTTCTACTCCTGCTGAAACTGCCTGACTTCCAATGAATTCAGTGAGCAGCACTGCACCCCAGAGGGTGGTCTATTAGAATTTCATTCTGCCTCCAGAGGCAACCAATAGGCAGTTTGCTACGATGTCCTGCCACAGAAGGGCCACCTACCATGAACAGGGCTTCATAATTTTCAATCATCTTTTGCACCACAGCAATGATGGCCGTGCTCTCCTCAGCCCGGGCTGAACTCTGGACCGAGAATTCTTTGTCTGATGACTTCTGCTTGTGCAGCAGGTTGGGTCCAAATATGGTGGCTAAGTTTAGAGATGTCATTTTATTCCCAGTGACCTATGAGAGAACAGAACACAAGGACTGTTGTTATGTTTGCCCTTCAAAATACTGGGTGATTCAATAATCAATGGAACCTTTTACTCTCCATTTTTTTTTTATCCTTCAAGGATACCATCATCTCTATTAGAATCCATGGAGGGCACCATCATTTTCCTTTTGCTTTCATATCTTGGATTGAAGCTCATAGTTCAATGATCATCTCAATAGCATATTGAGTAAAAATTTGCAACTCTAAGTCGTTTATTGTAAAATGGGTACTATATAAAATTTCTATCCTGTTTGCACTTAAGAAATATTGACACCCATCCATCCATCTATCCATTTCTCCATCCATCCCTTCATTCATCAATCCATAATCTCACCAATGATCCATCCACTCAGCACCTATCAGAGGCTGGGCATTTTTCATATATTTTAATTATTTTAAAACTTTTCCAACCATGATTACAACACAGTCCTTATTTTAAAGGGCTCTCATTCTAGGGAGGAAATAAACCTATCATTTACAGGTAATGAGTACAAAGTATAAAGCTCTCAACTCCGAAGGCCCCAGGGTCACTACCACAGAGGCAGAAGCATTTGCACAAACTCTCAAAAGAAGAATAGAGTTTGCCAGGCTGAAAAGCAAAGGATCTTGGGTAGGGGGTAATTTTACAATGGAGAAAGCACCACACATGCAAAGACAGAAACATCTAAAATATGTCATGGAGCCCCAGGAAGCTCAGTGTGGTAGGGAGTTCTGCAGGAAAGACAGGCAAGGGCCAGGTGAGATGATCTTCGTGTGTCAGACCAAGGAATTCAAATTGTGATCTAAGGGCAAGAGGATTCTGAACAGAGTAGAACGGAAATGGAATCTGCATTTCAGGAAGAGCAATCTATGGAACAGGGGATGGGGGATGCAAGAAAGTAGGACTACCTGGGACATACCACAACAGTCTAGGCCACAGCAGCTAGTATCTGAACTAGGAAGGAAGAAGTAGGGATGAAGAGCAGCTTCCAGAGTTATGGAGGGGGTGAAGGGTGAAGAGGATAATGCAGAGGGTAAGGATCTTGTGTTTAAACAAATGAAAAAATGGGAGGACAGTTAAGTGAGGAACATGAAGGGCTGACAAGGGGTTCCTGGAGACTCCAGCACCCTTAAGGAGCAGCTGATGAAGGAGGCCAAGAATGGTTGAGAAGTTAGAAAAAAAGAAACCTCTGTCCAAGAAGAAATGACAGGGGTGTTTCAAGTGAGTTATCAACTGTGGCAGAGGGTCATCAAGATGTGACCCTTCCCTCCAGAATGGACTCTCTGATGGTTCTGATGTCCCAGCTAAGAGTCATGTCAGTGGTGTGGCAGGAATAAGCCACAGTTGCAGAAGTGGAAACAGTGAATGTAGACACTTTCTTCAAAAGATATCACAGAGAAGGAGGAAGAAGAAATATAGCAGGAGCTAAAGGGGAGTACAGGGTGAAGGAAGGGAACTATTTTTTAGCTTGAAGTATAAAAAATTACTCATATTCAATATATTAATAATTAGAAAGTACAGGTAAGCAAAAGGAAAAAAATGCCCATAATTTCACCACTGCCAAGAATCAGCTATTCCAATGCCTTCCTGTGCACATACATACATGTATACCTGATATTTTCTTCTTTAAAACTGGGATCACATCCATATATTATTTTGTAATTTGCTTACTGTCTCTTAACAGTATGTTACAATAATCTTTCCACTATAAAAAAAAATCCTGTCTTCAGTCTTCATTGGCCCCTAGAATCCCACTGCATGAATAAACCATGATGTGTTTTAACCACAATCAACTGATAGGCATTGATGTCGTCTTGAATTTTGTTATTATAAGCAATGGTACAAAAAATACCCTTGAAAAGACATTTTGTGAGCGTGGGTGAGCACTTTTTAGGAGTAAATTCCTACAAGTTGACTTGTTGTAATAAGGAATATGAACATTTTTAAAGGTTTGGGAATTTTTTCTACTTGTCTCTTTTTTCAGGTGAATGGGAGAGTCTGAGTAAGTTTCTCTAGGCTAGGGTTTCTCTACTTTGGCACTAGTGACATGTAAGGCCAGATCATTCTTTGCTGTGGGGGCTGTCCTGTGCATCACAGGATGTGGAACAGCACCCCTGGCCTCAGCCCACTAGATGCCAGGAGCCACCCCTACCCTCAACCTACAGTTGTGACAACCAGAATTATCTCTAGACATGGTCACATGTCCCTTGTGGGATAAAATTGCTCCTGGTTGAGAACCACTGGTCTGCATAAATTTGTATTTATCTTGCCAATATCAGTTGAGAGTCAGGATGAGTATGGGAACTGTGTCTGCTTGGTGGGGATCTTTTGCCTGGGAAGATCTACACAGCCTTTGAGAAGCACCTGGGTGCCCAGCATAGAATTCAGGAGTCCTGATGAACAGCTGAAACAAAGCCCTCTGAGCCCCACTCTCATCCTGTGGAGTCACGAGTTGGTGGCTGCCCTGCCCTACAATCCCAGCATGGTACACGAGTTGTATTATTTTTAGAAGGCAAGGCTGTTTTCAGGTGAATGATTGGCCACCAAGGCATATTATTTCATGTGATAAACACAATTTGAAAGAAAGTACCCTTTATGTAGGATCGTTCAATCATTTTTCTTTGTTTTATTTCATTGATAAGTTTTGTATTTTGTTGACAAGTTTTCATTTTATTTTTCATTTCTTTCCCTGAAAATTCATGGTTAAGGTGAAAATCAAATACGTGTCATTTTCAGATTCCTCCCTTTAGAACTCAGAGGTATTTGGAGTGTTTCCCCTTACCCCTTTAAAGTCATATTAGGGTTTTCTCATTTTTTAAAAAAACATTAACAAATGGAAGATTTTGTTTTCTTTTAAAAGAATGTTTCAAACAAGAACAATCTAGAGCTCTGTTTCCGCTCTTTCCTTCTCCTGTTGCTATTCTGGGAATGGAATACAACCCATCTGTAAAACTGCACACAGATTCCAGCTGCAGACCAAGCTGCTTGGGGTTTGTTAACACTTTTTGGGTTTATTGTGTTTTATTGTTTTGTAACATGGAAAGGAGACTTGCTCCCAGGCAACATCCACCTTTTCTCCATGTGTTTCAGCATATATTTATATATATACTATATGGCTATATCTAGGTTATACAATGTACCCTCGAGCCAGGCCATTACTTCATTTTTTAATTAGCTAGCAATTCAAGAAAATGTTTATCTTCACTAAATGAACATCCTAGGTCATTTCCAAACTTCATATGAATAGCTCATATCTGTTAAAAGTCTAGTATGTACGGGTACCAGGCTAGGGGCTTTCCACTGGCCATTTCAATTCTTTCTCACTATAAGCTTAAGAAGCAGCTGCTGCTGTTGTCCCTATTTTATAACCAAGGGAAGTGATGCCCAAAGCTCAGAGCCAGGAGATGGTATAGCAAGAAGCGAAGCTGGTGGCCCCACTCTAGGCAGCCCTGCCCTCTTCATCCCATTGCTACATCTCTTCGCATTTCCTGTTGCTTGGCAGACCCAGCCATGGCATGGGAAGATGGGAAAACGAGCTTTAAAACAGGGCTGGATGATGGTGAGGGGAGACACAGGTCTTGCTAAGTTTCAAAGCCAACCTACCATTTCCTAGAGGCATGTACCTCCTCAAAGATCAGTAATCAAGGCCCTACAATGGTGTTTGTAACTTCTTTTTTGCCTCATAGACCCTTTGAGAACTCAATGCCAGCTATGGACTCTCACCAAACAACTGCATATTCACACCACATTTTCCATGCAGTGCCAGGGGGTTCTTGAACTCTGAAAAACCACTGCTCAGAAGGTTTCAATTTTGTTCCTGCTATATTCTTTCTTGAAGAAATGCAATGTTTCTTACACTTGGGAATTTCTCTTTTCCCTAAGGAGCAAAGCAAATAGCAAACTAAACAAAATAGAAGAAAACAAAACAAACACAAGATAGCAAAACACCACAATTCAATAAAATACTGCTATTTTTTTCCCAAAAAAGCACTGATTGACTGGTCAACAATTTTTCTCATGCCCTTCTTTTAGACATCTTTAAGACCTCACCAGTGAATGATGCATTGAATTTTAAGCACATATCAAAGAGGAAATGTTATGTTCATTTTGTAGATGAGGAAGCTAAGACCATCCCCCATCCCAACTCTGTTTTCCTTCCTCTTCCTCTCTTTCATAAAGACAAGTTATGCAGAAAGGTTCTGGCAGAACCTGTGTGAGCTTTCAAGCTTCTTGACAATCTGCTTCAGGTTTCATCTATGTTGCAATCCCCCCAAACAACACCCTAACAAATAGATGATACATACTAAAAAATAGGTAAGAGAAGAAGTTGAAAAATGTTGGTTTTTGACCATATTTTACAGTTTGATATTTAGCTTTACTCCAGTCTGCCCATTCAATATTCTCTACCTGCTCATGCCAAATCGACTAAAAAATAATAACTCTTCTCTTGATCCTCTCCCTCTACCCATGACTTCTAACAGAAGGGGTTTGGCTAACTCCCATCCCAATGCTGTGCTTATGTGGTCCATGTACTCAATCCCTATGCACCCTTTGATATGCATCTTAAATTCAACCTCCTCCTTGAAGCCATTCCTAACTTTTCTGGCCCATGCTCATCACTTCTCTGAATGTCTGCAATGACTCTGCAGTGCATTCCCTAATTCTATATTTGCCTTGTGTCCTCACCTCCTCCACCTCTTAGATGCCATTGTATCCTGAGGCCAGTCATTAGAAAATCTCTGAGCAATAGTCACTGGTTTAAAGGAACCTAGGGTAGATGCTCAGGACATGCATGGTTCAAATCCCAATGCCATTCTTTTATATTTATTTATTTATTTTTGAGATGGAGTCTCGCTCTGTTGCTCAGGCTAGAATGCAGTGGCATGATCTCGGCTCACTGCAAGTTCCGCCTCCCGGGTTCATGCCATTCTCCTGCCTCAGCCTCCTGAGTAGCTGGGCCTAGAGGTGCCCACCACCACGCCCGGCTATTTTTTTTTTTTTTTGTATTTTTTTTAGTAGAGACGGGGTTTCACCGTGTTAGCCAGGATGGTCTCGATCTCCTGATCTCGTGATCCGCCCGTCTCGGCCTCCCAGAGTGCTGGGATTACAGGTATGAGCCACCACACCTGGCCCCCCCCATCAAGGCCGTTCTTACATGGAAACGTTTATAATAGGAATTACTGTTGTCCATATTACTATTGATACAAAAGTCTCCTAACTCACTCTCCCCTTGTCTCTAGCCAATCTACAACGTGGATTATATCACCCATTAGTTGAATCCTTCCAAGGATTCACAGCTTAAAAGAATCAACCGCCTGCCCTACACAGAGGCATTCAGCACTTATGAACACGGCCCAATTTCCCACTGTCTCCCTCAGTACTTCACTGCTCCGTAGCCTTTACTATAGTTCACAATGGCTGTGAGAGCTGTCTGCTCTCCTGTCGCTGCTAACGATTTCACGGAAGCAATGCTTTCCTTATATTTCTCCTGCTGCTTTAATCTTTGGGTATTAGTCTTTCATTTTGATGCAACGTTTAGGTCAAGAGTGTCTAGAAACCCTTATAAACCCTGGCTTCCTTCTACAACTTCACCGTCACCAGGATAATTTCATATTCCTTACAGTAAACTAGGTCTCTCAACCACTCTTCAAGTCTGGTTGAAGAATTTTCATTCCTCAAGTTCAGATGAGGAGACCCAGGTATAGGAAGGTTAACAGATTTTTCCAACAACACATGGTCAGTGAATTAAAGAGCTATCAACCACTCTCAACCAGGGGTGATTTTGAACCCTTCCCCTCAGGGAAGACTTGGAAATGTTTGGAGATATTTTTGGTTGTCACAACTTGGTGGGAGAGGATATGTACTACTACTGGCATCTAGTGGGTAGAGGCCAGGGATGCTGCTAAACATCCTACAATGCACAGGACAGCCCCATGACAAAGAATTCCTAGCTCCAAATATCAATTGTGCAGAGGCTGAGAAACCCTGACCTAGACCCCAGCACAGGTTTTTTTTCTTATAATTCCTATTCTGTTAGACTGGCTCAGGTTCTATACACAGCTTGGACTTTGCTAGTAAGACTTTTTCTTTTCTCTTAGACTGGCTCAGGTTCTATACACAGCTTGGACTTTGCTAGTAAGGGGACCAACCAGACCCATTAACCAGTATAATGACATTGCCCTTCTTCAAGATCTTTTTCTATCATCCACTGGGATATGGTCCTAATAACTCTGCAAATCTACAGTGACTATGGGGTCCACGGCACCTCCCCTAGAGTTGTGAAATGCACTAATATGCCACTCGTACAACCTTAAGTGGAAGCTCTCTGTGGGTTGCTACGTAAGTTACTTAGCCCCCTGGCCCTAAGTTTTCACTTCTGTAACATGGAGACAGTGATCTCTTTCTTGCCTGTTAAGAGGATTTGTATGTATGTGTGTGTGTGTATGTGTATCCCCTAGCACAAAGCCAGCTCATGGAAGGAGAGACATAAATTGTAGCTAATATTCCAGCATACTGTTTCATTTACACCTATCCAAGAATATTTTCTTCTTTTCGGCATAGGCAAGGGAGACTTGTTCAGCATTTGAATGGAAAGAATGTCGGAAAATGATTCTAAAAGGGCAATAATGAGTTCAATTGGACATTTTGCTTTCTTCAATGCCTTCTTAATTACCTGAGACCCAATTTTCTCCTTCTCACATAGTACTTAAGAAATGTCAGAGAAGTAACTGAAGTACCTTTAAACACAGAGCTCTGCTTTCCCCAAGCAATTAGGCAGATAATGCTTACAGCTTCTGTTATAACTGTAGTTGATAAAGGCTGGCATCCAAATGAGTAATAAAACTACTTAACAATTATGAGAATTATAGTATGCCCATCAAAGAGCTGTGTATGCTGAAATAAGGTGTCAGTGCCATATTATGAAACCTGAAGCCATCTGGGGCTTCACTAATTATAACTGCTATAGAGATAAATAGCTAAGTCAGGAGAGTTCCATTCTCACACCCATAAGGGAGGGGGACAAGAAGAAATGCAGAATTGCCTTTCTGGATTAGAGTGAAAAAATTATATATAACCATGTTATTTATTTATTTAGTTAGTTATTTTTTATTATACTTTAAGTTCTAGGGTACATGTGCACAACGTGCAAGTTTGTTACATATGTATACATGTGCCATGTTGGTGTGCTGCACCCATCAACTCATCATTTACATTAGGTATATCTCCTAATGCTATCCCTCCCCCTTCCCCCCACCCCACGACAGGCCCCGGTGTGTGATGTTCCCCTTCCTGTGTCCAAGTGTTCTTGTTATAACCACGTTCTTTGGGAAAGAAATTTGACAAACAGAACTGAAGCCACAGTGCAGCTGAGCTTTGTTTAACAAGGATTTACAAAAAAGTTCCTGTGGTTAAGTAAGTTTGGAATGCCTCTGGCCCCTTGTTAATTTACAGTGCATGTTAGCTTGTTAAAGAGTCTAAAATCTCCTGAGGCATCCGAGGTCAGGGAGAGGTATAACTGCGTGGTGTCAAAGAGAGAAGGGGGTGTCTCTTGTTAAGGTGAAGATTAAATAGGTTGGCTATTAGTAAGCAACTTAAAATTGAAGCCAGCATCTCATTTCTCCAAGGGTGAAACAAAAAAAAATCTTGAAATATATGAGTGTAACCAAAGAGAACCAGAACCCAAGATCTTAGATTTGGTAGGGGGGCACACTGGGGCCTGAGTGGGGATCAGATCCAACAAGAACATTTCTAAAGAGTCTGTGGGACTATGTACAACGTGCTTTGAGCAGTTGATACCATGTGACATCAAGACACAATGGCAATGGTCAGCAGATGAGATCTAGTTTCCTCCACACCTGGTTTGAAAGCAGGACTGACCCTCCCTTGCATTGAGCAAGTCCCTGTTTTGGGGGAAGGGTTTAAGAAAGGAAAGGATCCCTCAAAAGGGAGATACTAGACTTCTTGCTCTTAGTACAGATGGGAGCTCCAGGGACAAACTGGAAGAATACAGAGGTGACATCATATTTGGGCTCCAAGTTATAGCACAGGTAAATCAATTACAAGGATAACAATCTCCTCCCACCCCCATCATTCTACTTTTACATGGTTGCAAGCACTTCTGTAGTTCATTGTTTTTCTTCTTTACAAACAGAAGTCCAGTCTTGAATAAAGCCTCATCATGGAAAATAATAGCCTCATTTGGAAATATACTCGAAACTTATAAGGAGACGCATGGCCCATGCACTCTTAGGAACTGTCCCTCCAGAGAAGGCCCTGCATTAGTCTCTTCCTACAGAGACAGCTAGGTTGGAGAAGGGGAGATGTCATTACCTCCAGGCAAAATGTTTGGCCATTTTGGTGGTATGCCCTTTTAAAATAGGGGAGAGGAAGAGTCACAGCATCTATGGCAGCAAAGGCGTCTTACCTCTTGCCCATCTTTGCTGATGTTGTCATCGGCGTGCCTGGCAACGATGGAGAGGAACTGTAGGAGGCGGTGGAGGGTGTCACAATTGCAGGGAGGTAGAAGGTATATGAGGAGCTGCAAGGTGCCCAGCTGTTCCTCTGGCTCCAATACTAAGCAAGGCAAAAAGAGGTACTCAAATAAAAGGGGAGCCCATACCATTCAGGCACAGAGGAAAGGCCTCCTCTCAATTGTCTTAAGAAAGGGATTATCAAGGTAAGTCCCATTTCATGCCTTCACTCATTTGCCCATTGCTTTAGCAATTTACCAGCAAGATTCTATGAAATACATAAAGCCAAATTAGACCTGGAGAAGTGTAATATCTAGAAAAACAACTGTAATCCAGGTTAAAAAAAAAAAAGGTAACTCAATTTCCCTTACTTTCTTCTCCCCCCTTCCCTGGCATTACTCATCACCTAGTTTAAGGATTTCAGTCTTCCATTTTTGGTAAATATTTATTAACAATGGCTGAAAATTGGTGAACATTCTGAAATTTGAGTTTATAATGGATTTAAGGCTCTTTTCTATTGAGCAATTCACAAGAGACAGATATTTTGTTGGCAATAACCATGATATAGCAAAGACAATGTATTCTCTCTCTGTTGTAATCCTATTGGAATTGTAGCATTGGAGGAAGAAATGTATGGAGGCTGACCCAGGTTTGGCCTCTCTCTCCTCTACCTCCTCCTTTTTTTTCTTCATAGGATCTGTAGCTACAGCCCAGAAGCAGCTATGTTGAAAACCCTGGCACTGGGCTATGACATCTTGCTTCCCCTGGAATGTTGCTTTCCTCCTTTCTCACTCTGGGTTCCCATGGTTCCCTCCTCCTTCGCATTAGAAACACAAACTCATTTTTAGGCACAGACTCAATGTGAACTCTTGTTGGTACTCCAAGCACTAACTCATAGCACTTTCTACTGTTCTTGGGTCATTTGAAAGCATCTCAAATTCTTCTTGGTTATTTCCATTTGTTTTATTGCAACTTTCTTCTTGCTAATTATTCCCAGGGTAAATCTGAGAAATTCCCCCAAATAGCTCACTCTGTAGAGATTGATAAATAAGGACAAAAAATTATCAGGAAACATATGCATGAAGTTATGATGAATGAGTTGGACATCCTAGTATTCCAGGGCCACTTTCCCACATATGGCTGTATTACGCACAGAGAGTGTTGATGAAAGCTGTGTACAGCTCCCTGGTGAGAAGGGGGTCCGGCATGTCCCTCAGGAACTCTTTGAGCAAGGCTGCCACATCATGAACACTGTGCTCCTCCTCCAGAGAGACATCAATCCCACGGTCAAATTCCTCTCGTAACTGGAAAAACAACGGTTCGAGTGGCAGTCACGTAACACCATACCTCAATGTGCAGTGCCCAGCAAGAGAAGTGCTGTGACATGTAGTATCTGGAGTTAAGTCTGCACAGACCCCAAGAAGGAGAAGCAAACAACATCCTCACCTTGATCTGCCGAGTTTACACAGTCCAGTTATGAATATATATATGTGTGTGTATATATATGTATATATGTATATATGCGTATATGTGTATATATGTGCATATATGTGTATATATGTGTATATATATAAGCACTAAATAAAACTATCTGTGGATTTATTGTTAATGATGTACGCAGAATGGCTTGGTAATGACAACCAGGTTAGGAGGAACACCTAAGAGGTGGAAGGCAATTTAGGTCAACTATAAATGTGGGAGGGAGGAATTAATCTATTACACAGTGTTTCTGTGTGTCACCAATTCTGCCATGTTTGAATGTTGATATTTTACTGAGTCACTCAACAAGAAAGCAAAGAGATTTTTTTTCCTGCAAAAATGAAATTAAGAGCCCTGATAAGAGATTTATGACTAAGACTTAAAAGATGACAATAACTAAATAAAAGCTGTCTTAGATTTGTCAAAGTAGTCTTATTAACAATTACCAGAAGGATTTCCTGCCTTAATCATTATATTAGGTCTATTATCACTTACAGCAGCAAGAAAACACAGTAGCTCGAGAGTAATAACTCCACACCCTACTTTTATCTGTAGCATCTCAACTTTTCTTATGCATTGTTCTCTGCTGTAGAAATAATTATGTAAGTTCATAAACCTACACTATGCAACAAACTTCTCTAAGAGTTAATTTGTTTTCAATCTTTCATCCATCCATTAATTCAACAAAGATTACTACACATTTCCTGTGTCAGACCCTGTTACAAGCCCACAGAATACACTAGTGAATAAAGAGGCAAAGTCCCTCTAGAGAAACAAGGTGATAAGCAGGTAATCCCACAAATAATTCACTCTTAACATTGTGGCTAGTGATCTAAGGAAAAAGTGCAGGGTGCTAAGGGGTTATATAATAAAGTAAAATGATGAGTGAGTTAGGGCATATTTCATACTTGAAATCTGCTTCTAAGTAAACACTGATTATATTTTTATTGGGTAATCCTTAAATACAACTCCATGCAAAGGTTTCCCCTTTAATGGATCCAGATATAACTGATGGGTAATTTCTGGCACTCGCTACCTGTCCACCTGATGAGAATGAATACCCATCACTGTCCTGAACTACTCATTGATTCCAGACAACATGCCCTCAGCATGTGTCAGGCAGCCAAAACAAAGAAGGCTTCCACTGGCACTCCTCCAACTTGTGATCGTTCAAACACACCATGCTGCTTCTCCCAGCATACATGCAGGCAGAAAGAATGGAACATGCAAAGAGCTTGGCCTATGAAGTTAATGGTGACTGGTTAAATTGTGTAATCTTGACTTATGTTTCTTAATCTCTCTAAGCCTTGACAGAAGTGGGTCAAAGAGGCTACTGTCACAGCTGGTTGGCAGATTCAATGAGATAATATTTGTAAAAATATTCTGCAATCCTGCACAGGTGAGAGGCCTATGAAATATTACCGTACTGTCTTCCTTCCTGCAAGTTCTGTTGTGAAACATTAAATGTTGATCCATTTAATGTTGTTTCTTGTGTGACTATTAAGAATAAAAACCAACCAACCAATCAGAAAACATATTTCCACTGAAAGCCTTTTTTGGCTTGACAAAAAAACATAGATGAGGTATTTATTTCAATTACTTTCAATAATATGAACAAATATCATTTCTTCAGCTTCTTCCAACTAAAATTTATTTTCATTTGAATTCATTTTTGAGTTGCTGAGTTCCTTATTTCCTTCCATTGAAAACAACAGGAAGAAAATAATGCTTTAATTTTCCTTCATCAACAAATGAACTCTTTTCTCAAAGGATGGTTTGCCTTTTATGAAGCCATCATGAACACAAATACCTGCCTCGTCACAGGAACCTATTGTTGAAGGTCTAATATCAAACTTCAGTTGCAGGAATGTTGCACAGGGCTGAAGGAAACAAAGGAGCACAGTCCCTATGTGAAAAGCAAACTGGGGGTCAATGGTTCTATGGAAACTTCATAAGAATTATTTATTATTGATAAAGCAAAGCTATAAACATAGCATCTTACGTGAAGGGAATGTTAATGGCATTTTTCATATCACATTTTAGCAAAAATGGGTGCTACATGCAATTTTTTATCATTTATTGATTGGTCACTCTGAATTTCCTGCTTTTGCAATTTTCAATAAGATGTTTATAAATTAGTTTTGTTTGGCTGCACATGGCACAGATACATCCAGACGTTTTGCTTTCAAGTGTTTGATCCTAACTGTAACAACATTTCTGAGTTGTTGCCTTTTACCTCCTGGAATTCAATTATATTATAATAACTTGGAGGGTAAAAAAAAAAAAAAAAAGATGATCAAATGGAATTTGTATAAACTTGAACTTTGCAAAAGGTAATTCAACTGAAAGTCACATGAAACAAAATATAATCTTTACTTTTCACTTACTTGTCTCACTCTCTTTTTTGAGCTTCCAACTCGGAATATCCCCACTGTCTGGAGACCTGCAAATAAGCAAACAAAATCAACAGTCTTGTTTTATGACTTGAGACTCTGGAGGAAATCAAAATAGAGAGCAGAGTGCCAGCACAGTGCCATAACATGCAGAGCAATAGTAACTTGACAGCATACAGTAACACTTCTTTCATCTCACACTATTTCTATTTTCCAGATACTTAAAGGTCAGCCCTTTACGCACCAGAATTTTATGTTAAATGTTTCTGATCAAATATTTCTCATGTGATATTTTATATTTCTAATCTTCTCCTTATCACAGAAAATGAGCTTTTTTTCATTATTCAGAATTATTACCTAAACACACATTTTATAGGGATTCTAGCTCTTTACCAATTTCTAAAAGATATTTCTCGTTTGATCATAATCAAAGTGTGCTTCTTAAAGAAAATCTGGAAAATGCAGAAAAATGTAAAAGTAATATACTTTTAGAAATACCTGATGCAGAAGTAATCACTCTTACATTTCTTTTTCTCCTCCCTTCCTTCCTTCCTTTTTTTTTTTTTTTTTTTTTTTTTAGAGAGGGTCTCACTTTGTTGTCCAGGTCGGAATACAGTGGCGTGATTATGGCTCACTGCAGCCTTGACCTCCTGGACTCCAGTGATTCTCCCACCTTGGCGTCCAGAGTAGCCGGTACTACCAGCACATGCCTCCATGCCTCCATGCCTGATTAATTTTTGTATTTTTTGGAGAGACAGGGTTTTGCCCTGTTGCCCAGGCTCAAGCTCAACTCCTGGGCTCAAGTGATCTACCTGCCTCGACATCCCAAATTGCTGAGATTACAGGTGTGAGTCATCGTGCCTAGCTAATCTTTCATTTTTTAAAATCCAGCCTTTTCTACATGAATGTAGGTATTTTTACATAGTTGAGATCACACTGCATATATATATATATATGATATCTATTGACAGAGAGAATGTTACTGCCTTCCCTCACTATCATGTCACATGAATTTTCACTCATGCTAGTAACAATTCCTTGTAAATGTCACTTAAAAGGGATAAAAGACTATCAGGGTAGTCTTTTATAGTGTTTGGTATAGTGTATACTGCTCGGGTGGTGGGTGCACCAAAATCTCACAAACCACCACTGAAGAACTTACTCGTGTAACCAAATACCACCTGTTCCCCCAAAATCTATGGAAATATAAAAAGGATGCAAAATATTCTATTGTATGAATGGGCCATAATTTACTCCATATTCCCCTCTGAATGGTGCACAGGTCCCCAAAATATACATGCTTATTTTGCTATTATAAATGACCCTATTGTGAACAACTCTGTGCACATGTTTTTGTTCACATTTCTGATTGCTTTTACTAGGATCATGTCCTAGATGTGAAAATACAGTGTCAGTGCTGAGGTTGAGAAACTCAGTTCTAAAAAATTAAGTCTCTTAAAAACTTAATTTCACTATAATATACTAGAAATGTCAACAATAGTTCCTTAATAGCATTAAATTTCCAGTCAACATCCACATAAGGGTCACACACTGTGATACAGTCGATGTGCCTTTTAGTCTCTTAATCTGTGTTTCCTCCCTCTGTTTCCCTTTTCCTTATAATTGGTTTGGTGAAGAAATCTCAGCTATTTCCTACTGTAGATCTTCATATTGTTTGGATTTGGACACTCCACGGTGTCATTTGTATGTTCTTCTCTCCCCTTTATTTTCTGTAAAGAGATAGCTAGAGCCAGAGATTACTCTGATTGAGGTGTGATTTTATAGGGCAAGAATACGTCACAAAAAGTATCGTGTACTTCCTTTGGGAGCATGAAATGTCTGAATGGTTCTCCTTTTTCTATGCTGGTCATTAATCATTGCCATTGATTAGCATTGTGTATATTCTTTCACTGGTGGCTCATTTTCTCTTCATTTGGGACAATCAATTATGAGAGTGATGGGATATTGGAGCTGCTAATAGCCATTTGAAGCCACATGAAGAGAGCTGGTCGGAGAGTAAAGCCAGCAGAGGACACTCATGACATCATTTGAATCCTGGATCCAGCTGTGCCTAAATCTAGATCAGTCTCCCAGTATATAAAGATTGTTGTTGTTATTTGGGGGAGGACACTTTGCTTAATCTAGTTTTATCTGGGTTCCTTTCTCTTGCCACTGAAAAATTTATGACTAGTACAATATATAATCAAATCAGAAAGAATT
Source organism: Piliocolobus tephrosceles (assembly GCF_002776525.5). Lineage (NCBI taxonomy): Eukaryota > Metazoa > Chordata > Mammalia > Primates > Cercopithecidae > Piliocolobus > Piliocolobus tephrosceles. Next base: position 12,564,414 of record NC_045456.1, on the reverse strand, counting down.
GCATTTTTTAGATACAGAATTGGGGTCTTACTATATTACCCTGGCTGGTCTCAAACTCCCAGGCTCAAGTGATCTTCTTGCCTTGGCCTCCCAAAGTGTTGGGATTACAGGCTTGAGCCACAGTGCCCAGCCTTAAATCTTTGTAACATTATTTCTTTACATCCAGAAACAGAGTAAACATCTCAATTTCTTTTAGTTGTATTTTCTATCTCTTGGTAGAAAGAGAATAGTCCCACCTGTGTAGAAAATGTCCTTATGTGATATCATGCTGCTATAGAAATTTCAATTATTCAGAAACCATGTGAAAATAAAAAAATTCATGCAGCCAAAATTAAAATTACTGCGACCTGCTATTAAAGTTTTCTATTTCGTACATAGAAGATTCATTCGGTTCATTCAGTCTACTTCTCTCTATATAATAATATATGCCAGGCACTATTCTAAGTACTGCATGCACATTAATTAATTGAATCATTGCACAACTTTTGAGGTGGGTACTTATGTTCATTTTGCAGATGAAGAAATATAATTCTGTATTTTATTTTAAATAGTGTGATTATCCTGTTTTCAAGCTCCCAAAGTGATAGAAGCAATACATTAGGCAATTTCATTATTGTGCAAACATCATAGAGTGTACATACACAATCCTAGATGGTACAGCCTACTATACACCTAGGCTATATGGTAGAGCCTAGTGCTCCTACACTACTAACCTGTATAGCATGTGACCGTGCTGAATACTATAGGCAACTGTAACAAAATCTTAGGTATTTGTGTATCTAAACATAGAAAAGGTACAGTAAAAATACAGTATTATAACCTTATGCAATCCCTATTGCCTATGCAGTCCATCATTGAGGGAAATGTCATTATGTGGTGCATGACTGTGTGTTTGTGTGTGTGTAGAGAAAGAGACGTATGTTCAAGGTACATAGGTAATACACAGGCATGTGAAAGATAAGGTGAAAAAAAATAAAAGAACCTACACTTAAAATTTTGTATAAACAAACTTATTAGGTCATCCATATGCTATCCTGTGATTTCCATTATAATGAATTAAGAAATTGAGATATATCCTTAACAAATTTTAAATAAAGTTCCATTTTTATTAGAAGGAAACAGATGAGAATGTTAATAGTAGTTATGTCTATATGGTAGCCTCAGAATTTTCTTTGCTTTCACATTTACTTTATTACAATGAGCATATTATTTTTATAGTAAAAAAGTAATTAAACTTTTCCCATGTACATAAAACACATGCTAACACTACAGCAAATTTATTTATGAAAATGGCAGTTAAATAAGCCAGAAGTCTAAATTTCAGAAAAATTTTTAAAGAACTGTATATCATTCTTTTTTTTTTTTTTTTTTTTTTTGAGACAGAGTCTCGCCCTGTCCCCCAGGCTGGAGTGCAGTGACCCAATCTCGGCTCACTGCAAGCTCCACCTCCTGGTTTCACGCCATTCTCCTGCCTCAGCCTCCCAAGTAGCTGGGACTACAGGCCCCCGCCACCACGCCTGGCTAATGTTTTGTATTTTTAGTGCAGGTGGTGTTTCACTGTGTTAGTCATGATGGTCTTGATCTCCTGACCTCGTGATCCATCCACCTTGGCCTCCCAAAGTGCTGGAATTACAAGTGTGAGCCACCACGCCCGGCCAGAACTGTATATCATTCTTAAGTCAACTTAGTAACTAGAATTGAGTTGCAAAGGGTGACTTGGAGAAATTTTAAGTGGACAGCTTCCACAAAAATGCAAGTAGCAATATATAAACCTGTTGTCAAAAATGATGTATTTTCTATTAAAAAAAAAAACTGGGGAATCATCACTTAAGCTGAACTCTTACTTTTTAAAGGAACCCTTGAGAGTAACCTCCTAGGCTACTTTTATGTATAAACAATAAAAGTGGCTCTGGTCTGTTTGAAAGAGGTTCTAGTGACAAACCCAGCCCAACAGACCTGATCCTTACCTAAATTGCTTGGCCTCCACGGTCACTTCTGAGGACTACTGGGAGCAAAGCAGTCTGAATATCATCAAGTTGATTCACCCCCTCCTCCAATCTTGTTTAGCCCCACAATCTCTTAAGCAAACACTCATATCTGTACACTTTCACACAGGAAATTTCAGTTCAGAGCTTGATCAAATGAACACAGAATTGACATTGGGTACTTCAATGAATGATGCTTGAATAAATGAAAGTCCTTAGTACTTTAGACAGACAAGTCTACTTACCATGTTTTTCTAGATGCTGACAGCAGCTGTCCACCAGCCTAGGGACCTGTCTGTAAATAGGATTCAGACTGAGTTTCTTATCTCTGGCTTTTTCTTTTTTACTTTGAGCCTCAGCAGGCAAGGAAAGTTGTAAAGCTTCTAGTAGTCGAGACTGATTGTCATCAAGATCCGTGATAGAATCCACTGACATGGCACCCTGCAAGTGACACAGAGCTGTGAACATAAAGTACAGATAGCCAAAAAAAACCAGCTGCCCCCAGATGCTAACCAATACATACTTTTGCTCATGACTCTTTATCACACTTGAAATAATACTGCTTGATTTCTTTAATTGTTCTGTTTGTATATTGAAAGAAAAAATATGCCTTTTGAAAAAGTTAGAAAACCTCTACAAGGTTTCCTCAAGCTAATGGCAGTTACAATTTCAACAATAGACAAAATTTTCCAAATGGAAGAACAAGCGATGGGAAACATATAATTAAAGTATTTTGGCCCAACCACTTCATTTCTTGAAACAAGAAAAAAATTACATACTCAATGAATGAGGTAGTCAGAGAAGTTTTGTAAATAAAAAACTCAACTATGGTTCTAGGAAGTAGATTTTTAAAATATAATGATTCCATAAAACAGCCTGAGCTTAGTTTTCCTGAGAAACAGCACAAAGTGCTTTATTAGAGAGGTGGTCCTGGGAAACACCTATAGGGGAGGGGGGAAATGAGACAAGGAAGGAAAGGCAGCTGACGAAGGGAGCATTATCAAGTCTGTTATCATTGTGGGCAACTGGAGTTCAATCTTTCTGGGGAGCTCTAGGAGACAGCTGTAGATCATGCACCTTAGAGCTATCCCTATCAAGTGAGAGAGCTGGGGTATTTATACACCAAGCCTCAGGAATCACTGCTTAAGGGCAGCCTCTGGTGGGGGCAGAGAGATAGTATTATCTCCTAAGTACTTACAGCCTGCCATTTGGATGGGCTGGGTGCCTCTGGCATCAGAGAAAGCCCTCAGCAAAGAAATAAGGTGTTGGCAGATGGAAGGTGAGCTGGCATGCTAGGAATGGTAAAGGGTCAGGGAAAGGGAGCAGGGCACCAATAGCATTTGCCACACCCATACTTGATGAAGCACTGAGAAAGCAGTTGGCTAGCCAGGCCTGGACAGAGGAGAGGGCATTTGGGAGAACAATTGCCTGAGCCCTACATTCCCAGAAAGCTAAAATTTAGAGTTTTAGTGTTATTGTTGTATGACAATACACAGTCTGAGACACAATGACAGAATTAGAACAATTCCATCACGCAAATTCAAGCATTCCATAATTTTGTAATTTCTTCATTTTTAAACATAGTCAATACTGCAAAAACAGCAATGGATCAGGTCTCTCTCTACCTTGGACAAGCCCTGAATGTTAGGGGCTGATTGAAAAATGTGGGTTTTAAGTGGGAAGTGTGGAGTTTTAACTAGGGCAGTCTTCAACAGCTGGAGGTGGCAAAAATTTTGGGTCTTCACGTGACAGTGAAAAAAGGGAGAGAAGGTCAGGTGTGGTGGCTCATGCCTGTAAACCCAGCACTTTGGATCACTTGAGTTCGAAAGTTCAAGACCAGTCTGGGCAACACAGTGAGACCACATCTCTACTAAATAATAATAATAGCTAGGCGTGGTGGTGTGCATCTGTAGTCCCAGCTACTGGGGAGGTTGAGGCAGGAGGATCGCTTGAGCCCAGGAGATTGAAGCTGCAGTGAGCAGTGATCATGCCACTGCATTCCAGTCTGGGCAACAGAGCAAGACCCTGAGTCAAAAAATAAAAGATAAAAATGAAATGCGGATTTGTTTTTAAAAAGGGAGAGAAGATCTTCCAGTGACCTGGAAGCTTCAGAGATGCTTATCAACAGACTCAGCCAATCACTAACCAGTTTGCCTGAACAATTCAAATAATAGCACAGTACCTAGAACATAGTACTTAACAACCGGTACCATATTGTTAGAGTATTTGAAAGAGGATATATAGAGGATTCTATGGTTCTGTTTGAGAAAAAGAAATGCTCCATTGATAAGGAAAAAGCTCGTTGTTTAGGAAGACCCACCACCAATTCATTTGGCCAGACATGTTCTCATACTGGTGATGAAGAAAGTATTAATAGCTAAAACACTGGGCCTTGCCCTCAAGCCTCACAGTCTAGTGGGCAAGTTATGGCAAGACTGACAGATTACAAGAGACCAGAATCAATGGTGATATTGTCGAATGTTTAGGAGAGCATGCAGCACAGATGTGACAAAGGAGGGACACCAACAGCTTCAAGAGGAGTCAGGACAAGGTCTGAGGCTATGCAAGGTGCCACATGCCCAGTGCACATTCTTCATTAATGGAGTTTGTTGACAGACACCTGAAAACCAACTACATATCCAGTTTTCACATGAACAAAAAGTCAAAGAATAACTGTACATCTTCAGTTTTCCTAGCACTGGTGTCAGAGCAAATACTGGCCACCTCACCCTCCTCCTAGCCCGAGGAGCCGGTTCCGGGGTGTTTGGGGACGTTGACTCATTCGGTGTTTCTGAGGTTGAGCTGAGAGATGAGTTACTGCTTGAGAGTTCTTTGTTTTGTCTTTTATTTCCAAATGGGAGGAGGGAAGCCACAAAGTCAGATGCATCTTTCTGCTCATCCCTCTGCAAGTCCTGCTTGAGTTTATAGGCCCTGTCATTTGCAATGACTTGGGATAAGGGCATTCCAAATGCCTGCGGGATGAATTCTGGAATCAAAAAACAGACATTCACTTTCAGAGACTGACTGGACCAGTGAACACTCTCATTTATGTTTCAGACCTAAGTAAGGACAGACATGTTCAAAGGAATGTTTTCTGAAGAATTGACTCATCGATCAAAATAAAAAGGTGACATTTGTGTTAATCAGAATGGCCCAAGTTTCCATTTCAATAAAGAAAACTAGTATTTATAAACACACATCTTAGACATCTAGGTCTCTAGTTTTTCTCCATGTCTCAAGTCTATACATTCATTCAACAGGCATTTATTGATTGCGCACTACGTGCCACAACAAGCTAGGCAATGGGAAGCGCAAAGCTTATAAAAGATACAATCCTTTCTCCTGAGGTGTTCAGAGTATGGGTTGGGGTGAAGCAGTGGATAATCAGAAAAGCAAATCATTTCTAGACTGACTATTAGGTGTTATAATAGAGAGACGCATGAAGCTAAGGCTGAAATTTAGTCAACTGAATACACTTTGAGGTTCCCAGCAAGAGTTAGCATATGAAATGATAACCTGACAGGCAGAGGAGCAGCTTGGGAACTGCTTGGGAAGGAGTCTGCTCTGTTTTCGTTGTGTTCCTCATCTCCACATTCTATTTCCAGCCAGCTAGGTTGGGGCTGTCACTCTCGTGATCTATACTCAAGCCATTCTACTGGCCACATGCAGAGTGGACTCAGCCACTAAATATCTCGTGGGAGGCCCAGGAAACAATTTGTTAAATCCTTTAATAAGGAGAATTTGGGGAAAGGGGCATAGTGCCGAAATTGATGGCTTTATTTGGAGACATACATAGATTTCCTTTGTGAATTTCTGTCATAAATCTGTTTGTATACACATACTTTGGATCCTTAGGGCCAGGAGTTTTATTGGCAATATTTTAGATTCATGCTGAAAGGCACTAATAATGTAATCAGATGTATTCTTTTTAGACTACAAATTAGGTCTCCTAGCAGCAGTAAGTTGGAATCTAACCTCTCCATTGTTTTTAGAAGCCCTATGAATAAAACTAAAATGATCAAGGGAAAATAATTCTAAGGTTGGTTGTTCTTTGAAAGAAAAAGCTAACATTAAATTAGGTAGAAAGATACTTTAAAAAGTTTTCCTCCTTGATCCATGGCAACATTTCGAACATCACTGCGCTAATGACCAAGTCTACATTAAAAGGAGAAATGTTACTTGAAAAGCCTGCACTTCTGGTTCTATCAAAGCATGCAATTTGTTTTGAAGTAAAAAATCAAAATTTTAGTATTTCGGGATTTTCAGAGGATGCTTGCCATTCTTTAGCAAAAAGCTAGGTGATAGATACATGGTAATAAAAAATAATAGGTACTTCTCCTTTGAGTGATCAATTTAGACAGTGTAGTGAGGTATAATTCTCACTATTGATAATAGGCTGTGTCTACTACTAGCAAAATTAGAAACCAAGGGGGATAGTACCAGACCTCCTGTTATGTACCCTGAGGAGATGCATGCACACACACACACACACACACACACACACACACACACACACACACAGATATAAACTTGTCTGTAGAAATGATCAAATATTACTTTTAAAAGGTTGGAAAAGTCTGGAAACGTGAATGGTAAGGCTGACAACTACATGAAATAACAGAAATAGAGGGGATAATAAGAGTGAAAAGAACATTGATAAATGTACAAGTGACACATCTGCTCAGGTGGGCATACGCATGGCAGGGATTTACTATAAGATGGGGACTACTGAGCCCTTTCCCAGTCATTTTTTCCATCTAAGGAAAACCAACCAGACTAGTTTAGAGACTTCTTATACCTCTGGTGCAGATCCTCCCCACCAGCAAATAATTCTGCCTTGTTTCAGGAGAAGAGCAACCAGCAGATGCAAAGGCTCCAACTCTTCACACCTGCTGTACCTGTGCCCTACACCACCTCCCTTTGCATGATATGTAGGTGTGACTTGGCATCCTGCCAGCCTTTCTGCCTCTCCCTGGTTCCCATGCTCTCCCACCTGCCATTCAACTATGGATAAGTTTAAACCATGGATAATGGTATACTGCACTCAAGAGCTCAAAAATATTATCCTAATACTCTTAGAGTATAAATAGGGTTCAGCAATTATTTTCTGTAAAGGGCCAGATAGCAAATATTTTAGGCTTTGTGGATATGGCTGGGGCTTAGAATGGCTAGGATGCAAAATGATAGGGTGCTCGCATTCAGCATGGGGCAAGTGCAGAGTCAGCATGCAGACTGAGCATTTCCTTCAATTCTGTGGCCTAGGTGCTCAATTTGCCTCACTTCAGCCTCCGCCCTGTTGGCAGGCTGCACAGTCTTTGTGGTAGCTACTCAACCTGCCAGTCTAGCAGGAAAGCAGCCACAGACAGTAAGTAAATAAATGGGCATGGCTGTGTTCTAGTAAAGCTTTATTTACAAAGACAGCTGGTGGGCCACCCCTGCTATAAATTACATCTTCTTGTGCCTGGATCTTCAACCTCTTTTTTTCTACGATGTTTTTACTACATATATTCAAGCAGCTACTTCTTAAAAAAATAAATAACCCTCGACCCACTCTTTTCTTTTCTCCATGGTTTACCCCCTCTCCTTTTGCCACAGTTAAAATTCCCTAAAGTGTTCCCTTTGCTTTCTGGCCTATAACTTTCTCACCTACCACTCTTTCCTCACTTCATCCTGTCTAGCTGATACCTCCATTAGATTCTAAAGCAGCTCCCTCTAAGTCATTGCTGTCTTCAGGGTCATTAAATTCAGTGTTTTTGACAGCTCTGTTTCATTTGCCCTTTTGTCATCCTTTAACCCTGACTGCCATTTCCTGAAATGCTCCCTGTCCTTTGCATCCTGGATATACTAACTGGGTTTTTCTCTACCTCTCTGGCTACATTCTTGCCCCTTTTTCTGGCTTATCATCTTCTACCTGGGTTTTCAATGTCGAAGGTCCTCAGAGCTCAATCTTAACCCTCCTCATCACTCTTGTCTCTCTATGTAAGTAACAGCACGATACCCATAACTTAAACTTCCATCCATACACATTTCACACCTTATTGCTACCTCTAGCTCAGACCCCTTCTTTGAGCACTAACCACTTCTTCCACCTTCTTATCTGAATGTCCCAAAGGCATTTCTTACTCTTTGTCTTCCCTTACAAGGTCTTACTCAGATTTCCAAAAGTTTGCCTGTTCTTCATGTGGGAGAACCAGAAATCTGAGAGTCATCCTTGATACTTCACTCCTTCTTACATCCCATTTTCACTCCATCATCAAATCTTTATCATGTCACTTTCACATTATCTCTTTTTTCCATTCACTTCTCTCCACTTCCACCATCACTCCCACCCTAGTCTAAGGTACCTTTCTTTCTCCTGAACTTCCAAATCAAAAGTCATGCTGTGGCCCAGTACTGTGTGAGCTGGCCCCTTCCTAACCTTCTCAGAAACCACACACTCCCTGGTTCTTTCCTCTCTTCTTATCCTAGAAGTACTACCACTCAATGACAACATTCAATATATGTTCTTTGATAATTTCTGCATAGTGATATCTGATAACTTGACTGTTCTGCTGTTTAATATGGAGCAAAATTAAAAGTTGTATGAGCTATTTGTATCTAGTGTTACTTCACAGCTCACATACAGTGACATACCTAGATAGTGAGGAAAATAAAACATGATACAATATGATTTCACCATAAAGAACGGTGCCAGAACTGAACTCTTTCCAGATTCAGTTCTCTTTCCAGATACACATATGTATGTGAATACATATATGGCATAATCTGAAAATATCCTGGCAGGGGTTGTTGGGGGTACAATCTCCCAGAGTTACATCACAGTAAAACCTATTCCCCATGTGCTCAGTTTAGGAAGCCCATTAATAAAACAAAGTAGCTATTTTTAAAATTACTTAATTTTAAAATTACTTTTGACACAGAAAGAAATTTTCGGAAGTTCTGAAAATTTTAAAAACTCTTTTGGTTGTCAAGAAATATAACTAAGAGAAATTAAGGACTTGGAATTATTCTGTATGAAAATATGTTTTCTGATTAGTGTCAATCTTGAATTAGTTTCCATATGTAAATCAAAAGTCACATGGGCACTGCTTAAGTGGCATGGGGAACATAGGAGTGTCACATGATCCGCTATATATCAAGGCAATTAAATAACATACAGGACATGATTCATTCTGATGAAATCAGTTAATATGGTAGCATATCAACCATTTATGAATCACTATTGGGAGAGCAATTCGATTCTAAAAGGCTGCTTCTGTTTATTTTTAGATTACCTAACTCAGGAGATCATTTAGTTTCCTATTTTCCTTCTTTTACTCTTGGTTTCAAATGACCATTTTTCACATGTGCAGCTGTTACAAACCCAAATGCTAATATCCAACTGGAAGGAACTTATGTGAATAGATTACATCTGTGCCAGACTGGCCCCCCCCCCCCCCCTCCCCACACCCTGGTTCCCAGGACATCCATGCAATGACTCCCAGTGTTGACATGGACAGAGCTTTAAGTTCTGAAAAGATGCCATGTAATTAACCTTCACTTAAGCCTAGGTTACTTTGTTTTTAAACATTAAAGCTACTTATTTTTTTTTTTTTTTGGCACGAAGCCTGATATTTCCCCCTTAGTTGGGTGGGTGATACGTCTTTTCTTTGGAACCACCAGGACCTGCCTTCCTCTTCCCACTTTGCTACCTTTGAGGCAGTATAGATCATTTCAGTTTTCACTAAGCCTATGTAAATATGATTTAGTTTAAAAAATCTATAATGATCCAGTATGTATTGTTCGATTACTTCCCTGGTCCTTCCTTCCATTTTAATTCAAATTCTTGCTTCCTGCTGCTTTGTATATATAATACATGTAAGCAAACATACATCTCCTTCTGTTGAGGGAACATCTCATCATTCTGTTGAATGCGCACTCTGCTTAGTCTAGCCAAATGGACACTTTCTGAAAAATCACCTAAAGTCCAGATTAGATGTATTTAAATCCCAATATCAATATCATCACCCTAGAATAAACCAAGTTTAAAAGAGAATACATTACTAATACCAACCTCAGTGATCCCTTTAATATGCTCTATACACATGGAAAATTGCTCTAATCTGGAGACGTAAAAGTGCTCTACTGCAGGAATAGAATGAGCAAAAACTCTAGTTTAAAAGAGCAATGCTGGCTATTAATATTTAGGTCATTACAAAAATAAGGGCACAAACATATCAACAATTAAATATAACACAATTTATCAGACTATAATAGGTAGCTGGACAACCCTTAGCCTTCATTATTCCAGCAGTAGATTCTGCTGTGACAGAACGTGCCCTGGTGAGTATCCTAGTTAATATGGATCAGAGTTCTCATCCTAGAAGTTGCACATTAGATGCTCTTAAAAACACCCATGCCTGAGGTATCCCTGCAGAACAATCAACTCAGACTCCCTGGGGTGGGGGTCTTGGACTTTTTAAAGGTCCACAAGTTGATTCTATTGTGTAGTCAGGGGTGGGGATCACTGACACTTTCACTTTCTTTTTTCCAACTTGAGGTAAACATTTGAAATGTCTGAAGATATCTGGGTTGAGGGTGGTGTTACTGACATCTAATGAGTAGAGGCCAGGGATGCTACTAAACATCTCACAATCCACAGGCTAGCCCCTACTCCAGATAATTATCCAGTCTAAAATGACAATAGTAGCTAGGTTGAGAAACCTCACTCCAGAGGAAGTAAAACAATGGTTTTCCATTCTTTAGAATTCTTCACTTTTTTTAGTCTAAAGAACCAAATGTCATGACTGCTCAAGATATAGGTGTAGAGACTGCGATCAATGGTATGGAATAGCTCTTGTTCAATACTGATCCCAATGCACTTCTTAATACCCTTGGTTTCATCGCCTTCCATTACTTTTTTTTTTCTTTTAGTAGAGATGGGGTTTCACCGGGTTAGCCAGGATGGTCTCGATCTCCTGACCTCGTGATCCGCCCGTCTCGGCCTCCCAAAGTGCTGGGATTACAGGCTTGAGCCACCGTGCCCGGCTGCCTTCCATTACTTTTAAGGCAGAAATTATATCATTATATAAAAGGACTCCAAGATGAGATGTGTATGGCTGTTCTCATTCAAGACTCATTGACTGTGTCACATAAAATGAAAATAAATGCATACACGGTACTATTTAGCAACCACTTCATAACAGACCATAAAAATAAGCAGCAAAAAGTGCGGTGGCCCACGCCTATAATCCTAGCACTTTGGGAGGCCGAGGCAGGCGGATCACGAGATCAAGAGTTCAAGACCAGCCTGGCCAGCATGGTGAATTAGCCGGGCATGGTGGTGCGTGCCTGTAATCCCAGCTACTTGGCAGGCTGAGGCAGGAGAATTGCTTGAACCCAGGAGGTGGAGGTTGCAGTGAGCCGAGATTGTGCCAATGCACTCCAGCCTGGGTGACAGAACAAGACTCTGTCTTGAAAAAAAAAAAAAAGGCACAAAAAATTGGACTGCATCAATGGGGCTCAAGTGTCCATTATGTGGGCTCAAAGAATATCAGTTTTAAATGACCATAAATACCTCTGAGAGAGTGGCTACAGTTTTAGTTCCCTAAATAGACACACAAGGGGACACAAAACAGTATGATGAGAGTAAACAATTCCCAAAACATACGAAGCAAAAGATGAGTAGTATACTGTGATCTAACATAAAAATGCTGAGAATGCATTTGTCAATTTTGGCTTTTGTTGCCGTTGCTTTTGGTGTTTTAGACATGAAGTCCTTGCCCATGCCTATGTCCTGAATAGTATTACCTAGGTTTTCTTCTAGGGTTTTTATGGTTTTAGGTCTAACATTTAAGTCTCTAATCCATCTTGAATTAATTTTCATATAAGGAGCAAGGAAAGGATCCAGTTTCAGCTTTCTACTTATGGCTAGCCAATTTTCCCAGCACCATTTATTAAATAGGGAATTCTTTCCCCATTTCTTGTTTTTGTCAGGTTTGTCAAAGATCAGATGGCTGTAGATGTGTGGTACTCTTTCTGAGGGCTGTGTTCTGTTCCATTGGTCTATATCTCTGTTTTGGTACCAGTACCATGCTGTTTTGGTTACTGTAGCCATGTAGTGTAGTTTGAAGTCAGGTAGCGCTTCTGCACAGCAAAAGAAACTACCATCAGAAGGAACAGGCAACCTACAGAATAGGAGAAAATTTTTGCAATCTACTCATCTGACAAAGGGCTAATATCCAGAACCTATAAAGAACTCAATCAAATTTACAAGAAAAAAACAACCCCATCAAAAAGTGGGCAAAGAATATGAACAGACACTTCTCAAAAGAATACATTCATACAGTCAACAGACACATGAAAAAATGCTCATCATCACTCGCCATCAGAGAAATGCATATCAAAACCACAATGAGATACCATCTCACACCAGTTAGAATGGCAATCATTAAAAAACCAGGAAACAACAGGTGCTGGAGAGGATGAGGAGAAATAGGAACAGTTTTACACTGTTGGTGGGACTGTAAACTAGTTCAACCATTGTGGAAAACAGTGTGGCGATTCCTCAAGGATCTAGAACTAGAAATACCATTTGACCCAGCCGTCCCATTACTGGGGATATACCCAAAGGATTATAAGTCATGCTGCTATAAAGACACATGCAAACGTATGTTTATTGCGACACTATTCACAATAGCAAAGACTTGGAATCAATCCAAATGTCCATCAGTGACAGACTGGATTAAGAAAATGTGGCACATATACACCATGGAATACTATGCAGCCATAGAAAAGGACGAGTTTGTGTCCTTTGTAGGGACATGGATGCAGCTGGAAACCATCTTTCTCAGCAAACTATTGCAAGAACAGAAAACCAAATACTGCGTGTTCTCACTCATAGGTGGGAACTGAACAATGAGATCACTTGGACACAGGAAGTGGAACATCACACACCAGGTCCTATTGTGGGGAGGGGGGAGGGGGGAGGGATAGCATTAGGAGATATACCTAATGTAAATGACGAGTTAATGGGTGCAGCACACCAACATGGCACATGTATACATATGTAACCTGCACGTTATGCACATGTACCCTAGAACTTAAAGTATAATAAAAAAAAGCCCTCTCATGTTCAACCATTATATCTCATTTATATGTATTTTAGAAAATAAATTTTGTTGTACAAAAAAAAAAAAATGCTGAGAATGCACTTACAAGTGGGACCTAAACATGTTGATATGGACACAAAGAAGGGAAGAAGACACACTGGGGCTTACTTGAGGGTAGAGGGTGGGAGGAAAGTGAGAATTGAAAAACCACCTGTTGGGTACAATGGTGATTAGCTGGGTGATGAAATAATCTGTACAACAAACCCTTGCAACACAAAATTTACCTGTTTAACAAACATGCACATGTACCCCTGAACCTAAAACAAGAGTTTAAAAAAAATACTAGGCCGGGAGGGGTGGCTCAAGCCTGTAATCCCAGCACTTTGGGAGGCCGACCTCCGATCACGAGGTCAGGAGCTCGAGACCATTCTGGCTAACACAGTGAAACCCTGTCTTTAGTAAAAATACAAAAACAAACAACCCCCCCCCCCCCCAAAAAAAAGACACCTGTGGTGGCAGGCGCCTGTAGTCCCAGCTACTTAAGAGGCAGGAGAATGGTGTGAACCCAGGAGGTGGAGGTTGCAGTGAGCCGAGATCGCGCCACTGTACTCCAGCCTGGGTGACAAAGCAAGACTCCACCTCAAGAAAAAACAAAAAAAAAAGAAAACGAGAAAAGACTAATAGCCACTGACAATTCCCTAACGTTCCTGAATTTTTAAAAAGGAAAATACTTAAGTGAATATCTAATCTGGGAATTTTTAATTTAGGGGGTGGCAGGGTGGGCACTGGGTGAGTTTCAGGCCTTTGATAGAGCATCATCATTGTCAATGATTCTTAAAGGGCTCTGTGACCCCCAAAATATTAAGGGCATTTGCTTTAACCTGTCTTGGCTGAGGCAATGTAACAAAGTAAAACATAAGCATTCAGATTGGTTACAAATAAATATTTTTCAACTGGGTGAAAAAAAAAATGCTGAGAATGGCCTATCTTCAGTAACCCATGAGGATGAGACTGCTTCTTTCCAGTAGTCATGGTAGGTGAATTCAAACTCTCATTCAACTAACCTTGCCTGTCTGGATTTGCCAGACAGCTGGTTAGCATTAGAGATGCTGTCCATGGCTTCTCAACCCAGATCCTCTTTATGTATAGCTGATTGGTCAAAATAATAATTGGAACCATAAACTTGGCTGAGGTCGTACTCTCCTCAAACCAGCTGAATTAATCGGTTCAGTACAGGGTTGCTCAGACACAGAAGAGTAGACCAAAATAGCCCTTCATGACATTCCATTGTGGAAATCCAGTTTTTGTAACAGAGTTGAACCATGTATATCTACGCAATTCAATAACCCCACCAAATTTAACCATTATGCTCCATGGAAGATGCATTTACATTAGTTACTTTATCTTTTACCTTTGTCTTTGTTTTTCTCCTTTCCTAGTGAATCCAGTTTCTTTCTTAAAGATTTCTTTCTCTTTTGTCCATCTGTAAATATTAAAAGGAGGAGAAGTTATAAAGATAAACATAGAAGTGATATTTTACAGTATCAATAATTACATTTGAGCAAAAGTATGGCTTTTCTCTTACTTCACTTATAATTTGACATTTTAAACGAGTAACAGCTCTGAGAATACATGAAAATCCTGACTTGGATAGCACATATCACCAGAATTTTGGTGTATATTCTTGAATTTCCTTTCAGTCATGGAATGTATAGGAAACTTACCTCCTTTGGAAGTAATTTAGCTTTGACATTTAGATAGGTGTAATTTTACTATTATCTAAGTCTCTTCCTCTTCTCTGTGGTTACATAACTTAATGTTCATCTTGAACCAAATCTCCATGAGAAGAGAATTAACAGCATATATAGCTTTGACATTCATGAGCTAGGAGAGTACAACTGGATAAGAAAATGGATTTGGAAGTCCATAGAACTTAGGTCTAACTGTTGCTGCACAATTTACTATGTGATTTTGGACAAGTCTTTGTGTCCTCATTTATAAAATGGGAATTTCACAAGGTTGTTGTGAGAATGAAATGAAACAACACATATAAAGCTCTTCACAGGGAGCCTGACACAGGTCAGGCTACTTTCTTTGTGGGGAGTTCCATGGTATAGCTACACTGTAATTGAGTTAACCATTCCTCCATTGATGAACATTTTGGTTGTTTCTCATTGTTCACTATAATAAGTAAGAAATACATTCTTTTACAGTCTAGTATTTGCAACAAATGTATTTAATGTGTCTGTTTAACTCACCAAATAATAAAGATACCACTCATATCACTGGGCAGCTGCAATCAAATTCCTGGGCTGTCATCATAAAATATTGGCATTCATCATTGCCAGAATGCATTTTGAGGTTATGCAGCTGTCAATTTAGCATGTGGGAGGTGCAAATTCAGAATCCACACTGTCATCAAATAGGGGACATGTAGACCATGCCGCAAGGAAATGTATGGTGAAAAAAAAAATGATTAAGAATTGTTTGCACAGGACACACTAAAAATGTAAAGAAAGAGATTCAGTCCAATACATTTAAAAGCAAGACTATAATATCAGGATAAAACAGTAAGCATTATGAAACAGAAATGAGCATTCCTGGTATCCTCACAGAGTTGCAGATGTCCCCAACTCCTCATTTTTTGGAGGCAAAAGAATATCACAATATAATCAACAGGCACATTCAATCCTTCCTTCTTTTCAAAGATTTAAAAAATGACTCTCCTGCCACCAAAAGAAAATAGTTCATAAGAACCTTCATTCTTGTAGTCACGCAATTTGTATAGCGGAAATTATCTAAATCAGTTGTAATGTAATTGATGGCAACAGCCATCAATCTCTTCCATTATGTATATGTTCATAGATATGAACAACATCTAAAAGATGATCTACTAGGGCCTGCCATGACTTATTACACAGATCGTAAACATACTAACTGTACAAGATCTAATCTGTTCTCCAATTAGGCCTTACAGGTCTTTTACTCTGTAACACTTTGTTCACAGCTAGTCCATATCTCAAGTGTATTTGACAGTAACAAAAATTCTTTCATTTAAATAGTTGACCCAGCAGAATAATTAAACCATCTATTAAAGCTTAAGAGATTTAATTTTTCATAACCAATGGGAAGATCCTAAAATTCAAACAGGCTGTCAAAGAGTCAGAATACATACCAGATAGAGGACATTATTTTTAAAAGATAGAATGATTCTTAAAAACTTTTAAAAAACTTATGAGATGTATTCTATGTAGATGTGTATAAATACAAATGTTCTGTCTAAATAATAACCATAAGTCCAACTCCAACATATCTAATAGTCAAGTTAAGCCAAGTTAAGATGTAGACTATTGCTAGTACCTGAGAAACCACCTGTATTCTTCCCTCTTCCTAGCCCCAGATAATTACTAGTGTGACTTTTGCAATGATGACTTATCAGATTTTACTTATAGTTTTACCATCTATTCATGCATTTATAAAGAATATGATTTTGTTTTTCCTGTTTTGGGATGCAAACAGATGGAATCATATTATGGATACTGTTTCTTGCCTTGTTTATTTTGTTCACCAACACTTCATGAGATTCATCCTGTTGAGGCAGGTAGCTGTAGATCATTCCTCTTGATTGCTATATAGTAGGGGGTTTTGGTATGAATATACCACAGTTCATTTCCTCATTGAACTGTTGATGGTATTTGAGTTGTTTCTAACTTGGGGTTATTAGGAACAATGTTTGTGAAAAATTTTGCTCATGTCTTCTTACAAGCATGTACGTATACAAGTCTCCCTGAGACAGTGGTTCTTAAGGTGTAGTTCTGGGACCAGCAGCATCAGTATCACCTGGGAACCTGCTAGAGGTACAAACTGTCTATGGTCCCACTCCAGATATGCTAAATCTGAAACTCTGGGGTGTCACTCAGCAATGTGTGTTTGAATACACCCTCTAAGGGATTATGGTGCACATTGAAGTCTGGTTCACATTAAAGTCTGGAACCACCACTCCAGGGTATATGTAAAAGTTGCATTGCTGGATCTGTGTATATGCAACTTCAGACTTTATTTGGTAAAATCAAGCTTTTCAAAATAGTTTTGCTCATTTATATTCCCACAAATATGAGAGTTTACATAATCCCACAAGGATAATATATACCTTAAACTCCAAAACTCCAGACAACACCTTGAAGTCCCCTTATAGGCAACGTATGATCTTTGAGAATGCTGGCCTATTAAAAAATACTTAATTACTTACAACAAAAATTTTTCACTTAATTAGATAGAGGTGAATGTTATGAATAGGTAACTATACAAAATGATGGATGACGTGCAATAATGTGAAATGAAGCGTTGCGTTAGCACACCATTTTCTCTTTTAAAATCCTCAGCAAAATGACCAGAGATGCACGGTGAAACTGCTTATTCCTCTTCTCCTTTGTGAGTAATCTGTGGTTTGTCTTGGAGTCCCCCATTTTTGAAGAATAAAATGTCTCATCTTTTGTTCTCATAAAGCACAGAAAACTTGCTCAAGAGGCTTATGTGCTTGCAACCATACAGAACAGTTTATGTTCCACCAGCTCCTTGGATGGCAATTAGTGTGATTAAATGCTATTCTGTCTTTTAAAGAAATGCAAGCTCCACAACTACCAATACTGCACATGAGTGTTTTCATGGTGCATATGGTGATGAGTGCGTGCTTGCTAACTGCTCCCAGTGTGTGCACTGTCTTACAGACAACAGTGACCTGCAGGAAGAACTTGGGTAGCATGTCCTGATAAAATACATCTTGGAACAAGCGCATAGGGATTGGCCACCCTTTGCCCTCTTTTCACTAGGAACTGTGGAAGTCCTCATTAATGTGTCCAGAGGAAATCATGTCCTACCTGAGAGACCTCACAGACACCTGTGACACAATAGCAGACGGCAAGGCAGCAAGCTTTCCCCGTCCTAGTGACCCTAAAGCAAAGGACCCAACTGTGTGGGAGGTGGTTAATCTGGGCATCCTCTTGGGAAATACCAATACCAAACAGTGTCTTCAGGAGGGTTGAAAACAAGAAAACATGAGATTGCTCCCTGAGACATGCTTTTTATGGATTCATTTGCTGTTAGGGATGGTGTTCCATTTTAAGGCTTCTTTCTCTAGTTAGATTAGCTCTCTGAGGGTGAAACCAGGCTTCCTAGGCGTTTGTCTCCTTCCAAGTGAATAGCCCAGTGGAGGGCATGCCCTGAGGACATGTCAGCACTGTCCAAAGCCAGGAAGTCAGATGGAGCTTTTGGGTTGGGTCTAAACAATGAAGTACATATCTCCTAATTTTAAAGTGATCATATTCAGAGAATGAGGCTTATAAACTGTTATTTTCCATATTACAATTAATTCTAGAGATAATAATAAAAATATTGTCCAAGGAAAGATTTGTTTAGGTGACAGAAGGAAGAGTAAGTTTACCTTTGGGAAATAAATATTACCTGAAAGAGGGTATGAGGGACTCTTCCGGGGTGCTGAGCATGTTCTAGATCTTGATCTGGTTGGTAGTAACATGCCATTCACATATTAAAAACCTATCGAGCTTTGCACACTCATATTTATGTACATTACTATATATGTTATTCCTCAATAAAAACAATAACAAAAGACCTCATCATTTTTGCAGAAGTGCACTAATATGAGAGTTAGTTAAATTCACGGAACGGGCCTGAAAACTCGCAACAAAGTCCTTTGGAAGACAGTTCTTAAGTGTTTAACTTTTCTAAATATCTGAATGCCAATGATCTCATCTGGCCACCACAACTTCCCTGTGATACAGCACACAGTAGTAATAAATAGTCAGTGTTTATTGAGTAAGTACTATAAGCTAAGTGCTTAGTATCCATAATCTTATTACATCCTCACAGCAATTCTATGAAGCCAATATTATTCTTTCCATTTTACAGATAAGGAGACAGATTAGGACAGAGTAAGTAACTTGTACATGGGCAGGAGATGTGAGATGATAAATTCAGAACTTGCTCACAGGACTATCCAGTATCAAAGCAGGTCCTCTCTATTACTCCGTTCAAAATGCAGCAGAATGCATTTTGAGGTTATGCAGCTGTCAATTTAGCAAGGATTTTACAGGGTTGAATTGTTTGAAAGAAATCAATTTCCAGAGCACCATTTTCCTAACAAACTCAAACTGCTCTTTTCAGAGGAACTCTTACTGTGATTCAGTCACGCCTCAATAATCAATGCCAGCACAGAGGAAATTCAGCTCATCACATTCTCCAGCCACTTCCAATTCACCAGTCTGGGATTGCTTGAAGCTTAGATGGAGGCCGTTGTCCTCTATAATAACAATAACATTAATAGCACCTCTTCACTCTCAAGGAGAGCCTGTTACATTTTAAGCTTCGGAGATTTTAGCAGAACTCCCTAAGATCATACCCAGTTTTGTAAATGTTTACAGATGTTTTTCTGGGGTGACATCTAAAACTTTCACGAGGCTCTTAAGAGAGTCTACTGGCCCAACAAGATTGAAGACCACTATTTTAAAGAAACAGTGGACCCTTCTCCACACCAAGGCCAACTCCTTCATTCTCTCATTTAGACCCTCACTCCTACATACTCAAACTTTGGTGTTTCAACTCAAGTCCTTCAGCCTACATCTACGCTCAAATCTGAATCTTCATCTGTAAAATATCTTCCCTTTAGCAACCACGCTACCTTCCTTCTGTTCTTCCTGGCTCTACTTCTTCAAACTCTAAGTACTTTTCATCAAATTATTGTCTGTCTTTTGCTCCTTGCACTACAGCAAGTCCCTGATGATGTCTAATGCAGTGTACACGTTCTAACTCTGATATAAACTCTGTGTGTGTGTGCATGACTTGGTATCATTTGGATAGCAATTTATGGCAGAAACATCCTCTGGTCTGACTCTGAGTCTTTTTACAATTGATAACTGAAAATTTACTTGAAGTTCTTCCTTCCTTTGGACTTGATGACATCATTCTTCACTGTTTCTTTTCCCGTCTCAGGGTCTTCTTTCTCAACCTGTTCTGTGACTTCTTCTCTCCACACAGCAATTCACTTTATAAATAATATTGAAAGAATGAATGGATGGGGATCAGTTTTGATGAGACACTGTTCCAAGCTTGGCTCTGCCTCTGACTGGCTGCCTGGCTTTGAGTGCCTTCCTGGGCCTGTCTGCATTCAGTCTCCTTGCAATGTCATGGGGAGACTGAGATGGTAACATATTGACTGTCCAGCACAGAATAGATGCTCAATAAATTAGTTGATCTTTCTCCCTGCAGGCAAATATTGTTTCTCTTAATGACACCCAGTGTTTTGATGACCATCGTGATGTTGCAAACTCTTAAACACATCTCTGTTTGAGGTCTCTTTACAACTGGAGACTTATTTTTCCCTTTGCTTACCAGGCATCTACATCTGAACCTCCCATGGGCACCTCAAAGGTCACAACTGTGGGTAGCCCTATACCTGCCCTCTGAGACTTCCTTTTACAGTCTCTCCAGCTACCCACTCTTCCGAACCAGCCATGTTGAAGTCATTCTGTAAACCTTCCATTTGGTGGCTAAACCCTTCTCACATGTAATTGGTAAAGAACTCCTTTTGATTTGACCTTCCTCTTTGCTCTGACATCTCCATCTCCATGGACGCTGCTACAGTCCAGACCTCCACTGTTTCCATGTGAGAGTGAACACTGATCTATATGGTCTCCCAGCCTCTAGTCTCATCCTATTTCATCTGATAGTCCCCATTGCTGCAGAAAGTAGCAGTTGCCAATGTCGTGGGGAGATTGGCATAACACATTGACTGTCCAGCACAGAGTAGATGCTCAAGAAGTTAGTTGATCTTTCTCCCTGCAGGCGAATATTGTTTCTCTTATTGACACCCAGCATTTTGATGACCATCATGATGTGGCAAACCTCCTAGAAGGTGTTGCATCACTTTCCTAGAAAGTACTTCTTTACTTCTCTCCCATATGTAAAATCTTTCAGTTACTCTCCATTATCTAGAGCAAGGTTATTCACTCTAGCACTGTCAACATTTGGGGCAGAGTCTTTGCCGTGGGGACTGTCCTATACAGTGTAGGATGCTTAGTGGATCCCTGGTCTCCATCCACCAGATGCCAGTAGCCTGCCCCCCTCCCCAGTTGTAACAGAAAAATATAGACCTTGCCAAGTATCCCCGGGAGGGAGCACAAAGTTGCCCCCGATTGAGAACCACTGACCTGCAAAAATAAAACCTATATTCTCTCTTGGCTTATAATATACCTCAAGATATTGTACCCAAAAATATCTTCGACTTTATCTCCTGAAACTATAACTCACACAGACCCTGAAATCTCTTATAGTTCTACAAAAAGTTTATTCTTTCCAAGTATACCCCACCTTTTATGACTCCCAGACTAAAATGCCCCATTTTTCTATTTTTTGTCCCAATTTTCTACTGGAGTACCTTTTTGTTCTTATCCTTCCAAACTAATCTCAGATAACTTCTCCTGTTGTAAAGTCTTCCCTATCTATACTATAAATAATTTGTCCTTCTTCCTTATGGATCCTACATCACTTGCCATCTATTATAGGACTTGTCACTATAATTTCTTCCTTTCACAAATGTATTTTACCCTGACCACTACTACCACCTACTTACAACTTTTTGAGTTTAGAAAAGAGATTCTATATACTTAGCATGTAGTACAATGCCCAACACATACTAGGAGTCTTGACAGCTATTAGATAGATGAATAAGGGAATGACTGAATGAGTGAATGAATGACGTCACATCCTTCTCTCCCTGGCATGGAAATATGTTGCATGTTCTGCATGCAGAGTGAGTTGCTGGCCTCATGTCAAGGGGGAATACCCTTTAAGAAGCGGATCTGAGCTGCTGCTCTCCATGTTACCTGAAATCCCACCTGTTCCTGAAACTTGCTCTATTGAGACTTGAGTTTCAACTTGATGCTAGAGAAAGTTGTTTAAATTTATTTTACTTTTTATTCATTAATGATTGCATCTGTAAAGTCCCAGTCATAAAAATAATCTTATATTCAGTAAATCCCACTCAGAAATATTCTGCATGAGGCTCTGCTTAGCATATTGATGTGGAATTTATACCCAAGTCTATTTTGGAAAACATCAAATTAAATTTGTTACTATAAAGGAAATAAGAGTGTCCTTGACCTCCCAAGACTTAGATGATCAGCAGTTTTTAAATTACATTCCTTAAAAGCAAACTTTGATTTTTAAAGCACTGGGCATGAAGCTGTAATCAAAGGCACTGATGATATTTAGATGATTTAGAAGAGCACAAGCTGATCTGCCAACATTCAGCTTGCAGGATACATTTATCTTCCATAAGTAGTATGAAACACCTTTGTTTTTATATAGATTATATTACTTTAGAAAATTATAGGTTTTGCCTTGTTATATTACTTACAGTCAAAATAAATGATTATGGATATTTATAATTACAAGCAGCAGCTCATTAAAAGGGGCTGGTTTTATTGAGGCTTTGCTTTATTTCTATTGGAATAATTTTATGCACACAGCAGCATTACAAATAGAATGTACCAGAGGATGATTTTAGGAACTTAGTTCAAAAGCCCTCTCAGGATTTTGCATACATTTTAAATAATATTCAGCTAAACACGTAATCACATGTTGCTCATATATTTCCAAAAACCCCATATGGTTAGAAGTGCCTGCCAGATTTCTCTGTTTTGATAAACAGAATGACATTTAATTGAACAGCCCTGAAAAATACCTTCTTTCTTGACTTTATACTCAGGCGAGTTAATAAAGTCCCCATTTCAGATGATGAAATGACACATTTCCTGCCCCTATTCTGGTTTTCTGCCTCAAACGTCTTCCTGGAGAGACTCCATGTATGCCAGCCTTCTCAAGGATTTAAGAGTATTAAACCAAGGGTAGATGGTAGCTAGTGGTCTTTGATCTTACTACACTTGTTATTATTCATTTTATTCTTCTTTTCTGTTTTTTTTTTTTTGTTTTTTTTTTTGTTTTTAGATATGGTGGGGTCTCACTATGTTAGCCAGGTTGGTCTTGAACTCCTGGCCTCAAGCAATCCTCCCACCTCAGCCTCCAAAATGTTAGGATTAGAGGTGTGAGTCACCACACCTGGCCTGGTTGTTGTTGATTTTTAAAAAGTGATTTCTTACTTCTTGTCCATGAAACTTGGTGTGTTCTAAATAGGTTGTTTGTTTCACTATATGACATTCCATATATTTACCATTAATTCCAATTAATAGGAATTCCAATAGAATGGCTGAAATAAATCAAGTAGAACAATTACTAACTCCTTTAGACATTATTATGTTAGGTTGTAATATTTTCTACACTGGCTCTATCTATGGGTCATTGCATCTAGCTATTTAGATGGCAAGGAAATGTAATTGAACTAAAAATCCTAGTCATTGAGAAACGGGCTGTTTTTGTTTTGCTTGGCTTTTTACCTGCTGGCTGGTTCCTCATCTTTGAGGTTTGCTCTGACAGCTCTGAAGCTTGGGCAATATACAACAATATAGGCAAAGTAAAGAAACAATTAGGTTGTATGATATTAATACATTCCCATCCTGAAAACCACAGTTTTAAAATACTCCTATTGTTTCCCCTGTCCTCTGCTCATTTGACAGTTACCACCAGCAGCTTTGGGCAGAGGGGGACAGAAGTGCATGTGTTGTCACCTGCCGCTCTGCTGCTTCCATAGCCCATGTTAGGAATGAGCATGGTGTAGGTTAAGTACAACTACACAATAGTCATCAATTCCCAATGTTATCAATACATTAGAAAAGGGCTTTGATTTCCAATTAAGTACTGAATAATTGAAAGAAAAATGTGTTGTTGCAGGTTGTTGAGAAACACCTCTACCTCCATTTACCCTTTCATTAAGAAACAGGGATAAAAAATATTGTGATATCAGGATATCTAGAATTTGGAAGATGTGGAATCATTCGTTGAGTCCAAGGGCAATCCAGAAAATAAGCTGTGATTCAGACTCCGGTGTGCTCCATGGATGCCATGGGTCATCCAGGAGTCTTGTTACCTAGATGGGGAGGAGGAACCACCTGGGAGGAATTTATTCTAAGGAAAAAAGTCATCCTGGCATAGTGACTTTGACCCAGATCAAAAGCCTGGCTTGTTGAAGAGGAGCCGAATTCTAGGAATGGTATGTTTACAGTGAGTGCTGTGTTTCCCAGATTTTCCCATCCATCCATAAGGATCTGCACATTTTAGGAAGAGAGAGAGAGAGAATTCAGAAAAAGAACTGAATGAGAGTGCAGTAGTAGATTAGCTCAGCAGATCTGTGTTGTCCAAACCCCGTACTTTCCAAAGAAACGTCCGCTCTTTGACAACCTTCCAGGAGATAACCTCTAAGCCCTAGGAATATCCCGCCTGATAATAATGTATTTGTTTACCTGGAGCTTTGAGTTATGCTAGATAGTTAATGCTAACAATGTGACGTACAGTAGGAGCTTTGGGCCACCTGTATCAGTCTTGACCTCTGGAGGGGCTGGCAACTAAGTTCAGTCATGCAGACAGTCTGCCATGTCTACATGCCCCAAAACCACACTGGATGCCAGGGTTGGAGGAGCTCCCTGGGCAGCAATGCTCTGTGCATGTTTCCTCACCTCACTGCTGGGAGAATTAAATGTCATTTGGTTCAATTTTCCAGCTGCTGAAAAACTAATTCTGTTGGGGAGAAATTAATAATGTAGCTTAAAAGGAAGAATGTTGATTGTGTAGATTTTGTAGAATTTTTTTTTTAAATGTTAAGGGAAGAAGGGAAGACCAACTATGTAGAAAAGGGAGCCTTTATTATGAACACACAGCTCTTTAAAAGAAGTAATACCCATGTAGAATAAAAGTAAAGAAAAAAGAAATAATTCAGATAATCACATAAGATTATATTTAATCTTACATGTTATACTTACATATTTTATTTGAGACAGAGTCTCACTCTGTTGCCCAGGCTGAAGTGCAGTGGCATGATCTTGGCTCACTGCAACCTCTGCCTCCTGGGTTCAAGTGATTCTTGTGCCTCAGCCAACCGAGTAGCTGGGATCACAGGTGCGTACCACCATTCCTGGCTAATTTTTTCTGCGTTTTTGAGAGAGATGGGGTTTCATCATGTTGGCCAGGCTGGTTTCAAACTCCTGGCCTCAAATGATCTGCCTGTCTCAGCCTCCCAAAGGGCTGGGATTACAGGTGTGAGCCACTGTGCCCAGCCACTTACATGAAACATCTGATCACATTGAATTCAAAATATATGAATATGTTATACAGAAAAATGTTTTGAAAGTCCAATGAAAATTAATAACCAAATAGAATGTTTTACTTAGTCATTTTTGACTTATCTTTATAATAATTTTGTTTTATAATGTGAAAAATAGATCTATTGCTCATCTTGTCAAAAATATTTATGTACAGAACTGTATTTTAAAACAAGTACAAAAGAAAAATAGTGTATGAATATTTTATTACCTCTCAAAATAGCCTTACTTGAAAAGACCATCACTCCATGGCCAATGGATCTACTTGATCCTGAAATAACTGTGGGTGGGGTGTATCTGTTACTATCAGCAGGCCAACCTTACAGCAACAAGAAGAAAGGCCTTTGACAACCTGAGGGTCACCACTGGGATTTCTATGGCCAATTTAAGTGGGAGGAATGAACAGGAAACCAGGTGACATTTTTTGAAGCAAAAATGACAAGAATCTCTCACTTAGTACCTTTTAGTCATCATTTCTTGGAAACAACTATACATCATACAGTTGCATGCAGGGAAATAAATTGAATATGTACTTTGTAAGAGAGCTTGGCAATTAGTAAGTGGCAATGACCATCCCTCAAAGTTATAAAGGAAGGGCAGTCCAATAGTATAGTTTTGTATTTGGGGCAGTATTTTGATAGAGGCATTTGAGCAACATACATTAAGCAGAGGCAGGCAGATGAATGGGTGGCTCTATTCTCTGCAAATCCATCACCACTTTCGTGATACTCCTAACCTCTTCACTGCCTGCCAGTTTACTGGAGTCCTTGCATCACTGTAGTACATCCATCAGTACAGACTGTTATTCCTGCTGAGTAAAGGTAGTACAGAATAACAGTACAGCCTTTTATTACTGATGAAAGTTGTCAATATTGAGGTCCAAAGAGGAATCTGACTTTTTTTCTAAGTTAAAAATAGTAAGCATGGTACATAAATTAATGCAATTGTTTTGCATGTGAACTTCTGCTATAATAGTCCCTCAAAAAGCAAGAATATGAAAAGAATGATAATTCAGCCTTGTTGTAGCTGAAAGGATTTGAATGGTATTTCTCGACATTTTGTTGGCTTATAAGTGAACCATGGCACAGAATGCAATGGACACAGGGACATTTCTTTTGTCATAGTATCTTTCACAAGTGAAATTCCCTAGTTAGACTATAAATAAAAACAGCTGTGCAATTTCAGACAAGTTCCACAAACCGAAGATGGGTCAAATTTAAAAATGAAACAGTTATTGTGGAGTTTATGTTCCTCCAGCTTTTAAATATCATTACAAACAATGTAATAATGCATTTTAGACTAGTAGTGGTTTTTCAAAAGTGAAACCAGGAGATTCCAACATTAATCTAGAAAATTGATTTTGGTGTGTATCTTTTGCTACTATTGTTATGAAAAACAAAACATATATAGAGAAAAAGTATATTTCCATCAATAGAACTATTAAGTTACACATTTGATTAAACGTATTTTGAAGTAGACTCACAAATGGAATGAGATTGAGAGCCTCGATATCTACTGAAAAGCCAAGTTTGAAAATGTTAAAAGTTTATTATTTGAATAGAAGTCATTTATTATTCAGAGCTCTGCTGTAAATATTTTATAAATGATACAACCAGCCTCATCTTAAGAGAGTTCAGCAATACTCTTTAAAAAATCTGGATGAATTAAGTGTCATTCACTCAAATACAAAACAGAAATAGAGATAAATTATGAGAACAGCTTTTTTATTTTTATTTTTTTTATTTTTATTTTTTGAGATGGAGTTTCCTCTGTTGCCCAGGCTGGAGTGCAGAGGCAGGATCTCGGCTCACTGCAAGCTCTGCCTCCCAAATTCACGCCATTCTCCTATCCCAGCCTCCCGAGTAGCTGGGACTACAGGTGCCCGCCACCACACCTGGCTAATTTTTTGTATTTTTAGTAGAGATGGAGTTTCACCGTGTTAGCCAGGATGGTCTCAATCTCCTGACCTTGTGATCCACCCTCCTCGGCCTCCCAAAGTGCTGGGATTACAGGCATGATACACTGCGCCTGGCCTATGAGAACAGTTTTGTTGTTGCTGTTGTTTTGAGACAGAGTCTCACTCTGTCGCCCAGGCTGGAGTGCAGTGGTGCAATCTTGGCTCACTGCCACCTCCGCCTCCTGGGTTCAAGCAATTCTTCTGCTCCAGCCTCATGAGTAGCTGGGACTACACGCGCCCACTGCACCCGGCTAATTTTTGTATTTTTAGTGGAGATCAGGTTTCACCATATTGGCCAGGCTGATCTCGAACTCCTGGACCCATGCACCCACCTTGGCCTCCCAAAGTGCTGGAATTACAGGCGTGAGTCACCTAGCCTGGCTGAGAACAGTTTTTAAAAATTGTGTATGGTAGAGGAAGGAAAACACCTTTAACTTAGTAAAGGAGTCTTATAAATATAAGAAACAGCTCCCTAATAAAGATAAGAAGATAGTCCATGACTTCATGGCGCTTTCAAGATCAAATTAACAACCCAGTGCCCCTGCCAACCTCAATTTAGCAGTAATTCCAGGTAGTTAATTACCTTGCCCAAAATTGCAGAGGCAGTTGGCATCTGACCCAGAATGTGTCTCCTAATTTGTTCTAAACCTCATCAGTTTTACTATATTATTAGAATCCATAATATATATGTATTATATATTAATCTACCCAAAAATGTTATAGTTGGATTCCTGAAGTTGCCTTTTGAGGGTAACATTCTTTGGTTTCTTTCTAGACATGTTTTCTTTAATTAGCCCTTTACTCTTGAGTAGTCCCAGGTCATATGGCACTGATAAGTAGGGGTAATGATTTTGTATGTTTCTAATTGGGGAGAAGTTTCAGGAACTCTGGAGCCTATACAGAGAAAGGAGTTCCTTCTCAATTGCCCCCAAAACTGCAGCTCCTGATGCCATCACTATAACTCCTAGAGCACTGCTTTCAGAGATTTTGTGAGGCAATGGATAGTTATGTTATTCAGAAGTCCTTTTCTTCTCTCCTATTGACACAGAAGATCATAAACTCAGATCTCAGTCTCCCCGTGTGTTTCACACATCACTAGAGACCCTGAAAATATCACACTGACCCAGTCTAATTGAGTCCCATGTGTGTCTGCATTGTTTCCCAACTAGGAGAGAACTGACTGATAATGAACTAAATTCATGACTCACCTAGACAAGATTTCAAAGGTTAGGTCATGCTAATAAAGTGTCCCTGCATTACAATTGTCTATAGATTTCTATGCACAAAGGTAAAATTAAATTCAGCCACAAAATTATATACTTTGAGAAAAAAAAATCTATGTAATAAAAATTTTAAAAAATATATAGGACCTGTAGATGCTAACACCACGAGGCTCCTCTGAGGGCCTGAGTGCTGGGTTCTTGCAAGATCAGCCAGCCCACCTGCCCATGCTCCTCGCTGATTGGTCGGCTCAGTGTGCATTGCAGGTGGCAGGGCTGTGTGGGGTCACGCCCCCTGCAGGCATGCCCTACCTCTAAGGGACCACTCAAGGAATCTGTGGACCCAGGGAGCGAGGGTGGCTCTTTGAGGCCTCTGTCCCCACGGTATTCCAGCTCCTCATCCTGGCAAAGGAAGCAAGGAACCGGGAATGGGGAATGCTGGGAATCCTGTCCTGAGGAATGAGGCCAAGTGGATGAAGCCTAGGACCTCACCCCCGGGCTCGTTCCAGCCACCCCTGCCCCTTTGGGTGCAATGGCCATCACCCTGTGGGTGGGGCCCAGGCTCCCTCCCATTCTCTCTGTGCTCCCAAAACACCCAGCTGCATCCTTTTTATCAATGGATTGTGCTTTTATGTTTTATCTAAGAAAACTGTTGACTCTCTGCTATACGCTAAATGTTTTTCCCCAGCATATGTCACTCTGTTGAACCCACCAATCCCACCACTGGGTATCTACCCAAAGGAAAAGACATCATTACATCCAAAAGACACCAGAACTCATATGTTTATCACAGCACCACTCATAATAGCAAAGATATGGAATCAACATTCAGGTGCCCAACAACAGATAATTGGATAAAGAAGATGTGGTTTATATGTGAAATGGAATAGTATTCAGCTATGAAAAAGAATGAAATCGTGTCATTTGCAGCACCACGAATGGAACTATAGACCATTATTTTAAGTGAAACAAGTAAAACACAGACAAATATTGCATGTTCTCACTTATAAGGGAACGGAGCAATGAGTTATACAGGAACATAGAGATTGGAAAGATAGACACTGGAAACTCAGAAGGGTGGGAGAGTGTTGAGAAATTACTTAAAGGATACAATGTACATTATTCAGGTGATGGGAACACTAAAAGCCCAGACTTCACCACTACACAATAGATCCATGTACCAAAATTGCCCTCGGCGCCCTTAAACTTAAAATAAATGTTTGATTTTGCTGGGTCAAAATTAAAGGGTTTTTGAAAGCTTTTGGTTAAAATCATTCCTGGTGATAAAAATGAAACTGATAAACACTTCTATAATACTTGACAACAGAATTATAAAGAGAAATGATGCATGAATACATCTTAATTCTTGCCTTAGGAATATTCTCTAACTAAAGTACCCAAAGGCTTAAATATGCCCATTTTATGCCAGAGTAGAAATACCTCTGCAATTTAATCTATAAATATAAAAGGAAAACTTTTGCTTAAGTACACAGACACACACGTGTGTGTGTGCATTATACATATATATCTTTTTACCCTCCAAAGGCAACTTCAATTTTCTTAGATAAAACATAAAAGCACAATTCAATGATAAAAAGGATGCAGCTGGGCATGTTGGAAGCACACAGGGCATGGGAGGGAGCCTGGGCCCCACCAGCAGGGTGATGGCCATTGCACCCAAAGGGGCAGGGGTGGCTGGAACGAGCCTGGAGGCAAGGTCCTAGGCCCTGTTCACTTGGCCTCCATTCCTTAGGGCAGGGTCCCCTGGCACTCCCCACTCCCGGGTCCTTGCTTCCTTTGCCAGGATGAGGAGCTGGAATATCATGGGGACAGGGTCCTCAGCGCCACCCTCTCCCTGAGTCCACAGCTACCATGGGCTGTCCCTTAGCGGGAGGGCATGCCTGCAGGGGGCGTGGCCCCAGAGGCCCACCACCCACAAGTGCACTGAGTCAAACAATCAGCGAGGAGTGCGGGCAGGCAGGCTGGGTGCTCTCAAGAGAACCAAGGACCCGGGCCCTCAGAGGAGCCTTGTGGTGCCAGCGTCTGCAGGTCATCTGAGCGAGCAACGTGGGGGATCCCTCAGGTGTTGTGCCCACGGTGGGGAGGCGGGGAAGGCGGGCATGAGGCCCTTTAGGGATGAACTTGTGAAGCACAGGGCTGCCCCAGGCTGACCTGTGAGGAAATGGCCCTAGCGTCGTTGTCTGGGGCTTGAGTCAGGGCAAGGCCCTGAGGGCATGCTGGGGTGGGCCAGGGCCGACAGCTGGAGCTGCTCAGGTGGCTCCCAGGACCAGGGAGCGGCCCCGGGGCCTGTGCATATATGCAGAGGTTGGGGAGTTGGTGTGGGTCCCTCCTGCCTGGCTGCCCAGCAGGACACTTGGAGTCACCAGAGGTCCCCTGGGCGTCCATGCAGACTAGTAGCGGTGCCCACCCTTGATTGTCCGAAACAGGTGCACAAGAGGTTACTCCCATTGAGATGGCTGGGGAGCTCTGTTACCCCGCAGCCCTTCCGGCCACACGGGGTTGCTGGGGGACCCAGGGGCAGGGCTGAGCACTGTCCCAGTGGCTCCACGAGGATCCCCCACAGGCCGCGGAGTTCAGGTGTGCGCGGCAGCTGTGAGCTCTGCAGCCAGCCCCGATGACGGGCTGTACGGACCAGAACAGGAGGGGATGCTGGCATCTTCTCTGTGATCCCTTCTGCTCCCACGGGAGCCGCGGGGCAGGCCGGCCCCTCCCGGAGTTTTTTTTTTTTTTTTTTCTTGTCGCCCAGGCTGGATTGCAGAGGCTGGATCTCAGCTCACTGCAAGCTCCGCCTCCCGGGTTTACGCCATTCTCCTGCCTCAGCCTCCCGAGTAGCTGGGACTACAGGCACCCACCACCTCGCCCAGCTAGTTTTTTTTGTATTTTTTAGTAGAGACGGGGTTTCACCGTGTTAGCCAGGATGGTCTCAACATCCTGACCTCGTGATCCGCCCGTCTCGGCCTCCCAAAGTGCTGGGATTACAGGCTTGAGCCACCGTGCCCGGCCCCTCACCCTTCTTGAACCCGCGATCCCGATGGCTCTCCTTTCACACACCCCGTTTCCTTACTGTATCTTTGCACTCACAAGGTTCAGGAGTCACCTCTAACATCCGAGGACAGCCAGCCGCGAAGCCCGTGGGCAGGAAGCTCATCAAGAGGCCTGCGAAGGCCCCACCCAGTGGAGGCTCAGGTTACGGCCACCCAGGAAATGGAGCATGGAGGTAAAAACAGTCCAGGGGAGCAGGAAGAAGGTGCGCGCTCAACGGGACGGTCTGTCTGCTCTCTGCGTGGGGGGCACACAGGCAGCATACAGGCAGCTCGAGACCCCCCGGCCCCTTTGTTGCTTTGGAGTTCACCTTGCACGCGCTAAGATGCCCAAGCTTTTCAAAGCAGGCTCAAACCTTAGGTTTCCCATGGGAGGTTCTTCCTTATACCAGGGTTTACAGATACTCTTAGAGCAGCTCTTCTCCATGGGTGCGGTCCTGACGTCCAAGGGATCTAACATATAGTGCCTTGTTTACCGGGACTTGAACCCCAAAAGCCTTGCAAAAATGCCTCTGTAAAATGGTCCCAATGATCCCATGTATAGCGCCGCTTTAAAGCTTTAATGGGCAGAGAGCCAAAAGAGTCCACAAATAGTATATTTCTCCACAAAAAAAGTCCACAACAGTGTCTTCCTCTTAAAAAAAAAAAAAAAAAAAAAAGTGTCTTTTTTGTTTTCATGCAGGAAAGACTTCAGCAATTGATGAGCAGCAGGAAAGAGACCATTTTGCTGAAATCGATGTGGAAGACAAGGCGTAAAGTCAGTTTTGCCTGTCAGATAATGTCTTCTAAGAAAAATCAGCTTTGGAGCCAAGCATGGTGGCTCACGCCTGTAATCCTAGCACTTTGGGAGGCCGAGGTGGGTGAATCACTTGAGGTCAGGAGTTCGAGACCAGCCTGGCGAATACGGTGAAACCCCATCTCACCAAAAATACAAATGTTAGCCAGGCGTGGCGGCATTTGCCTGCAATCCCAACTATTCAGGAGGCTGAGGCATGAGAATTGCTTGAATCTGGGAGACAGAGAAGTCAGCTTTGGATCATATAATCACTGTTCTATGCAGAACATTTAACATAAGACATTTCTTCTTAAACATGGCATTTTGTGTAGCATTATGTTAAAATTTTGATGTAACATTTTTCTTCTTTTTTATTATAGGAATACATGTGCAGAACGTGCAGGTTTGTTACACAGGTACACACGTGTCATGGTGGTTTGCTGCACCCATCAACCCATCATCTACATTAGGTATTTCTCGTAATGCTATCCCTCTTCTAGCCCTCCACCCCCGACAGACCCCAGTGTGTGATGTTTCCCCTCCCTGTGTCCATGTGTTCTCGTTGCTCAACTCCCACTTATGAGTGAGAACATGCAGTGTTTGTGTTTTCTGTTCCTGTATGAGTTTGCTGAGAATGATGGTTTTCAGCTGCATCCATGTCCCTGCAAAGGACATGAACTCATCCTTTTTTATGGCTGCATAGTATTCCATGATGTATATGTGCCACATTTTCTTCATCTAGTCTATCATTGGTGGGCATTTGGGTTGGTTCCAAGTCTTTGCTATTGTGAATACTGCTGCAATAAACATATGTGTGCATGTGTTTTTACAGTAGAATGATTTACAATCCTCTAGGTATATATCCAATAATGGGACTGCTGGGTCAAATGGTATTTCTGATTCTAGATCCTTGAGGAATCACCACACTATCTTCCACATTGGTTGAACTAATTTACACTTCCACCAACAGTGTAAAAGCATTCCTATTTCTCAACATCCTCTCCAGCATCTGTTGTTTCCTGACTTTTTAATGATCAGTATTCTAACTGGCATGAAATGGTATCTCATTGTGGTTTTGATTTGCATTTCTCTAATGACCAGTGATGACAAGCTTTTTTTCATATGTTCGCTGGCTGCATAAATTTCTTCTTTTGAGAAGTGTCTGTTCATATCCTTCACCCACTTTTTGATGGGGTTGTTTGTTATTTTTCATGTAAATTTGTTTAAGTTCCTTGTAGATTCTGGATATTAGCCCTTTGTCAGATGGATAGATTGCAAAAATTTTCTCCCATTCTGTGGGTTGCCTGTTCACTCTGATGATAGTTTCTTTTGCTGTGCAGAAGCTCTTTAGTTTAATTAGATCCCATTTGTCTATTTTGGCTTTTGTTGCCATTGCTTTCAGTGTTTTAGTCATGAAGTCTTTGCCCATGCCTATGTCCTGAATGGTATTGTCTAGGTTTTCTTCTAGGGTTTTTATGGTTTTAGGTCTTACGTTTAAGTCTTTAATTCATCTTGAGTTAATTTTTGTGTAAGGTGTAAGGAAGGGATCCAGTTTCAGTTTTCGGCATATGGCTAGCCAGTTTTCCGAACACCATTTACTAAATAGGGAATCCTTTCCCCATTTCTTGTTTTTCTCAGGTTTGTCAAAGATCAGATGGTTGTACACGTGTGGCAGTATTTCTGAGGCCTCTGTTCTGTTCTACTGGTCTATATATCTATTTTGGTACTAGTACCATGCTGTTTTGGTTACTGTAGCCTTGTAATACAGTTTGAAGTCATGTAGCATGATGCCTCCAGCCTTTTTCTTTTTGCTTAGGATTGTCTTGGCTATACAGGCTCTTTTTTTGTTCCATATGAAATTCAAAGTAGTTTTTTCTAATTCTGTGAAGAAAGTTAATGGTAGCTTGATGGGGATAGCATTGAATCTATAAATTACTTTGGGCAGTATGGCCATTTTCACAATATTGATTCTTCCTAACCATGAGCATGGAATGTTTTTCCATTTGTTTGTGTCCTCTCTTCCTTCTTTGAACAGTGGTTTGCAGTTCTCCTTGAAGAGGTCCTTCGCACCCCTTGTAAGTTGTATTCCTTGGTATTTTATTCCCTTTGTAGCAATTGTGAATGGGAGTTCACTCATGATTTGGCTGTCTATTACTGGTGTATAAGAATGCTTGCAATTTCTGCACATTGATTTTGTATCCTGAGACTTTGCTGAAGTTGCTTATCAGCTTAAGGATGTTTTGGGCTGAGATGATGGGGTTTTCTAAATATTCAATCATGTCATCTGCAAACAGAGACAATTTGACTTCCTCTCTTCCTATTTGAATACTCTTTATTTCTTTCTCTTGCCTGATTGCCCTGGCCAGAACTTCCAATACTATGTTGAATAGGAGTGGTGAGAGAGGGCATCCTTGTCTTGTGCTGGTTTTCAAAGGGAATGCTTCCAGCTTTTGCCCATTCAGGATGATATTGGCTGTGGGCTTGTCATAAATAGCTCTTATTATTTTGAGATATGTTCCATCAATACCTAGTTTATTTAGAGTTTTTAGCATGAAGGGATGTTGAATTTTATCAAAGGCCTTTTTCTGCATCTATTGAGATAATCATGTGGTTTTTGTCATTGGTTCTGTTTATGTGATGGATTACATTTATTGATTTGTGTATGTTGAACCAGCCTTGCATCCCAGGCATGAAGCCGACTTGATAGTGGTGGATAAGCTTTTTGATATGCTACTGGATTCGGTTTGCCAGTATTTTACTGATGATTTTCACATTAATGTTCATCAGGGATATTTGCCTGAAATTTTCTTTTTTTCTTGTGTCTCTGCCAGGTTTTGGTATCAGGATCATGCTGGACTCATAAAATGAGTTAGGAAGGAATCCTTCTTTTTCTGTTTGGAATAGTTTCAGAAGGAATGGTACCAGCTCCTCTTTGTACCTCTGGTAGAATTCAGCTGTGAATCCGTCTGATCCTGGGGTTTTTTTGGTTGGTAGGCTATTACTGCCTCAATTTCAGAACTTGTTATTTGTCTATTCAGGAATTCAACTTCTTCCTAGTTTAGTCTTGGGAGGGTGTATGTGTCCAGGAATTTATCCATTTCTTCCAGATTTTCTAGTTTATTTGCATGGAGGTATTTATAGTATTCTGATAGTAGTTTGTATTTCTGTGGGATCAGTGGTAATATCCCCTTTATCATTTTTTATTGTGTCTATTTGATTCTTGTCTCTTTTCTTCTTTAATAGTCTGGCTAGCAGTCTATTTTGTTAATCTTTTCAAAAAACCAACTCCTGGATTCATTGATTTTTTTGAAGAGTTTTTCATGTCTCTATCAACTTCAGTTCTGCTCTGATCTTAGTTATTTCTTGTTTTCTGCTAGCTTTTGAATGTGTTTGCTCTTGCTTCTCTAGTTCTTCTAATTGTGATGTTAGAGTATTGATTTTAGATCTTTCCCACTTTCTCCCATGTGCATTCAGTGCTATAAATTTCCCTGATGTAACTTTTTTTTTTTTTTTTTTACAGGGTTGAAATCCAGAAGTTAGAAGATATCGCAGGTATGTTTTAGGAGCTATTTGTAGTTTATGAAAATTGTTTTCAATCATACAACTGTTACAGTAGGCTGTACGAATTAGTGGACAAGACTGTCTTAAATGCCTTCTTCTCATATATAGCATTTAACATAATCTGTTTGATAAATTTTTCTTACTTACCTTTTCGATGTTGATGTGGAATGTGAGAATTCTTCTAATAATGGGGAAGTGAGAGGGATGGCTTTTCTTTCATACACGTGGAAATTTAATTGTTTGGGAGATATTAGAGGACACTGGAGGAGAAACAGCTCTATTCGTCCCTTTTAGTGTACACACATTAAGTCATATGTCAGTTTTTTTAGCTTTTATTTTAGGTTTGGCGGTACGTGTGCAGGTTTATTATAAAGATAAATTGCATGTCACGGGGGTTTGGTATACAGATTATTTTGTTACCTAGGTTATAGCGTAATACCAGATGGGTGGTTTTCGATCCTTACCCTCCTCCTACCCTCCACCCTTAAGTAGGCCCAGTTGTCTGTTGTTCCCCTCTTCCTGTCCGTATGTACTCAGAGTTTTTAATATGAGTTTTTCATGTTTCTAATTTAGCTATTCTGTTGTCACAGCTTTCTGATTTTGTTTTCTTTAAAGTACCAGAAAAAAATTGAATTCTCTAAAATGATTATTTTCTATTATTATTCCAGTAATAAACTGTGTAGTAGAAAAGTAAAGACAACTTTTCTACCCAGTGAGAAACATGTAATTAATTGGATCCAAAACCGCATAAATTTTATACTGCCATGTGAAATATTAGTTGTACTGTTATAGGACCATTTTTTCAAAAATGTTTGAGAAAATTTCTGTAGAGACCATGAAGACAATACTCATTTTTAAAAAGCTCAATTCAGTTTTCAGCTCTTCTATAGCAATGATTCATACAAGCAGTATATTTGGAAAGCTTTGCTCTGCTTGGTGGTGAAAAAGTGCTTGTTTTGTGAGCTGCCTGATACATCGACCACTATAGATGGATACTGTGTGTAAGAAATATTTGAGCCGGGTGCGGTGGCTCACGCCTGTAATCCCAGCACTTT
Organism: Piliocolobus tephrosceles; assembly: GCF_002776525.5. Classification (NCBI taxonomy): domain Eukaryota; kingdom Metazoa; phylum Chordata; class Mammalia; order Primates; family Cercopithecidae; genus Piliocolobus; species Piliocolobus tephrosceles. Next base: position 12,527,425 of record NC_045456.1, on the reverse strand, counting down.
GGGAGGCCGAGGCGGGCGGATCACGAGTTCAGGAGATCGAGACCATCCTGGCAAACACGGTGAAACCCCGTCTCTATTAAAAATACAAAAAATTAGCAGGGGCGTGGTGGTGGGCACCTGTAGTCCCAGCTACTCGGGAGGCTGAGGCAGGAGAATGGCGTGAACCCGGGAGGCAGAGCTTGCAGTGAGCCGAGATTGTGCCACTGCACTCTAGCCTGGGCAACACAGCGAGACTCCGTCTCAAAAAAAAAAAAAGAAAAAAAAGAAAAGAAATATTTGAATTATGGTGATCTTTTATGACTGCTGAAAACTGTTCTTAGCAATTGATGGTAGATCTCTGATGTGAAACCATGTTTAGGAAAGCATTCCTTGCAGTATTACAGTTTTCTGAAACACAGCACTATGGATAAAAATGTCATATAAAAAGCTCCCAGAAAATATTTCAAACGTGTTTTTAAATGTATTTCTTTATCTACTTAAACCTAAATTTTTATACCCATGGACATTGCTTCTTTTATTAAAATACAGTTAATAGCATCAATCACTAGATTGCTTAAAAATACTTTCCTTATTGTGTATTAAGCTATGTCTACCCTTTGGTGGTCTTATTTTTATGTCCTTTACTTAATGAGTTGTGACAGCATTTCATGGAAACACGTCCTTTGAATTGTAGGACATTTTATAAATGTAGAAATTAAAGTCTGTTTGTTACCCTTTCTGCACATTTAAAAAATATAAACTGTTTTAACTATTTGCTTTTTTTTTCATCAACTGTCAATTAAGTGATTTGCTGTTATACCAATTGGAATTGGAAAACTATTATTAATACCTGAAAGGTTTTACAGAAAATAAGGAGTAAATCTTACTTTTTTGAAATGATCTTTCCATTTTACATTTTAAATATCCTTCCGATATTGCTGAACCATCATGTCCCATATTGTTTTCAATATATGCAAATCAACTACTTTTCAACATTAACTTTTAATGTATTTTCATTTACTATCTAGCTGAAATTAAAAAGGGTCTTGCTGCAAAGAGAAAAAGGATTGAAAGGGTTGCAAAAGCTTGCAACGAAACAAAGAACAAAATTAAACACATCTTGAAAACAATACAACTAAAAATGTATGATTGTTGGCTTTTTTGAATAATGATATTTCTATCATTTCTTTGTATTCACTGGTGCAGAATTTCAAAAAGTATCCTGTACATATTGGCGTCTGCAGTGAACAACATGTTTTACTTGACTGTTCCCTAAGCAGGTAAGTTTCTTTTGTTTTATAACCTAAGTTTAACAGAATTAAGAGATATTACCTAGAAGCCAATGAAGATAACCTCTTTTTGCCTTCCAGATAAAAATAGTCTTCCTGTAAAATTAATTTTTATCAATTTCTAGAAATATGGCAGCTGTATGTAAGATAAATGTCTTCAACTTTTAGTCTGTAGATCTTTAACAATATTAAGTTATGTGGAAAGGGACAACCTTATGTTGTAAATAAGTTATCTATTTTAGTTAAATTGTTTTCACTATCCCTTTTAGAAAATCATTATTGTACCAAAGTGGAGAAATAGTTAAGTGAAGTATTTCTTTTGGGAAATCTTACGGGATGAACGGCTATGATATTCTTGAACCTACTTATGAGAACCCATATGTTATTTAGTTTGAGGAAATGAAAAGTAAACTGCTGTTAGAGAAAATGATTGTTTCTGGGAAATATATAGTGCTGTAAACCCTCCTTTGTCTTCAGCACGTAAAGAATGTAAGATAGCTGCTCTACTAGTCAGTTAGGAAGGAATCCTTTCAGAATGAGAGTAACTCATTTCACCTTTTCCCAAAAAGAAGATTTCAGCTGCTATTATTCCCTTGCTACTTTATTGTATAAATTATGTCAAGTCAGTTTTGGTTTGAATAGGATTAATTTTTCATCTCCCTATGACATATGACCATGTTACTTATTATGTGTTACAGGCAGAAACATAGTTATGGATGTTCTGTGAAGTTGCTGAATGTCCTTGAAGAATACATCACAGGTGAGCAGAAAGATGAAGAAGAAAGGAGAAGAACTAATTGTTGGTATCCAGCTTAGCTTTATGATTAACCTATTGTAACAATGTCTCAGGTAGTAATAGTTCATGCAGAAATCCAGCAAAGGAGGAGGACAGCATGAGCCCAGAGAGGGGGGCCTGTTAGTGGACTCATGGACTAGGGGGATATAATTGCCATGCAGCATTAGGGGTCCAACTGAGGTCAGCGTCATAGGGATCAAGAAGTTAAAGTCAGCCCAGATGGCATCTTTGTGCAAGAGCAACTTCAGTACTGGAATTTCCTGGGTTGGGGTGTAGCTGAGCACATTGATAGAGGGAGAGTTGGTTGGGCAGGGCATACATATACATATATATATATATATATATATGGGAGGGCGAGGGTTATGATGACTGGCTGTGGAATTTCAGCTGGGACTGAGTTACCTGAACACATGGGGGTGGGGTATTGGGCAGTGAAAAGTGCTCCATCCATTGGGTGTTGGGTCCCTACAGATTCCTGAGCTGTAGTACTGAAGTGAGTGACCTACAGTGACAGGGAGGTAGTGGCTGTGTATGTTGGGAAGATGAAGAAATAGCTGAGTGGAGTGATCAGGGGCTGGGACTCTGCAGCCACATTGCTTGGGATCCAACTCCAGTTTGACCATCACTAGCTCAGAAACATGGGCAAATTATTTATCTCTGTGCCTCAGTTGCCTTATCTACGAAAGGAGACATGGTAAGAGTACCTACCTCAGAGTTGTTTGAAGGACGAAAGGGTTCTTATGTAACGGGTTTATTTAAGTTTTTCAGGATGCGATCTCACCCATGGTTGCTCTTTATCGTTGCTATCATTGCTATTATTAATATTACGGGAGATGTTGCAGTCACTGGGAATGACAAAATCTAGGGGATGACTGTGTGAGTGAGTGCCACGTAGAGGAGAGGAGAACACTGTTGTTGGAGATTAGGTCAAGGTGCAGAAAGGCAATCATTATTGGAAGGTTCATCTATGTGCCTATTGAAATGACCAAGTGTTTAAAATCTTAGTAACAAAAGAATATTTCTTAGTTAATTCCTATATAGATCTTACCTATCTGTGGTCAACAAATTACAGGAAGGGTCAACAAACACTCTTCATTTGAAATCAAGAATTAGGACATACATGTTGAATATGTATAAGAAAGAATATTCTTTACTCCACGATTGATGAAAAAGATTGTTGTTTTAGCATATGAGTGTTAAACACAATTGTTTAAAATTGGTCATAAATGTTGTCTAAAAGTGTTCAGAAGTATTGATTTAAAGAGTATCTATTTAACGCTAACGCAGAATTATGTTTTTTAAGTATTAAAATTTACCCAATTTTAATCACTTTTTAGTTTTGTGCTTCTGGAGAATATTTCAAGAGCAACAAAAGAGGTGGCAACAAGATGGGAAAGGAACTGAAAGAGATTGAGCCGGCACGTGAGCAATTCACAAAGGTCTGTTCTATTTGGTATCACAATATATTCTTATAAAATACAACTCGTGAACAAAATAGAAGACAGTCTGCTTGTTTTTGGTTATACATTTTAAATTACCTACCATTTTCACTTTGAATATATTGTTCCAGATTTTAGATAATTGGTAAATGTATTTTTAGGATTCATGAATAGTTTTGTGGGAGTTATTTAGAACAGGAAAAGGCAAATTGGAAATTTTACCTAGAAATATAAATCTTGTGTATAAAATTGATACTTTATGAACACATTAATGAAGATTTCATATTCAGTTTTTAGGAGATCGGTGACAGATCTTTAGTGGAAGGCAGGAAGACCATAAATCCTTTCTGGATGTCTTTTTTACTTGTCTTGTTTAAACAGTTTTAGTTAAATAGGAAGTAGGCAAGTGTTAACTACTGAGTATCTCTTTTATTTCCTGCTGGAATGCAGGAGTGTTTTATGGCATATTCACTTTCAAAATTATTAGTGACTAGTAATGGTTTTACATGAAATTTGTAATCATAAGAGATGGTTCAGATGTATAACAGAATGGGAAAGCCAGCAGATTATTAACACGTTATGAACTGTGAATTATCTGCTGTCATATAGCACATTAGCTAATCATTATTGGACAATGACCTCTTCTTCATGTAGATGTATATTATTTAGGAAACAATGTAATTTTCTTTTGGGAGGTATTCTTCTTAATAACCTTGTGAAGAGACATGTTCATATGTCACTCCTTTACACTAACTGAGATGCGTTAAATATACTGGGAAAAGAGTTTGAAAATAAAATTTTCAAGCAACTTGATGATCTATACACAAACAGTTATTTATATAGAAGTCACGAGAAGAGAACATGTTGCTATAATGTTCCTCAGAAACCATTTATTAATTGGTATGAATATTAAACTAGAAAAGTTATCCTGTCAATGTTAATGCTACATGATACTTTGGTATCATCTTGGACTCTTCTGAGTCCATTATCCTATCCATGCAGTTATCGCGAGGCAAGTTTTACTTCTGTAATGGTCCTTTAATTTCTTTAAATTCCCACTGAGACTGCCCTAGTTCAAGAACTCATTCTTCCTTGCTTGTACTATTAAATCCTTTTCTGAGTTCTCTCTTCCTTTCTGAGCCATCCTTCATTGATCAGGAATACTATCTTCCTAAAACCCTCCCCTTCCTAAAATGCTTCCTAGCCCTTCCCTCTTCCCAGCCTGTCAGTGGTGCCCATGTCTCAGTTCTTAGATATTCAGAGACTCTCCCCTTTAGATGACTCCCTGTTAGGCTTGTTTTGCCGCCCTCTGTCTTTCCTCCCAACTCTCCAGATTGACAGCCTTCCCTGAAGGAACTCACCATCACTCCCATGCTTTGCTCATGCTCTTCCCTCCAAATGCTTTTAAAATCTTTTTTTTTTCTTTTTCTTTTCCTTTTTTTTTTTTTTTTTTTTTTGACCGATTGAAATCTTGTGCCAACGAAGTCAACATCAGTCTCCATATTTGGCTACATGTCCGAGTGAGTTGCTCTTCCATAGCAGTAACACAAGTTTTGTATTACTTTTTTTTTATTCGTGCATTTGCTCATGTCACAGGAATATGGAAGAGATTGTGTGTTCATTTTTTACATCTTCCTCGGCATTAACATACAACATTTTAGGGAATAGGAACTGCCGAACTATTTGTTGAGGGAATAGTATGTTTCAAACGTAGTTATGTTTTCTCTAACTTGATGAGGTCATATCACAGACCATTTTATCCCTTCAGTGAAATCCGTGTTATGTGGACCATTAGTGATAACAAATGGTCACTACCTGGTGAAAAAATATGGTATTTCATGATATAAGACTGACAGTCTTTTTCTGTCTTTGGTCCATCTTGTCTGTAATATGTTCATCAAACCATTTCTTCAAGCAAACTACGTGACTGTTGGACCTGCTATAATAATATTTCACTGAAATCTGGAATTAAGATTTTAAGTGAGTATTTGGAGCTCCATGTATTGATTACAGTTTTAAAATTTGAAATAAATAACCAGCATCCTTTGAATATTAAAAGCTGTTTCCTTTTGATATTTAATTTACCCAGATGTAAAGTGATGGTTTGTCAGTGAACTAGCCATTCTGATGGCTGACAAAAGAACTTGAACCTATGTTATATGATACAAGCATAACTTGAGCTACACTAAACCACATGACAGTATTTAGTTAATTAATTCTTGTATAAATTAGTATATCTCCTCTATCATTAGCCTTTTTATTAAATGCCAGGCCTTGTTACTATGATCCGTTGAATGAACCCTAGACAGTTCTGTGAGAAAGCAGCAATTGCACAGTTATATACATGGTCAATTAAATTTTAACATTAAAGATAATTTAGTTTTAGGTTTGGCCTCTGTGGATCTGTATCAGTTCCAAAAATGTAGAAAGCATGGGCATGGAAAAGTACATTTTTCTCTAACAAAAGAAGACAAAATTTATTTTATTTTACTTATTAGGTTAAAGAGACAATTCCAGTGAAAGTATGACTTCAAAAAATATATATACTCTATGGCCTTTCAAAATTATTAAAAGTACCTTAACATCTGTGTTCTTGAAAAAAAATTAAACTTCTATAAATGATTAAGACCACTGAGCAAGATATATTAATAGCATTGCCGAGCCACTGGTTTGTGGGTATGCCATTTCCAAAGACATCAAAATGCCATGTAGTTTGTTTTGGTCCACCATTCAATGATACCTCCCCTTGGCATTGATTCAAAGTATTATATTAAAATTTATGCATGCTTACAATTATTTCACATCTATGGCAAGGTAAATTATGTAGAGTGCTTTGGTTTTCAAATTTAGTATTTGTGGAGTATGTGGAAGTTTAAGTATATATATATGCATCTAAAAACTTAAGTGATGAATTCTCCTACCTTTCCTTTTGTAATGTGCAGTTTTTGCACATAACATACAAAATGTTCATTTGGAAACACTTTAGTAAATATGAAATTCAGAATATATTTGGAGTAAGTCAGTTAAATGTATTCTTTTGCTGAGTCTCTGAAATTCCATTCATGAGTTGTTCAAAACACAATACCCTCATTGGGAGGAGAGGAGCGACTTACTCTCATTTTCCCTGGTTCTTTTCATTTTAATTGGCCCCTATATACCACTCTTATCTTTTCAAGGTTTTCCAAGTTAAAGAAAAAAAAAGTTCATTCAGATTCTGCCTGCAGTCACTTATACAGGAATAAGTGAATCCTTATGGGGAGCATTTAATTCCTAAAGCTTGCATTTTCATAAAGGATTTTCCTTTTACGCAAAGCATGTGTTGATGTGTAAGTCTAAGTACTACTTCAAGTTTCTAAGAAGATCCTTATTTGAGATCTCTTTCAGTAGTTACAGAGGCAAAATAAGCACTGCAGAGGTCCATGTGAGAGTTCTGTTATACATACTGAGCTAGCTGACTATTTATTCTATAGTGGAAGGATATGAAAGACACCACAATGTACTTAGTGATGGAACAGCTGATTTATTTATTTTTATTTTTGAGATGGAGTCTCACTCTGTCACCAGGCTGGAGTGCAGTGGCACGACCTCGGCTCACTGCAACCTCTGTCTCCCGGGTTCAAGCGATTGTCCTGCCTCACTCTCCTGAGCTGGGACTACAGGCACATGCCACCACACCCAGCTAATTTTTGTATTTTTAGTAGAGATGGGGTTTCAGCATGTTGACCAGGATGGTCTCGATCTCTTGACCTCGTGATCTGCCTGCCTCGGCCTCCCAAAGTGCTGGGATTACAGGCGTGAGCCACCGCGCCCAGCCAACAGTTGCTATTTATGTCACCCCTTAGTACCTCAAATGAGTAACTGTGTACTTGAAGTCACTCTGGCAGATATTCTGAAGGGAAGAAAGTTTTTGCCCTTAAAAGTTATTGGGGGGTGTGTGTGTGTGTACATAAATGTGTGTATATATGTATATATATGTGTGTGTATGTATGTATGTATATGTATATACATGTATGTATATAGCTAACATGCATATATGTATACATATATGCATATATGTGTATGTGAATATATGCGTGCACACACATATATATTACTTTGTTTTTTAGAATTGTTTTTAGTTACAACAAATTGATCTGAAGGTCTAGAGATTTCTCATTTACCACCTGTTCTCCCACCATAGCATTCCCACTATCCATATCCCCCACCAGAGTGGTGCCTTTCTTATAACCCATGAACTTACATTGACACATCATTATCACCCCAAGTTACTTCAGGGTTCACTCTTGGTTCCTTTTGTTGTGTGTGTGATTATTTTCCTCACGTCACCTGTGCTATAGCCCCTGTTTTATTTTTCATTAAGATAACATTTAATTTATACTTTTTTGTGACCATGAAATTTTAGGTTAGGCTATCAGAAACAAGTCGCACTAAAACAAATGTAGATTCACTTTTCTACTGAAAATGGTAAGACAGGTAACTTTTATTTACACACATATGCTTGAAAAATTGCAGTTAGTGCTTTTAAATTCTAGACTGAAGCACACATTTTATTTTATTCCATAATAAACACCCACTTTGAAGAATGGCTGGTATCAAGAGCATCATATCTCCTAATATTGTCTCACTCACCAGCTGAATGTTGAAATGTGCAGTCACAAAGCACTAAATATATCCTTAGCGCAATGATGTACTGAACAAAATTCAGAGGTCATACGCAAAGACAGCACCCAAGAAAGTTTGCCCACAGACCAGTGGCAAGTCCAAACCAAGGAGAAACAGAGTCTCTTGCCTCTCTGCCTCTTGGAGAGGAGTTCTCCTGATACTGGAGGGAAAGGACCATCTCATTTCCCTGATGTTAAAATTTCATCTTGGAGTGATAGGCTTATATCTTTGTGAAGATATCTAAATTAAGGTGATCCAGTCAAATCACAAAATACTTGACTCACTCCTTGGGAGGAGCTTAACTCTGCCCTGATTTCTGTGCACACACCTGATTTATTGCACTCACAGTACAAAAGCTGTGAGATGTAAAACTGAGCCAGGTAGCACATTGCATTCTTATCCAGGTGAATCAGGGCTCTCTCAGTGCTGCTCACCCAAAGCACATTGAAATAATTCTTATTTATTTGTAAAACAGTGATGATGGTATCTGTGTCAGAGGGTTACTGTGTCAGAGGAAACAATGATGGTGACAAGGTTAGACATATGGTACATGTTGAATAAATGTTAGCTACCAATGTTAGTTATCAATATCTTCATGACTTTTATTGATATATAATAGTTGTAAATATGTATGGGGTAAATGTGATATTTTGATACATGAATATATAAAGATCAAATCAGAGTAGTTGGGATATTCATTACCTCAAAGTTTTATCAATTTTTTGTGTTGAGGACATTGCAAATCTCGTCTAGGTATTTTGAAATACATGATAACTATAGTTATTATAGTGTGCTATCGAACCCTAGAACTTATTTCTTCTCTCTAACTACATGTTTGTACCCATTGTCCAGCATTTCTTTTTCCCTGTCAACCCTGCTACTGTTTCCACCCTCTGGTAACCACCATTCTACTCACTACCTCCCTGAGATCAATTTTGTCCAGGAATGAAAAGCAAGTAAGTGGTAAAGATGTACGGGTATGGTAGCTCACACCTGTAATCCCAACACTGTGGGAGACTGAGGCTGGCAGATCCCCTGAGTCCAAGAGTTCAAGACCAGCCTGGCCAACATGGTGAAACCTCGTCTCTACTGAAAATACAAAAAAAAAAAAAAAAAAAAAAGGAAAAATTAGCTGGGCATGGTGGCATGCGCCTGTAGTCCCAGCTACTCAGGGAGGCTGAGGCAGGAGAATCGCTTGAACCTAGGAGGTGGAGGTTGCAGTGAGCCAAGATCATGCCACTGCACTCCAGCCTAGGTGACAGAGGGAGACTCCATCTCAAAAAGGAAAAAAATAAAAATAAAAAAGGGGGACTAGTTGATAGTTAATAATCATGACTGTCTATTTGTCTGCTACACTTTCTTTCATCTATGTGTGGCAAGTACCTACTTACTCTTTTAAGACTTGTGTCAAAGACCACCTTATTCTTCACCTTTTCTGGAATCTGTTAGTTCTCAAACAAAATTGCACCCCCTTTTCTCTCTTTTAGTGGTTTTGTACCTCTCAAACCCCATATTGTGGTTGTTATTTACTTAACTGATACCCTTGAGAGTAAAAACTTTATCATAATCCTAATTTTATGTTTGGAAACTGGGTATGTTCCCAGCCATACAGGAGGTGCACAAAAGTACACGTACTAAATAAATTAATGGTCATTTGAAAGAGTAAATGCTGAATACACAGCAATTCTCCAATCTATGTGTTTATGCAAACACAAGAATTAACTTTATTGGCCTAATTCAAACATTATCTTGAAATTTATCCAAACTTCCCATTTTCCATGAATAACCATTTTTTGTTACTAGATTTTCACTAATTAACCAGTTAAATCTCTTTTGTCTTATATCATTTTAAAAGAGCATGTGGAACAAATTCAAACAGCTTAGGTAGTTCACGTCTCTTGAGCTCACGATTTTAAGGAGTGAAGTTCACCCCGCCACTTGCCTACCTGTCTCAGTACTCACACAACACTTGCATCGATGTCCTGCTAATGTACATGAAGTCAAATATCCATAGCTGCTTTGAAGTGTGTGCCCTAGTCAACAAACAGGTCACTTGGTTATCATTGTCTTTCATCCAATATAAAGATAAAATATGTGCCAGAGAAAGATGTTTTATAGAGATTTTCGTGATGTACTAGTTACACATAAACAAACTAATTACGGGGGCAGACATTCCTACCTTTTAGAAAGAGAAGACTTGTTAATAGGAGTTGAGAGTGAAGAAAATTAATTCTTGTTGAACTGATAAATGTCCCTTCTAGATAGTTTATGTTGCCATTAAAGCATAAGGTTGCCATTTTTTCTTTATCTGTCAGCTACTTATTTCTTGCATGAGCTATTCTGGCTTTTAAAATCTTATTTTTTGGTCATTTGCCAAGTGCTTGGCTGTTGGGTACACATGGAATAAATTATCCAGTAAAAAGCATCTCAGATCTTTCCAGCTATTTTTGATTAGGTACACCTGTAAATCTTAAAAAGCCTATAAAGAAATACCTAACTAGTACATTGGATACAAGACACACAAATCTCACATAGGACAATGGTAACTGAAGTTCTGAATGTTGACTCAACTTAGGAAATTGCAATCCTTAGGGGGAAAATATCCTTAAACAAAGGCTTAAAATCCTCCTAGGTGGTAACCACCATTTATACACACATCCCTCTTCGTATTTGGGAAATTGATGGTCATGTTTCCTTTTCAGGGTGGAAGAAGGAATTCTCCGTTAAGAGAAAGGAAGGAAAATATAGGAAAAAGAACCACTCTTTGAAGGCATCTATTGTCCAAATCATGAGGAATAGCTTGTAGTTCTGAGTTTCAAAAACGTGCTTTAGTTGTTTTTCTGTAGGATCCTAGGTGGGGTCACCTGTTTCACAACAGCTGTGTCCTCAGACCCAGTGTAGGAGAAGGGTAAAAAATGTTGATTGGATAAATGTGTTACTTCACTAGTTCATACCTTTCTGAGCCTCTCTCGAAGCTGCTACAGGGAAAATTTCTCCATCTTTGTTATGTCACTTGCATATTTGGAGCCTTTCCTACTGCCCTTGTTATGCTGCTTTGCTTTGTTTTAAAGCACGTATTTTTCCTATAACATATGTTTTTTGTATTTCCAGGATCTAGCACATAACTGTACTCGATAAATATCAAGTGAATGAATGAATGTATAAATGAATGAACATGACTTTCAGGTGTCCTTTACAGCTTTTCTCATTGAAGTATATGCTTGTTCTTTGCCTCTTCAAAAGAGGTGCAACTCATTGAGAATAGGGTTGCCAAATGCTGCAAAAACTAAGCATAGTCTTACAAAACTAAACACAGACGTGCCATACAATCTAACAATTGCACTCCTTGGTAACTACCCAAATGAATTGAAAACTTATGTCCACACAAAAACTTGTATGCCAATGTTTAACCAGCTTTATCTATCAATGGCAAAATTTGCATGCAACTAACATATCCTTCAATGGGTGAGTGCATAAATAAATTATGGTACAATGGAATACTATTCAGAAATTATAATAATCTAGCAAGCCACAAAATGATCAAGAGGAACCTGAAATGCATATTGCTAAGTGAAAGAAGCCAATCTGAAGAGGCTGCAGCCTGTATGATTCCTGCTATATAGATGACATCTGGGGTCTGGAGGACTGTGGCCCTCTTCTCACAGCTCCTCTAGGCAGTACCCCAGTGGGGACTCTCTGTGGGGACTTCAACCCCACATCTCCCTTCCACCCTGCCCTAGCAGAGGTTTCCATGACGGCTCTGCCCCTGCAGCAGACTTCTGGCCTGGACATCCAGGTATTTCCATACATTCTCTGAAAGCTAGGTGGAAGTTCCCAAACTACAATTCTTGACTTCTGTGTATCCACAGGACCAACACCACATGTAAGCTGCCAAGGCTTGGGGCTTGCACCAAGCAACAGCCTGAGCTATACCTTGGCCCCTTTTAGCCACAGCTAGAGCTGAATCAGCTGGAACTCAGGGTACCATGTCCTGAGGCCGCATAGAGCAGGGGGGCCCTGGGCCAGGCCCAGGAAACCATTTTTCCCTCCTAGGCCTTTGGGCCTGTGATGGAAGGGGCTGCTGTGAAGGTCTCTGACATGCCCTGGAGACATTTTCCCCATTGTCTTGGTGGTTAGCATTTGGCTCCTTGTTACTGATGCAAAATTCTGCAGCCAGCTTGAATTTCTCCCCAGAAAATGGATTTTTCTTTTCTATTGCATCATCAGGCTGCAAATTTTCCAAACTTTTATGCTTTCCTTCCTTTTGAAGGCTTTGCTGCTTAGAAATTTCTTCCCCCAGATACTCTAAATCATCTTTCTCAAGTTCAAAGTCCTACAGATCTCTAGGGCAGGGGCAAAATGCTACCAGTCTGTTTGCTAAAGCACAGCAAGGGTCAACTTTATTTCAGTTCCCAACAAATTCCTCATCTCCATCTAAGGCCACCTTAGCCTGGACTTCATTGTCCATATCATTATCAGCATTTTGGTCAAAGCCATTCAACAAGTCTCTAGGAAGTTTCAAACTTATCCACATCATCCTGTCTTCTGAGCCCTCCGTCTCTAGGAAGTTCCAAACTTTCCCACATTTTCCTGTCTTCTTCTGAGCCCTCCAAATGGTTCCAACCTTTGCCTGTTACCCAGTTCCAAGGTTGCTTCCACATTTTCGGGTATCCTTATAGCAGCGCCCAACTCTACTGGTACCAATTTACTGTATTAGTCCATTCTCACCCTGCTATAAGGACATAACTGAGACTGGGTAATTTATAAATGAAAGAGGTTTAATTGACTCACAGCTTTGCAGGGCTGGGGAGGCCTCAGGAAACTTACAATCATGGTGGAAAGGGAAGCAAACATGTCATTCAACACATGGCAGCAGCAAGAAGTGCAGAGCGAAGTGGGGGAAGCCCATTATAAGACCATCAGCTCGTGCGAGAACTCACTGTTATGAGAACAGCATGGGGGTAACTGTCTCCATGATTCAATTACCTCCCACTGGGTCCCTCCCACCACACATGGGGATTATGTTCCCATAACTACCATTCAAGATGAGATTTGGGTAGGGACACAGCCAAACCGTATCATGCTCTAATCTCTACCCATGCTGTAGTGGAGGAAATGTGGTGCCTATTTCAGCAATGTGACAGTAAGAGCCAGATACATGGATTGGCATGCCCAAGGTAACATAGAGTTAGAGAGGGAGGGAAATGAGAAACTAACAATTTCCAAGCTCTAAATATGTACTGGGACTGGAAGAAGTACTTTTTTAATGATATGAAATATTTATATCATATACTTAATACATGTCAACACACAATCCATTGGGATTTTGATTTATTCATTTTACAATTGAGAGAACTGAAAATCTGAGAATTAACGCAAATTCTCTCAAAATCACAGAAATGGTAGGTGGCAGGGTTGATGTTCAATGCCAAATTCAAGTTCTTTCCAATAAGCACAGTTCTGTCTTGAGAGGTATGGCTAAGAGCAGAACCCAGATACCTATGAGGAGAAGCTGGAGGTCCTTCTTTAAGGTCACTTTGCCTCTGCAACATGAAAGATGGTTCAGGGCTCTCCTATCCAGGAGGTTTTGTAAAACAATGGACATCCATTTGGGCAATGCATTTAGACTCTGCCCTCTCAGAAGTCTGGGTGATGGGCAAGAAGCACTAAGGCTTGTTTCTTATCCAGGCAATCATGGGGAATGAGTGTAAACAGCCTCAATTCACAGGTGCACCTGAACATGGGCTACGGCATTAACGTTTAAGCCCTTTTAAATTTCTTCACTTGCAGAGTTCAATAAAGATTACATGATTGGAAAGGAAAGGAAATCACATGCACTGAAATATGAAATGATGGTGGAAAAGAATCTCTAAATGTCTGCTGGGGACAAAGCCCGCCTCTGGTGTTGCTACACACACAGGCAAATTTCCAGCCTCATGGGTGCAAAATGGCCACATCCAGTCCCCTAATATTCAGGTGGTTTTTAGCCCACGCAAAGTTTTATAAAATGTTGAGTCCTAATGCAAAATCTTGGAAAGTTCACATACATATCTAGAGTTCCAGCCTCATGAGGAAGGTGGAGGAGCTGGCAGCACTGGGTCCCACATTCCTCACGTGTGCCCCAAGGCAGCATAGGCACCTAACCCTGGACCACTGTACCCACTTACATTACCTGGCATGCCTCAGAATTTGTGACCCCACCTTAGCCTAAAAGGAAGGTCCTAGTTTTTCCAAAGCTTTGAAAAAAATCCTGCTGAGAAAAGACTGAAGGAATGCTTTTTGGCACCATCTCCTGTTTCATTAGCCATAGCTGCCTTACTATGTACTTTGACCAGAAAAATAATAGACTCTTGGAGAAAGCAAACCAATGAAATTCACAGGCAATGAGGAGAGCTCAATGAAAAAGAAAGGGGAAAATGATTTAAAAAGATATACTTGGGGCCCGGTGCGGTGGCTCACGCCTGTAATCCCAGCACTTTGGGAGGCTGAAGTGGGCAGATCACAAGGTCAGGAGATTGAGACCATCCTGGCTAACACAGTGAAACCCCGTCTGTACTAAAAATACAAAAAATTAGCTGAGCGTGGTGGCAGGTGCCTGTAGTCCCAGCTACTTGGGAGGCTGAGGCAGGAGAATGGTGTGAACCTGGGAGACGGAGCTTGCAATGAGTCAAGATCATACCACTGCACTCCAGCCTGGGCAACAGAGCAAGACTCTGTCTCAAAAACGAAAAAGCGTCGTGTAGGGAAAGAAAAAAAGATACACTTGGGTGGCAGAGTGGGAAGTGGTCCTTTAGAAACTGCATATAATCTGTGCCAGGATTTCTCAGCCTAGGCACTACTGACATTTGGGGGCAGATAACTTTTCAGTGAAGAATAGTTCTGTACTTCGTAGAATGTTTAGCAGCATTCCCTGGCCTTTATCTACTAGATGCCAGAGCACCCCACCCCTGTTGTGACCACAAATGATGTCTCTGGACACCACCAAATGTCCTCCAGGGACTAAACTTACTCCAGTTGAGAACCACTGGTCTATGTATAACTCAACTTAGAGAGCAGCTATGAACCCAAACCATGTAAATGTGAACAAAACATTCACATAGTTCCCACTTGTCACAATGCTCAAGTAGTCCCAGCTACTGGGTGGGGTGGAGTGGGGGGCTGAGGCAGGAGGATCACCTGAGCCTTGGGAGGTTGAGGCTGCAGTGAGCTGTGATCGCGTCACTGCACTCCAGCCTGAGCGACAGAGTAAGTGTCACTGCACTCCAGCCTGGGTAACAAAAAAAAAAAAGCAATATGAAGAAATGCTTCAGTGAGGAGAAGACATTTACGAGGTACTAGGACAGAAGAGAGAAGACTGCTTCCAGTTCTGCTTGCAAAGGCTAATATTTGAGTTCAGTCTTAAAGGATGAAGTTATCCCTCTCTGAGGTCTTTGAATTTTGGTGGGGGTTTCCACCAGCTTAGTTTAGGACATCCTTCCTTCCTGATTACCCTATCCCTTTTAATGTTTGGTTCCTTATAATCCAACCCTTTACCAAATAAGCATTCTATTGGTGAAAAAGATGAGAAAATTGCAAATTCAGGAGTGGATTGCTAGTTTTTTAAGTGGGAACCAGGGTTCAAGAGAGGGGAAAATAATAATTGTGGAAGAAAACAATCTATATGGAAAATAATAGAAAACGTATTCATGCCCAAACTGGTCCCATCATTCAGGCAATGTTGGATACGTGTGTGTGTGTGTGTGTGTGTGTGTGTGATCTTCAAGAAATCTTTCATACCCTAGAATGTTGGTTATTTAACCAAACTCACGTTATCAAAGTTTTTTGCTTATTAACTTATACTTAACAGTTCTTGCATTAACTTGAATTGAAATAGACAAAGGCAGGTAGGAACAGGGTGATTGGGTCACTTTTCTTGGTATAAGTCCCAGTGAATTAAACACTTTCTTTTTCCTGTTAGTACTTTGTGGGCTAGGATTTCCAAAATCTCTTTCCAAAGTGTCTATGTTTCCCTGGGGAAGAAAATGTTTTATGGTATTCTTAAGCAATAGAGATGCCTCTCCTTAGGGTGGAGGCTCCCCAAAGTACTTGTGAAATGTACTAATCCCCACAGTTTACATGTTGAAGTGGTGGTGAAATTATCAAAGCTGTGGTCAGAAAATAAGAACATTCTGTGAGTCTCACTGCTGTAAAGAAAGTCAGCTCTTGGAGGTCACCATGCTTTCAGTTAAACACTAAGAAGAAACCTGTTCTGTTTTGTGTAAATTATTCTGGCAGGGTGATTAGTTCTAAAATTTTTCCATATCATCTTCAAGAGGAGAAAAAAAATCCTTGAACCTCAGAGCAAGTGGTTTTCTATTACAGAAAAATCATTAAGATATTTGATTTGTTGAACATGTCTCCTTGTTCTATCAAAACGTGAGGTAGGGAAGCTGATCTCATGCTTTAGATGCCATAGCTTTAAAGGCTCAACTATGGTTTTTCCTTAACTAGGTGTTCTTTGTAATCACTGCTTGCCGTAATAACTGCTAATGATCAAATTATGCCCTAGAAGGATCTTTTACTTGCTGTCATTTTTTTCCACAGTTATATGATTTTTTTAAAAATATTTTTTTTCAAAGCTATATGCACATGTCCCAAAGGGGCAGCTCTGCTGCTGACTTTTCATAATCTAGGAGCCAGTATGTCCCTCCAGGCTCCTGAATTTGTATCTCTCATTGAACAGTCCTTAAATGGAAAAAAATACTTTTAGCTTAGTCTAGGTAGGCACTGTATTTGTAGAGACAGAAGTTTTCCCAAATATCAGGGAAAATGGCTTTTGCCAAGTCATTTCTTTAAGCTACATTTCATTCCTGGAGTGTAAAGGAAAGGAAGTAGGTAGGAGAACAAAAATACAAAAATCATTTATCCCAAATAAATACCCTAGGTGGTTAACTCAAGAAAATTAAACCCCAAATTTTGGGAGTCTTATCATTACTTGTTAAAGTCTTGGAAATGCCTAAAATTTCCTGCCAGTTGCTCCCATGAAAACAGCTGTCTCTGATTCAGTAGCTGAAAAGATGATGCAGTTAAATAAAACTATTATACTACCTATCCTTTTCTTTTCCATTCCATGTTTTTGATTATCCTTTGAGCCACTCAAAACAATTCTATATAGAAACACTATATAAATAAATGTGCTATGACTGAATTTTTAATGTATCTCATTTAATTTCTCAAATATTTATTGTGCTGTAGGCATGTATAAGGCATTGTGCTAGACACCAAAGCATCACTTGTTTGCAATGGCAGAAGATGACAATGTTCTTCCGTATACCAGTGGTTTTTAATCTAAATCCATGTCTATCCTGCTCCCCTCCACCTGCCTGCTGCAATTCTTTCTTGCTCCATTTTGTCAGTTGCTTACCCTCCATGCAACTCATCCTGGGATGAGTTATCACCCCAACCTCGGGAAACGAACCTTAGTTCAAGCCAATCCCAGTGATATATTTCTACTTCCCAGTATTGATTTGGGCACTGGCAAGTGTTGCAATTCTAGGACATGAGAAAGGAATATTGCTAACTTCTCAGTCATCAGACAAGAGAGTAATAGTAAAAGTAATAAATTGTACTGAAGATTGACTTATTAAAGTCACCCATTTAACGCATAACTTAAGTGCCTATAGACTGCATGGTGGTATCAGTTGTTTAAACCAGTCATAAAAATATTGACTTTTATTTTTTGCTTAGTGCCACCAAAGGAACTCATCTCACCTTGAAAAAATATTTGGTCACATATGCAGTCATGCGCCACATAACAATGCTTTGGTCAACAGGCCATATATGAGATAGTGGTCCAACAAGATTATAATGGAGGTGCTTCATACAGCTATACTATTTTTTTATCTTTTATGCAATATTTCTACTATGCCTTTTCTATGTTTAGATATACAGATACCTACCATTGCATTCCAATTGCCTACAGTATTCAGTACAGGAACATGCTGCACAGGTTTATAGCCTAGGAGCAGTAGGCTCTACCATATCGCCTAGGTGTGTAGTAGGCTATGTCATCTAGGTTTGTGTGTTTTGCACAATATTGAAATCACCTAATGATGCATTTCTCAGTATGAATCTGTCATTAAGCAATGCATGACTGTAATATAACCACAAAAACATCTAAGAATAACAAAGGTCTGATCATTAAAAAGCACATAATTACTGCATCATGAAATTAAAATAATGAAGAAATTGAAATGAACAGGAATAGTATAGTTGATCAACTGCATAAATAATAACAATGAATTACTATAATATTAATCTCAAATTAGGGGTTGGCAAGCTTTTTTTCTGTAAAGATCCAGAGAATAAATACTTTTGATCCTGTGGGCTGTAAAGTCTCTGTCAAAACTACTCAACTCTGCCACTGTAGCAATAAAGCAGTCACAGGCAATACGGAAAGAAATGGACATGGCTGGATTTTAACAAAAATATAAAAACAGGCAATGGACTGGCTTTGGCCCACGGGCTTAGTTTGCCCACATTTATCTTAAGTGAAAACCTGTTAAACTACTCTTCCAGAGCTTTCCATATGTAAAGCTCTAGTAACACCCACTAGTTGAATTTTTAAATAATCTTGAGGGCTTGATTCCAAATAACCTAAAAACACTGACTGGTTAAAAAATACACTCAGTATTTAATTTCAATGTATACATATTGGCTTTTATTTTGCCCATGGGGAAACCAAGAAAAAAGGCAAAAATTGTTCATATTTGAAGGATGGGACATTCTTCATAATTATCAAGTTTACTTTGGGCCATGATCCCAACAGAGAATATAGCACAGTCTTGAAATCTTTGAAAGGTGCCAGAATATTTCAGAAACTGCAATGACAGAAGTTTTGGTCAAGATGCCAAAGTCTTGTGCAATAGTAGTTGCTGCTCCAACAAGACATATAAATATATGTAAATGTGACCAGTTGAGACAAGACCTTGGATAGAAAATGATATTGTCTGAGAACATAAAGGAAGTCATTTGTGAATACCATGGTACAAAGCACATGGCTCAAAGAACCCCACACCTGCTTGGCACCAACACAGGACCATATAGTGGCAGCAGACACTTGAGAACTTTACCTGGTAAAAACCCTGGGGTGCTAAGAAGAGCATCCAAGAAGAAAATTACAAAATAACCTGCAAGAAAATGTCTTTGTCATTCTTGTTTTTTACCAGAGTGGGTGGATGAGGTAGTTCTCTCTATAAGGATCACCACAGTCAACTTGGACAGATCATATCCACTGTTCTATCTTTTAATATAACTGATGTATTTGTGTTTACTCTGTCTATTGACTAGGAGCTACTTGATGATAGGAACTCCTTTTGACATAGTGTTGAATCCTCTATCACAGCTAGAACTTAAAACATCACATATGTATCTCTTTCAGGTTGCATATCCCTTGGTATTATGAGGAAAGAGCTGTGAGGCAGTGTAGGAAGCCCTCAGGGTGTCACTCCCTCAGTTTGGCTCTAGAGAGAGAAGGCATAAGATACTCAGGTATGGCTCTAGCCTTAGGTTCATCATAATGGCCCTATGGAAAAAGAAGTTCCCATCCACCTTATCAAGGCCCTGAGAGCCACAGCAAAGAACAACTAATTTTTCCATACTGATATTTCTGTTGTTTCCTTTGTGATTCCCTGTTCTCTATTCCATGTACCTTCCAAGATGTGTTATTAAACAGTGGGTTATAACCTATCAATAGATCAAGAAAATTTAGTGGATCATGAAAACATATCTTGAAAATGAAAGAGAATCAGACAGAAGAGGATAGGAGAGAATATTATAAAGAATATCCAAATGTATCTCTGATAAAGATACGCTGTTTGGCTTCATGCATTTCCTAGGCTGAGATGTAAAATGTACTTCTCACTGCAGATAGGTTGTGGACAAAAAATCTGCAACCTGCTGTTCTAAGACAAATAAACAAATAAAAGCCTGTGGTGCATCCTGAGAACAGGCTGCAAACTAAATGGATTTCTTCTTTTATATGAAATAGTATCTCATATAAAATGGCTTTGATAGTGAGATCAGTAGACAATAGGGAGCCTTGGGCCTTTTGTTTGTTTTTTGTTTTTCCAACAAAGGAGTAGCCACTGTGGTTGAAGATTCACTCTGGTGATTTTATGTGTGGTAGACAGAATAGAGGAAAAGTCCTGAATTGAGGAAAGTAGGTAGGGGGTCTATGACTATAATTAAAATCAAGCATAATGATGTAGTAACATAGGGTTGAGGGGAGATACAGGATAAAGTGATATGGTGATGGCAAAAATGACAACGATGATGATGATAATGGTGATGGATAAGTTTTATGGAGAGTATATAAGATGTCAGGAAGTGATTTAAGCTCATTATGGTTATTATTTCATTTAAATCTCACATCAACCCCATGAGACCATCAATGAAAGCTGGAAACTGAGCATGAAGTGAAGCAGTAAGGAAGTGTTGAGGTTGTTTTAAAATCATTACTGGAGACACTGGGGACAGTGGGAGAAAGGTGATTGATGCTCTTTAGAGATATAGGGAAGAGTGAGAGAAGGAGCTTAATTTAAAAGCTTATTAATAGATAATATGCCTGCATGCATCCATTCACATCTCAAAGATTTGCTGAGGGCCACTGGTGTATTAGGCAGTACAGCTGGTGTTCCAGATCAAAGACCAATAAGATGTAGCCCTACCCCAATCACCATCCTTTGTGTGAAGATCACAGAAAAGGTGATTGTGGACACACAGAAGGTACAGTCAGCTCCACAGTTCACACAATAGAGACCTTTATTGAGGGCCTCTAAGCACAGCGGTTTCATCATTCCGTGATCATCCCTATTTGGTGGTCTTTGCTTCCTATTGGCATTTCTACCTACAGTGGATTTTGTGGCTTCTGCACCAGGTTTCAACCTTATTTTCACTTACACAAAAGGCTTTGGCAGACAGTTCTAGCACATCACCTCTTCAACTGGGCATTGCCGAAAAGAATAACAGAAGTAGGACAGTTACATTTTTCTGTTGAGGGTTGTTATAGAAACACTCAATCTCAATTTCCTTGCCCACCAGGTTACTTTTATTTTCTAAATCAACACTTAAATCACAAACTGAAGACAGCTGCAGTGTTGGTTGAGCAAGAATATAATTTTCCTTATTTCACTGAGTTGTGTACTTGGATTTGACATTGCCTAAAGGAAAATGGTGAGGGATCACTTTATAAGAAAGTCATATAACTGAGCAATTTGGAGGCATTGGGGTACTCTTTTATGAGACTATTGTCCATATTTTCTTAAACCATCAGCTATTCCTCCTTCCATGATACTATTTTCAAAATGCATAAACAAAGCCTTTCTCAATTGTGATATCAGAAATGAACTGATACAAGAAAAAAAAACCAACTCTAAATAAAATACAAATATGCATTTCTCTCTTATAGAACCATTCAACTATAAATATTTGTTTACAATATAATAAGGTTAAGCCATATTGCCTAACGTGCTATAGTGATTGTGGCAGGAATAAGTTACTACTTTCTTTCATTTTACCTTAGATCAGGCATCAGCAAATTTTTCCTGTAAAGGGACAGAGAGTAAACTTCTGAGACAATGTCACAACTACTCAACTCTGACATTGAGTGAAAACAGGCATAGATGATGTGTAAATGAACGAGCGTGGCTGTGTTTCAGTAAGACTTTATTTACAAAAACAGATGGTAAGCTGGGTTTGGCTGTGGTTCAGTTGCTAACCCCTGATTTTGATCATTTGTATTAAAATGTCACCAAAAGAATATTAATTGGACCTAACATACTACTTGGTACATAAAAAGTGCTCTTCTGATGTGTTTTGAATAAGTGAAAAGTTTGTGTAGACCACTAGGTTTTGCTTAATTTCTTGACTATTTTTTACATTTGTTTCCTGGTTCTGTGACTAAGAGTTGGCCATTTACAAACTAGATAGTCTGATCCAAGAGCCTGTGCCAAAGAGTAGTCATTTGAATAATCAGATAGTCCATGCTTGCCTCCATGGAGTAATCTTGGGCTTGCAGGGAAAATCATTGGTTCCTGATTTCAACCACTGAAGATTTCTCCAGATTCTCAAAAACATTTTCAAAAGTCTCTTTTTGAACCATGTTAAGTTTAGAAGGGGTAACAAATTAAGCTCATCAGCTATTTTATCTTATTAGTTATTCAGTGTGTACATCTCCAGGCTAAATGTATATAGAGAAGGGAGGAGCCACAAGATGCAAGCAGCCTGGGTCCCTGAATAACGGCCTGGAACAGAGTTTGCCCTTCTCACCCCATTGCCAACCTGCATTAGATAGTGCTTCAGTAAGAAAGATACTTTTATAGTGTTAAGGCACTGAGTGGTTAGCCTAACCCAATAAATACAAGTATGTATCTGTGAGATGCCTTCTTAGAATTATTGGGTCATTTAAAATTTAGAAAAATGCAAGAACCCAAAAGCAAATGCAATAAAAACAAAGATAAATAGCTGGGACTTAATTAAACCAAAGAGCTTTTGCACAGCAAAAGGAAAAGTCAGTAGAATAAACAGACAACCCACAGAGTGGAAGAAAATCTTCACAATCTATACATTTGACAAAGTACTAATATACAGAATCTACAACAAACTCAAATGAATTAGCAAGAAAAAAAACAAACAATCCCATCAAAAAGTGGGCTAAGGACATGAATAGACAATTCTCAAAAGAAGATATACAAATGGACAACAAACATATAAAAAATGCTCAACATCACTAATGATCAGGGAAATGCAAATCAAAACCACAATGTGATACCACCTTACTCCTGCAAGAATGACCATAATCAAAAAATCAAAAAATAATAGATGTTGGTGTAGATGCAGTGAACAGGGAACACTTCTACACTGCTGATGGGAATGTAAACTAGTACAGCTGCTATGGAAAACAGTGTGGAGAGTCCTTAAAGAACTGAAAGTAGAACTTCCATTTGACCCAGCAATCTCACTACTGGCCATCTACCCAGAGGAAAAGAAGTCATTGTATGGAAAAGATACTTGCACACACGTTTATAGTTGCACAATTTGCAATTGCAAAAATGCGGAACCAACCCAAATGCCCATCAATCAATGAGTGGATAAAGAAACTCTCAACTCTCTCTCTCTCTTTATATATATATAACTCTCTCTCTCTTTATATATATATATATATATATATAAAGAAACTCTCTC
>NC_045456.1:12432208-12503638 GCF_002776525.5 Piliocolobus tephrosceles | reverse complement strand
TCCCACCCCTGTGGTCCACTCTAGGAAATCACCCAGTAATTTCTCAATATATATATATATATATATGATGGAATACTACTCAGCCATAAAAAGGAATGAATTAATGGCATTAACAACGACCTGGATGGGATTGGAGACTACTACTCTAAGTGAAGTAACTCAGGAATGGAAAACCACACCTTTTTTTTTTTTTTTTTTTTTGAGACGGAGTCAGTCCCCCAGGCTGGAGTGCAGTGGCGCAATCTTGGCTCACTGCAAGCTCTGCCTCCTGGGTTCACGCCATTCTCCTGCCTCAGCCTCCCAGGTAGCTGGGACTACAGGCGCCCGCCGCCACGCCCAGCTAACATTTTGCATTTTTAGTAGAGACGGGGTTTCACCGTGTTAGCCAGGATGGTCTCAATCTCCTGACCTCGTGATCCGCCCGCCTGGGTCTCCCAGAGTGCTGGGATTACAGGCGTGAGCCACCGTGCCCGGCCGAAAACCACACATTTTATGTTCTCACTAGTAGGTGGGAGCTAAACTATGAAGATGCAAAGGCATAAGAATGACGCAATAGACTTCGGGGACTCAGGGGGAAAGGGTGGGAAGCGGGTGAGGGATAAAAAACTATAAATCGTGTTCAGTGTATACTGCTTGGGTGATGGATGCACCAAAATCTCACAGATCACCACTAAAGAACTTACTCGTGTAACCAAATACCACCTTTTCCTAAAAAAACCATGGAAATAATAAATATATAAATACAATTTAGATAAATGTTGCCAAATTGCCTTGCACCTTGTTGCAACAATTTATACCTCTACCAACAGTGTATGAGAGTGTTTGTTTCCTCATAAAGTGTATCATCCAACTTTTGGAGCCATGCCATCTGAGAGAAAAAAAATCTCCTTGGTTTTTAGCTTGCATTTATTTAATGAATGTGAGGGTGAGCATCTTTTCAAATCTATGTATACCACTTGTATTTTTCTGTGAGCCACCTGTAATTTGTCTATATTTTAGATTTTCTTTTTATATTAATTTGTAATTAAGTTTTATGTAGTAGAGAAGTTAGCGTTTAGTTTGTCAAATGTGCTATAAAGTTTATTTATTTGCTTATCTGTCAGAGATGATTCTGTTTTTTCAAATGTAGTGAAACTTGTTCCTCTCTTTATGTTTTCTGGGTAGGCCTTACCTAGTGTAAAAAAATATATATCCTGTTTTCTTCTGGTGCATCATTTATAGTTTCATTTTTTAATCTTCAAATCTTTCTTCCATATCAATTTATTATTTTCTTAATGATGATTCTCTCACTCTCTCAAATACAATAATAACCTATCTTTTTCCCTTTGCAAAAAATACCTTATTTATCATGTAATAAATTTTCATATATATTTTGGTTCATTTTTAATTCTTCAGTTTTGTGACACATTTGAATAAACGGACAGGGTTAATCTCCATTTTATCTCTTTATCAGATTTCCCCTGACTACCTTCACTTAATTATTTTCCCAGATGTTTAGATTTAGTAAAATTATCAAAAAGAAAAATTCTGTTGGTACTTTATTTTGTAATCACATTCAGCTTATAGATAATTAATGACATAATTGACATCTTTATATTATTGTATTTCTTTCTAATTTCCTTTGTTATCCAATTTAGGCTCTGTGTTGTGGGATTAGAATCATTCCCTTGGATACTGTATTAGCATCCTAGTGCTGTTATAACTAATGACCAGAGACTTAGTGTCTTAAACAACTCAAATTTATCATCTTATAGTTCTGGAGGCCAGAAGTCTGAAATGGGTCTTGCTGGGCTAAAATTGAGGTGTCAGCAGAGCTTTGTTTCTTTCTGGAGGCCCCTTGGGAAGAATTTGTCCCTTTGACTTTTCTAGCTTTTAGAGGCCATCTGCATTCCTTGGCTTATGGCCCCTTTCTCCATCTTTGAAGCCGGCAACATTGCATCTCTCTGACCATACTTCCATAGTCACATCTCTCCCTGATTACAGTTGGAAGAGTTTCTGCACTTTAAAGTACCCATGTGATTAGTTTGAGCCCGCCTAGACAATCCAGGATAATCTCCCTATCTCAAGGACCTTAACTCATCACATTTGCAAAGTTTCTTTTGGCCTCTGAGGTGTCTTCTTCACAAGTTCCAGGGATGAGGATGTGGCCATCTTTGGGGGTCCATTATTTTGCCTACTACAGATATATTCTCAACTGCCATGTCTCTCTTCATCTTCATTGAATTGAACTAGAAAAATCCTAACTCAAAAGAGGATATTTGGATTAACTAAGGCTGGGGAATTGAAAGTCCAAAATGATGTATTTAGCTTAACAGTGTTTAGCGACCAGGATGTTTATTTTTCATTTAAAATTCCCAGTTACTAACCTCAAACGGACCTTTGGACCTGTCCTGCAATCCTGTGACATTGCTGGCCCGTTAGCTGCCTTCTCTTCCACTCCTCTCCTCTTTCCTCAAACCTCCAGGACCTCTTCTCCATCCTCACTCCTAGTGGATTAAATTGCTTCCTATTTTGTTGGATGCTGAGAAGCAATCTGGAGTAAAATCCCACATGCACTCCCACCATCTTCTAACTCACTTGCATCAGTGTCCATATAACTAATGTCCATCTATCATTATAGTGTAAAAGAAGGTCAAACCCTCCACTTGTACTCTGGATCCCACCCCTGTGGTCCACTCTAGGAAATCACCCAGTAATTTCTCAACGTCCCCATCCTCATTTCTTTCCTCTCTATAGTAAATTCTGGCAGCTGATGATTATGTTATAATAGCATTCATTTGAACCCTGGAAGCACCAGACTCACAGGAGAGGGTTCTGCAAATAGATAACCACAAATAAATCCCTGTGATCATCCTAATGTGACAGAGAACAGAAATGTGAGCTTGACTATGTGTCCATTTTCATTGTATCATGATTTTCATTATATCCTATTAGGCTTGACATCATTTCTGTAGGCGTTAGGTCCTGGCTACAGTATTTATCTTCCTGTGAAAGTTATTCACACAGTGAATCTGATCCTGTTTAGAACCTCCATTTGAAGATGTGCATGGGGACCAAGTGGCCAAATTTAGACCAAAGCTACTGTCATAGAGCTTGCCACCAGCCACACATCCCAAGGATCTCAGTAAATATTCGATGTCTATATTCATATACGCAATTCAGTAGCTTCAGAAACCCTCAGGTGATGTCTGTTTCTTTCACCAGTCACACAATTTCCTTCTC
The DNA here is from genome assembly GCF_002776525.5 of Piliocolobus tephrosceles. NCBI lineage: Eukaryota > Metazoa > Chordata > Mammalia > Primates > Cercopithecidae > Piliocolobus > Piliocolobus tephrosceles. The sequence continues at coordinate 12,500,416 of NC_045456.1, read as the reverse complement.
ATCTATAAATGAGAAAATTATTTGTAAATCATTAGTTCCTATTTTGATAGAAAATATGAAAATAACTGCTGTGGCCTAGGAATATCTTCAAACATTTTGATAGCACAAATCTTTCCCTGGATGTGCGGATAACCACACAGCCTCAGAAATAATCAATGGAGACAAAGCCTCTAGTAGACAAGTTTTATAAGATTGTTTTTGGTAAAGGTTATTTGTTTAGTGGACTCTCTAAAAAGCAGAAACAAAGAGAAAAATCAACTGGATTTAAAAACAAAGCCACAGAGAACATCTGTTCCCTGATATCTTATCTGATGTTCATTCAATCCAAGTTTCAAAAAATTTTCAAAGTCATCATTCCCTTCACTACAAATTAAGTTTGCTAACAATATTGCCATATTTTTTTTTTCCCCGAGGAATGAAAAGAATGTCTGTGCTCATTAAAGGGAGACAAAACTCTTGGCCCGGGCCCCGCATGGGTCACTTTGTGAGTTAAGTTGGAGGGAGAACAGGCCTCATCTCCACCCTACAACCAATCCAATACCAGGTAAGGCAGGAGGGCCTTTCTTAAGGAGAAGAGCGACATGGCCTAAGAGTCACTAGTATTCATTTTTCACAATTGCCTAAGTGATTTTCTTCTTATTTGAGCTGAGAGTCTCTATGTGTGAGATTAGCATGAAAAAATACAACAGGGTGGGGATTTCCTCTTGGAAAGAACATGCTGTGGTTGTGGTAGTGAACAAAGTGTGACAAGAAAGCCAAAGGTGCAAGGCATATGCCAGTAAAATATGCATGTCTTGTCAGCCCACTGGCCTTGCCTATCTCTCTCCTCTGAACTCTGTCATGACCTCCAATGGAGTCTCAGGTTCCTGCTTCAAGAAAAAACATGGCCCTAAGACTCACTATCCAAAGAAAAACTCTCATCAGCATTTTTGTGCTACTCTTTCTAGTCAAAGAACTGAGCCTCCTACTGCAGAGGCAAGTTGCCCAAGTTCACATATGTGAGGAGTGACAGGATGAGTTCACAAGTCCTAGTCTTTATACCTCCAAGCCAGCATTCTTTCTGTTAGCCACAGCTGAGCCAAGAGAACTCCACCACTGGCACTGTGGGTGACAGAACGTGAACATATGTGTGTACAGCAAGGTAGGTCAACTTCAGCACATGGGGCCTGATAATTTTTGTTGCAAGGGGCTGTCCTATTTATTATAGGGTGTTGGGCAGCATCCTCAGGCTTTTCCCACTAGATGCTAGGAGTATCCATCCCCTAAGCTGCGACAACCAAAAATATATCCAGACATTGCCAGATGTCCCCAAGGCATGGGGGGCAAAATCAATCCTGCTTGAGAACCACATATTTGTGTGTATATGTGTATACGTATATATGCATATATGTTGTGTGTATGTGTGTATATATATATGAACTATTTATGAATAAATGTTCATGAAGCATCCCCTCAACCTCCTCCAAAAGAAAACAAAGTATAAGAGAAGTTTTGCAGATACCAAAATCCTCTGTGGAAATATTCTAGCTTCTAGAAGCTTCCTATCCCTCTTCTGCTGTCCTTTAAGTTTAGGGCACACTGCCCAATGTTGTTCTTCATGGCAGATTTACTCTATGTGTATAATATCGTAGTTTTTCATTCTGTCTCAAAGTAGCTGTCTGCTACATACTAATACAAATTAAAAAGGGCCTTTATAGGCCAGGTGCAGTGGCTCATGCCTGTAATCCCAACACAGCACTTTGGGAGGTTGAGGCAGGCGGATCACAAGGTCAAGGGATTGAGACCATCCTGGCCAACATGGTGAAAGCCCATCTCTACTAAAAATACAAAAATTAGCTGAGCGTGGTGGTGTGCACCTGTAATCCCAGCTACTCGGGAGGCTGAGGTAGTAGAATCACTTGAACCCAGGAGGTGGAGGTTGCAGTGAGCCAAGGTCGTGCTACTGCACTCCAGCCTGGCAACAGAGTGAGACTCCATCCCCCCCCCGCCCAAAAAAGGGGGGGGCCTTTATAGACAATAGTAAACATACAGAGACAAAGTTTTATGGATTCAAGGAATTCAAGTACATGTGTCTCATCTTTAGTGGAATCAGGATCTGTTTAAAACACAAACATCAGCCAATCAGGTGTGCACTGGCTCCAGTGCAACATAGAACACACCAGCTGAAAAACTGGCTAAAAAGGAGTTAACTTCGGTAAAATCCCTGATTCCAAGTTGGCATAGGGTCAAATGACAAGTTTAACCGAGTGTTAAGGCATTCTTTTCAAATGGGTTATTTTAAAACCAGACTGAGGTATTCACAGCTTTTCTTCTGACCCTTTAAGATGACCTTTCTGAAAATTATTTTTAATTGGTTGTTCTGAATCCATATAGACTGTTGATATACATACAGCTTTCCTTTGTAATGCTCCAAGTTGACCTTCCCTTTAAATAAACATATTAGCTGACATGCAAATTGTCCCTCTTGAACATGTCCTTCAAATGGACACTAATGCCAGCCAACAACCAAGAAGCTGTAGTTTCCTTCCTGTGTGAATATTAGGTGTGAGAAGAGTTCACAGCTCATGGCTTTGGCAGAGCCAATATTTGACTTGCAGTGTTCCCTGGCAGAAAGGCAGACGAGGCCTTACCTTTGGGAATGGTGATCTGACAGCTCAGGTCACAGTCCTGTTGCAACTGATAAAAAGCCACTTCCTGCAGCCGGGCCCTCTCCAGCTCTGAGAGACTCTGGATGGGGACTGACCTCAGCCGTACACTGCGGCCTGACATGCTGTTCCAGGTGAAATCACCCTGTAGGCCAAAGAAAAAAAAAAAATCAAGAGTTACAGAGTTCACCTACCTCTCACAAATCTCATCCTCTTTTAGTAATAAAGTCAAGCAAACCACCTTTGTGTTCCAAGATTGGGTCTCAATTCCCAAAGTCAAATCCTCTTTTATTTCACTGTGGATTTTCTCAGTTAATTGCAAATGTCAAAATCTCAAGTATCTGCTGGGTCACATGATCTCATCTTATTATGCATATAGGCCTAAAGAAACTATGTAGAAAGATACTGTGAGGGTCCTACTTCTTCCTTTGTATGGGAACACACGGGAACTTTTAACTTTTGTGAAATACTGTGCTGCTGCTAATTGCCATCATGTACATCAGATATAGGGGGATGAGTGTGTATTGAGAGCCTGCCGTGTGCCAGTGGCTGCATCAAGGGCATTTTTAAAAATTGGCAAATAAAAATGGTACATATTCATGGGGCACATGGTGATATTTCTATACATACGGTTATTAGATATGTATTTCTAATAATTAGTAACTAATATCAAACATTTATTATTTCTTTGGTTGCTAACATTCAATATCCTCCTTCTAGCTATTTGAGATTATGTATTGCTGTTAACTATTGTCAAGGGCTTTTTAGTTAATCCCTCCAACAACCTTATGAAGTGGTTAACATTTTTTACCTATCTCATGTAAAATTTAATAATATAATCTAGTATAATATATGACAATACATTATAATAGATAGTAAAGTTTATACTTATGGTATATTACATGAATAGTATAGTGACATATAGTATCTATACATATAGTCATATAATATAGATGATGAAACTGAGGCTTGAGGAGGTTAAGTAATTCTCCCCAAATCATAAAACTTACAAGATTTGGAATGAGGACTCAAGCTAAGAATGTAGGGCTTTAAACTCTATGCTAATATTGTAACCATTGAGGTTCTATTTATATACTCTCATGAGTTATTTTGAACACAATAAGCTTAGAGATGTGATCAATAGGAAGACGTTTAGTATTTATAGAGACATTTGATACTAAAATACTCCACATCAAAGAGTCAAAGATTCCGACAATCTTAAAAGTGTACTCATGTGTACACATGCACACCCTTGCAGCCCACTGAGGGTGAATGGCTCCACCCTCAATGCAGACAGTGGGAAAGTCATGCCCAAAGAAAAAGTACTTTATAATCCTCTGAAGCCCAGTGTCTCCTTACTAAAGAAGACTTCCTGTGAATCTCATATATAAGTCATGCTGCAACAGCTTTGAAGAGGCAGCTACTGTTGCTCAATGATCAAGAAAAGAAAAGTTCTATTGGGGAAGGAGAGGTGCTGGCCCACGCAGGGACTCACTGCAATAAATGGAACACTTACAGAATCCCATAAGACTTCACCATCTTAAAGAAGTCACTCGCCTGGGCGCGGTGGCTCATGCCTGTAATCCCAGCACTTCGGGAGGCTGAGGTGGGTGGATCACTTGAGGTCAGGAGTTTGAGACCAGCCTGGCCAACATGGCAAAACCCCGTCTCTACTAAAAATACAAAATTAACTGGGCATGGTGGTGCATGCCTGTAGTCCCAGCTACTTGGGAGGCCGAGGCAGGAGAATCGCTTCAACCTGGGAGGCAGAGGTTGCAGTGAGCCAAGACTGCACCACTGCATTCCAGCCTGGGCAACAAGAACAAAACTCTGTCTTAAAAAAAAAAAAAAAAAAAGAAGTCACTCACCTTAAAGAAGGGAGACAGAAAGACTGGTCCCAGCAACAAAGTGCCATAGCACTTTGTTTCACACTGGTAGCAAATTCCTGCCTAGTGTATTTATTCCAAAAGTGAATGGCACTATGTTAATTCTTTGATATTTTCCCTGTTTATCTGGGATTTCATTCATTCATTTAATATATGAGTATATTATACTCTGGTAGGGGCAGCAAATGAACGGGGTAAGTAAAAGGAATGGTGTGTTAAATAATGATAACTGTTAGGGAGAAGAAAAAGGCAAAGAAGAGGAAGTAGAAGAAAGGAATTTGCAGTTTTAGAGACAGCAGTCAGGGAAGACATCACTGAGAAGGTAAAATTGAGCAAGTGCTAAAAGAAGTTATGGCTTTTAGTTTCTTTGCCTTGACATGTATGAATTACATCCAGTGGATAATGAAGAAGACTAGCAGGAACCCAGAAGGAGCTCAGGGAGGGTGATGCAGGAGGGGATGTGGGGAGAGGAGTGAGTGAGCAAATCTAGTCAAAGTGAGGAGGCTGCAGTCACATTCAGTGAACAGAAGAAAATTCTTCTGGGGCTAGTGTGTTTTGAATTTTTTCTTCCTTTTTTCTTTTTTTTTTTCTTTTGGTATAACCAGACTAACAATAAATAGGACATGTAGATATTATGGTCGGGGACTCAGGCCTTGGGTGTAACCCTCACTCACCCTCTAAGCTTAGAGTACAAGGAACACTATTGGGGAATTTTTTTTATTATTATTTTCTTCCAGATAGAAAGTCCCCAGATGAGTTTATAAATTTTAGATACGAAGCTTAGGTACCTAAGGGAGCTGATTGCTATTTGAAGTGTCAAAGCAGAATTACATACCTATTCTTTAAAAGCATTTAAAGATGTGACCTCCAATGGGCTTAATTATCTGTAGTAGGGGTTTGACAATCTTTTTCTGCAAAGACCACACAGAAAATATATCAGGCTTTGTGAGCCATGTGATCTCTGTTACAACTACTCAACTCTGGCTTGGTGGCATGAAAGCAGCCACATATAATTTATAAATCAGTGAGTGTGGCCATATTCCAATAAAACTTTATTTACAAAAACAGCAGGCTGGTTTTGGCTGGCGGGCTAGAGTTTCCCAACCTGTGAACTACAGCTTATGACTGAAATCAACTAATTCCTTTAAGGGACATTTTGTTCTTATTTACTAAGTCCTTCTGGTTAATTAATTCAAACAATATTTAATAAGCACAGATGAGATGCTAAGCTCTGTGGTAGGCTTGGGACTATTAAGATGACAACACAATCCTTGTCCTCAGAGTTAACCTTCAGGTAGGAAGAACACAAGCAATCCATAAAACACAGAGATTGTGATACTAGAAATAGGTACTAAATGCAATGAATGCCTAGGAAAGAAGGCTTTGTTATCTATCTGGAGGATCAACGAAAGCTTTATAGAGAAGGTAGTGTTTCAGTGGAGGCTTGAAAGTTGAGTAAGAGGGGGCAGGGTTCGCCCAGTAGCAATGCAACTTTAGCAGCAGGTGCCAAGGCAAATGAGTTTGAGAAAACAGGCTTGTTCAGGGAATTACAAGGCTGGAAGGAGGAAAATGGCAAGAGGTGAAGCCAAGCAGAAGTCAGGGCCAGATTCTGTAGGGCTGTCTCTGTTGGCAATGCAAACTAGATTAGAGTTTCCTCCATAGGTGATGGCTAGTCATTCAGGAACTTTGAGCTAGAGAGGAACATGAGAAAATTTGAATTGTAGGGAAGATGACCGGAAACAAGTTTCCTAAGGAATTAAAGGGGAGAGCAAGTCAAAGATGTGGGGATGAGAAAAGACTCTGTGCTAAGTAGGATGCTGATTCCAATTTGAACAGACACGGGAGACACTTAGAACCACATAGATGCTGGAGAATAAACTGGATGCAGTGAGGGGAAGAGAAGGAGTAATCTAGCCTGACTCTTGAGTTTCTAGTTTCAGCAACTGGGCAGATAGTAACACTAATCACCAAGATGGGGAATGGCAGAGGGAATTAGGTTTGCAGGGGGAGAAGGAAGATCACCCAGTTTTGGACATGGTGAAAATGGTATTTTCTTTTGAAAAAATAGAATTAAAACATTACTAAGTCTGGCAAAACAGAACCTGGCCAATTTATATTTTTCTTGAGCCTTGATTTTCTTCTCTCAATTAAAATGGTTCCAACACAATCAAATAATATATGTTTTTTCAAACTGTTTACAAGTGACTACACTTAGCATAATAAAAAGTGAAGTGCGATGCTTCAAGTTTACTTTAGTTCATTATATATTGCAGCCCATGGTTCTTAACTTCTTGGATTTTTAAACTTCTTTGGTATATTTGGAATTGTTAACCAAAAGAGAGATCTGAGGTTATTTTGTTATGGCAGACCCAGTTGACCAAGACAATATCCGTATTTTTTGTTTCCTTATTTTTACTTCTTAAATTTCTGTGGGTTCATAGTAGGTTTATATATTTATGGGGTACATGATTTCAAATTTGTTTAGATTTTATAAGTGTAGATGAAATTGAAATTCACCCAATGTCTCTGGATAGACTAAAGACCTTGGCAGTTGTAAAAATATCTTTCTATTCTAGGGTACTATGTGACAGCATTAATAAAGGGCAGCAATATGACAAAATGATATAGGATAATGGTCCTTGGTGGGGTAATGTTGCCCCCAGTGAGCATTTAGCAATGTCTGGAGACATTTTTGGTTGTTATAAATGGGGCAGCGTTTGATAGTGACAGCTAGAAGATAGAGGCTAGGGATGCTGCTAAGCACCTTGTAATGCACAGGACTACTGCCCAAAACCAAGAACTAACTGAATCAAAATGTCTATAGTGCAGAGGTTGAGAAACCTTGGTTTAGCATAAATAAGTCTGCTGTTAAGCCCAAATTACATAGAATCTCCATAAAATGATGGTGCTGGGAAATATTAACAATTATTTATATATTTTGTTTATCATAAAAATATGCACTATATATTCATATATATATCATACATTACTATGTGTATTTTATATGTATTTTTCTACATATTGTACACATAAGCAAAATCATAGGGCTTATTTTAAGCTAGTTTTAAGAAGCACAAATGCTACAAACCTAATTAAAAGAAGCAAACCAAAAAAAGTTTGAAAACAATAGAGTCTTGATTAACTGGAGAACAACCCACCAAAAGTGTTAACTAAAGAGATTTCCTTCCCACCGGAATTATATGTCTCTATGTTTAGAAAAAAAGAAGCAAAAGACAAACAAAAACCCAAACAATCTAATATCTATGCTTTATTCAGAAAGTCATTCTTTTGAGCTAAGTTGCATTTTTACAAACAGACTTGATTTTCCCATGAAATAAAATTGATTGAAATAATTTTGGTTTTGTTCTACACCACATTGTTTTCTTATATCCTTGGGGCTAGTCTCTAATTGCAGCATCTCTTTAATCTCATCCAACTGTAAACTCCCCAAGGCCAAACAAGGGGTGAGGCAGGGATGTTCAAAATGTGGTTTGTGGACCCAAGGCATCAGAATCACCTGGGCAGATGATCATTGTTAAATATGTAGGCTCCTTCGGCTGTAAGGTAGATTTAGAGAATTAGAATCACAAGGAATAGGTCCCAAGCACCTCCATTATAAAGCAGCATCCCCAGATGAGTCTTACTTTTTGCATAATAAAGATTGAGTCTCACTGGTATGGTGGTGAAGACTTGGATTCAAACAGAAGGCAGCTCTTTGGTAAGATTCAGAAACTCTCTGATCATGGGTTTTCTCATTAATAAGGAGGAGAAAAGAACAAGACTTAATGCTCAGTTTGTAGGGATAATATCAGACAACACAAATGAATTTCTTGTGGAAAGCTTATAATCTCCCACAAGACCTGAATAAGTGGACATTTAAGTTATAATTAATATTAATCATCATCACTCTAAATTTGCATCCCCATCTGATGTGGTTAGGATGTTTGTCCCCTCCAAATCTCATGTTGAAATATAATCACTAATGTTGGAGGTGGGGCCTGGTGGGAGGTGTTTGGGTCATGAGGGTGGATCCCTCATGAATGTCTTGGTGCTGCTGTCCTTGCAATAGTGAATTCTTGCTCCGAGTTCATGTGAGATATGGTTGTTTAAAAGAGCATGGCACTTCCCTCTTTCTCTTGCTTCTGCTCTTATCATGTGACAGGCTGGCTCCCTGTTGCCTTCCATCCTGAGTAAAAGTTACCTGAGGCCATTACTAGAAGCTGAGCAGATGACACCACCATGCTTCCTGTACAGCCTGCAGAACTGTGAGCCAATTAAACCTCTTTTCCTTTCTTTATAAATTACCCAGTCTCAGGTATTTTTATGGTGATACAAGAAGGACCTAGCACAGCATCTTAACTTGGAAGTTTTAGAGACACCAAAAACTCTTAAGAAATGTGTGCTGAATTACACAGCAAGTTTTACAAGGTGATAAGAGGTAGAGAAGGAGGTAGCGCAGGGTGAGGGGAATAGGAGTGCTGCATGAGCTACTAGGAAAGCCTTACAGAGAACATGATTTTTGCACCAAACCTTAAGGAGGTGAGGGAATGAGCCAGGCGGGTTTCGGGAGCCCAGTAGCCCAGGCAGAGACTGGTTGACATAGGTATAGCATAGCATGGTGGCTAAAAGCAAGGGGTGGCAAGCTGGGCTGCCTGAGTTTGCGTCCCAGTTTTGCCACTTACTAGCCAGCTGTGTGGCTTTTTAGCAAGCTACTTATACTCCCCATGCCCCACTTTCCTCATCTATGAAACGGGGATGATGATAGGGATTTTGCTGATACAAGCTGACTAGCCCGGGAGCCAAGGACTGCCTACTTATTGTTTTCATAAATCAAGTTTTATTGATTTATGAAAACCACAGCCACACTCATTCATTGTTATTGTCTATGGCAGCCTACAGGCCACAATTGCAGAGTTGAGTTGTTGCAACAGAGACTGCACAGTCCACGAAGCTGCTGTTCCGTAAAGGGCCATTAACCATCTGGCCCTTTATGGAAAAGGTTTGCTGACCCCTGGACTGGACTAAAAGTAAAGGCACATCTATGATTAGGATCTGCCTTTTGCCAAAACCATTTTCCTCCTCTCCTAAGATTTTGTCTCTGAGAAACATCCCAGAGAGCCTGTAAAAAAAAAAAAAAAAAATCACACAACATAACAATGATTTAGCATATTTAAAAATATGCAAATGCTAGCATGAAATAGAAGTGGTTATCTGCAAATGACCTGTTCACCTGGGTTACTGATAAACTAAAGAAGTAGAAATGAACACTGTCAAACCCAGGGCTGGGCTAACACCATCTAAAAAAACAAATGTCACTTACATCTTGTTTCCAGTGGAAAGAACCTTTCCAATGGTTAGCATAGAGGGGACATACTGGAAGTTCTCAAGGGCAAAAACGTCAGAGCAAAAGGTCAATTTCATTTCTGTGTAGTCCCAGTTGAATTGTGGACTTTTCTAATTGGCCATCAATTTAATTCTTAGTTCTAAGCTCTCTTGAGTCTTGGATGGGAGGAAGGTAAGACAGCCTGCACAAATCTCAGGGTTGCAGAAAGTGGAAACACTGGCATGAATTAGAAACTTCTCAATGACAGGGCCAGCAGCTGATGGTTCTACTTGTCTTTCTCTAATTAAATTTAGTTCACTGAAATTAGAACGACCTCCAGAGATAGATTAGACCTTGAAGATGCTGCTCACATTTATAGATGGTCCACTCTCTGCTAGTTACTGTTCTAAGCCTTTTATTTATATTATCTCATTTAATTCTTACAACAACCCAAGGACTATGTTACCATCATTATTCGCATATTTCAGATGAAGAAACTGAGGCACGGAACTTAAGTAACTTGCCAAGAGCACACACCAATTAAGTGGCAGAGTTAGGATTTGGAGCCAGGCTTTAGGTTCTGGAATTTAGACTCATAACCACTATATGTATTTGACAACATTTCATGATAAATCAATTCAAACCTCTAACTTTACAAATGAGCAAAGCAGCTGCAGTGGCATAATGGGATCTGGGACATCAGGGTCATGTTCCCCTCTTTCCACCACCAAGCCCTTTCATTATGAGACATACTCTTATAATAATGAAAGCCAGACAGTGTTTAAAAATTCAGAGGCTTAAAGTTTCCTCTTTTGTAAAAGACAGCACAAGCACATCAGATTTATTCTTAGCCTTATATAATATCCAAACTGTTCCCCCAAACCCATATTTATCACAGCCACAGCAACTAAAATGTTGCACCCATATTCAAGAAGTTAAGAGGGAAAGAAAACCACCCTTTCAGACTTCAAAATAGCCTGTGCCAGAATCTTTTACAGAAATCAGCCCAATTATGCTGTTCTGTTAATCACAACACAATCTTTTCTGCTTGAGTTTGCTCATTTCAAGCTGCCACAACATCATTAATCTAAAAATAAGGTTCTCATAAATCCGTATCAACACAGTTTTTAGCTGTCACACGTCGCACACACTGATCAATCCAGTTTTCTTCCTAAATCACAAGATGGATGTGAAAGAATCACCAAATTTTATTACAATTGTTTTCTGAAAAAGAAGTGTAAGTATAGATATTTATATTGCTTACCCATAAATTATAATCAGCTGCGTCTTTGCTGTCCTCCCTAATCTAACTGAACTAAGCTTGGAGTAGGAAGTTGAGTCTGTTTTTTAAAAATTATTTTTTTGGTAAAAAATGCATCCTGAAATGGCAGATCATATCGAATGTCTGAGAAATGGCCTAGCTGGCATAGCTGTGACTCCCACGATACCTTTTGTTGCCAGAGACCTCCGCTACTGTGAATCTTGGGACCAAAAATATGCAATCTTTTCATTGGATCATTGAGAAGTTCCTGTCCTTTCAGAACGGAGACAGGCTGTGTCCCTGAGTAAGTGCACAAATGAGTGAGTGCGTTTGTTTGTATGTGTATGCGTGCGTGCGTGTGTGTGTGTGTGTGTGTGAGTGAGAGAGAGAGAGAGAGAGAGTTGAGGAGGAGGAAAGAGGGGAGGGAAGGGACAAAAAGAATGAGAGAAATTGAAACTGGATTTCCTGTTTCTTATTTTAATAAGAACATTTTGAAGAAATATACTCAAGTTAGAAAAGGATTCCTCTAAAAAAATCCTCTTTTCCACAGGGATCTACAAATGGTAATTGAATTGTAACTGTGCAAACTGTCCTTATTAGGAATCAACCAAAGAATGTTGGAAGCCACTGGTGAAACCCCTGAGAGCAAGATAAAGCACATAGGATGCATTATTTGTTTAGGACAAATTCTCAGTTCTTAAATTATGTTTTAAAACTACTGACTCCATTTTTCTAACACTAGCCACACACATTAAAAAGAAAAAGTTTTCATTCTCTTTTACACCGAAGCATAACACATGCTCTGTATTTTATCCTCTTTGTGGGACAGCAGTCCTTGAGAAGTTATTCATTTCCTGAACAGAGGGTGTGGAGGTCAGAGTGAATATGCTCACATGGCCATGTCTAAGAGGGTTCAGCTTAGGGTGGGGGTTGGGGGTGGCATTCATGAAGAGCACAGGGAAAAGGGAAGATTAATTCCAATCGTGAATTACCTTGATCTCCATGTATTCCACATGGCACTGAACCAAATACAACTCGAAAAGACATCTTTGTTTCCCAGTCAGTAGGAAGTACTAGTTCTCTCATGGGTCTCAAGTGAATTCCAACAAAAGAATCACTGTGATTATAATTGACAAACCGGGAAATGATTTCATGGAAGATCTTACTGATTCAAAATTAAGGACTTGCTATGCTTTTACCAGGATTCCGTGAAGCTAATCATGTAAGCCACACATAGCCTCTGCTGCTGCTGCTGCTGCGGAAGGAATTTTAAAGCAGTAAAATATTCCAGGTGGTTTTATTTACTAGAATGATTAAACTTAAACAGAGATTCAGAGTAAAATCTACCTGTTACTGCACATACCTCCACCACCACTACCCCAAAAACTCTGAGGTTGAAAATACACATTATTCCAGTAGACAGTCAATATGGCTCATACTGGATACTCATCAATGGAAGTTACATCCTCATTTAAAGATATCTAATATCTTAATATATCTAATAGCTTAATATATTATTTCACATGAAATTAATATATAATTCATGTTTTATTATTAGGCAAATGAGCCTTTAGTTTATGAATAGATGACAGCAACATGTAGTTCTGACTGAGCACTTACTAAGTGTCAGGCATTGTTTTAGGCATTTTATGGGTACTGACTTATCTAACCATCAAAATAATTCTTAGCAGTAGGTTACATTATTATCCTCATATTACAGATGAGGAAACAGAAGCTCAGAGGAGTTAAGTAACTTGCCCAAAGATTCACAGCTCATAAGTAATGCGGCTGTCATCCCAACCACTATGAGCTTACAAATTAACTGGAAGACAAAGCCACAGTTCAGAGTCAGTACTAATAGGAGCCATGTTATAAGTATCTAATAAGGAAGAGACAGTGATGAAATAAGAATGATTATCTAAGACTAGAGTGGTCTGTTAAATCAATTATTTGATGGAGACACACACTGTCAGGTCAATAAATGTTTCATAAGAAGGTGACTCTTTAAGTGAATAATCTCAAATAATCTCGAGAGACAACATCTTGTGAAAATGCTAGTCTGTTTTAAGAGTGGAAGCAAGGTAGGCCTTGAGAGGAAATGCAGAAATAATGGAGAAGGTGTGTATATTTGGTATTCTTTGGAAAATGCATTCAAATCAGGAAAACAAAACGTAAAAATAAGGAATCCTTTTTAAGATTTAAATAACAACTCTTTAAGTAAAACCAATTAAGAGACCAAATAGCCACTGAAAGAGCCTTGGAAATAAATATCAGGAAGCAATTAAAAGGTTCAATCTGTGGAAGAGTTTTGCTAATCACAAAAAATGCTGAGAGCACAATAGTCATTTTTTCCCATTTAACCCTCCATAGCTAAGCATATCAAGAAACAATTTACAGCCTCAGAATCTATGCCATTAAGCATTAATTCTACCTTCTTCTTGGCTCTTATTCTGGATTATTTCTGTTTATATCACTGGTGATATTTTGCACATTTAAGGCAAAAATATCATAGAATCACTGTCAAACTTTTTGAGTGAACACATTTTTGATTATAGCACTCTTTTGCCTAAAACCCTTTCATGTATCCTCGTTAGCTCCAGGACAAAGTCCAAATTCCTTAGCCTGGTGTTCATTGCCGTGTGCGTTTACTTAGATGGAATAAAATCAAATAGCCACCACATAATAGTGAATAATAACAGTAGAAGTTTACCGAGCATGTATTAGGTGCTAAGCACTTTATGTGTGCCATGTATTCACTGCCTCTAACAATTTCATTTTATAGAGGAAGTGATGGAGGCACAGAAATGGATGGCACACAGAGAGGAAAACACTGACTGCTCATGAAGGCCATAGCCCCCTTTTCGTGGGCATTCAGCTAGTGTACATTTCCCAGCCTCTCTTGCAGTTAATAGTGGTCATACGACTGGAGTCTAGCTAATGGAATGACAGAGGAAGTGACAAGCTTCATTTCTAGCCCCAGTCCATTACAAACCTGGAGACAGCATCCAGGCAACCCGCATAGCCATGTGTGGTAGTCCCAGGAGTGGATCACATTTTTCAGTGTTCTTTGCCTAGTGTAGTCCCCTGCCCTTCAAGTCTGCCTGGCTCTATGATTTACTTTAACCAACTGAATGTGGCAGAAGGGGATGCCAAGCCCATTCTGGGCCTGAGACATAAGAAGGCATGGAAACTTCTGCTTTTGCATTCATAGGACCCTTGAGACCCCATGTCATAGGTATAGCCACTATGTTGAAGAGACCATGTGGAGAGGTGACATAGCTAGTGTGAAAGGTTTAGTTGCCCCGATGTCTCAACCTAAATCCAGCCCACCCTACCTCCAGTTGAATGAAAGGAAGCAGCAGCCCAGGTTCAGAATCATTGCTTGGAGCACAGCTGTCCCACCAATTGTGGCCAATCTAACAGTATGAATGACAAATTGACTTATGTTGTGAGATTTGGGGATGTATCTGATATAGCAGCTGACCTCACTTTCCTGAACTTCCCATATGAATACAGATAATAAATCTAAGCAGCCTGATCTGGAGCCCTTGGGCTTGAAACTCCTCCTATACTTCCCACTGAATGACATCACGACTCATTTCTTCCCTTCCTACATTCTCACTTGGAAAGAGAGTAGTTGATCAACTGGATGGTAAAGTAAAAATTGCCCTTTATACATTGTTTTGCTGAGCATGTAGAAAGTCTTTAATGTAAGACAAATATATTTCTAATGACATCCTTCAGATTTTCAATAATATATAGCCAATGGTTAGAAATAATCATTTATCTGTCAGAATCATGACTGAATCTAATGGCACAGTGAAATTTCATTTAGATTACATTCATTACTGATAAACCTTCCATTGGTCCTGGTAACCTTTTTTGAGTGTGTAGCACAGAGTTCACATGTAAGGTCTTAATATTTTTTTAAGACTGTATATAAAAATGCAAATTGTGAGGGACATTTTAGTTCATCTGCTGCCTTACAGTGCTCAGTGAAAAATGTGGTACCATCAGTTTAATCATCAGACTCTATACTTGTATTGCTCAGAACTTCCAGGGGCTAGGTGATAAGCCAAAGTATATTCTCTCATTGCTGCCATTTGCGCTTCCTTAACTGTAGCTGTCCGTCCTTTTCCCATTCCTAGCACCCTGACCTTCATCTAATTGCTAGTGTCCTTCTGATGCTACTGTGACCTATTTGCATGGAGAGAATGTTTTGGATCCTTCAGATCTAAACTCTACCATCAAAGCAAATCTAGTAACTGGTAAGCTATTTAAGACCATGAATCTGAAACAGTCAAAACCACAATAAATAACTAAAATTTACTGAGTGCTTATTGTCTCCATGAATACTCGCTATCCTCTAGGAAGCAGGTACTAGAATTATCCCCATTTTGCAGACAAGAAAATTGAAACAAAGGGAGCGTAAAGAGCTTGCCAGAAGTCACACAACTGGGAAGTAAGGAGTTGGCACTCAAACCCAGGCAGTCTGTTTTCAAATGCAATAATTTTAACTCCTAGGCAATATTACAGCATGCCAGCAACGTTTTCTTTATTCACTCCCTTGGAAGACCTATATACAAAGTAAGTATGACACAGGGCATCCAACAGAGACTGGAAGGCCTCTCTGCAACTGGGAGAATTCTGGTAAAAACATGGAGGACAGCTCAGGGCTCAAAGCCCTGTGGACACAGAATTGAGACACAGAAGTATGCAGAAACAGACACAGGGCACCAGGATGAAACAGAAAAGAAAGCCAACAGATGGGGCAATGACCTCCAGGAGTAAGGAGAGGGACAGGTATTTCATTTAAAGAAAAAGGAACAGCCATGTTAGAAAACCTCCTGGATGCCAGATCCTTTACAAGTAGAACTAGCCACTCTCAGTTTTGGGTAGGGGTGTAACACCATGAAAGAGGTGTTTTAGGAAAGATGAATGAGGCCAAATGGTGCAGAACAGATAGGAAGGGGATAAAGAGAGGAAGCAAACATTGAGTCTCCAATGTAACTGGTACAGGGAGGCCCCACGTGTGGAATGAACTGATAAGAAGTGAGTCTAGGCAGCAATAAAACAAGATGACGCTAGGAATTCTTTCTTTATCAGATTCCCTCTCTTTTTCCAATAAATATGGATCCCCAGAAAATTAAGCCCGAGATTATAGCTGGAGAAATACCTTTGAGTACAGAGTGTGAAATTCCATCTCATTTTAGGTGCCCAGGAGGGTTGACCTAAAGAAAAGCATTTTATCTTGATTCTCATGGAGAAATCTGGATATCGCTGGTTCTAGCACACTGCAGAGAATGGTACGTATTTTGTAGCTGCTCTTTCTACTCATGTAGTGAGGAACACTGAGTTACAAGGTTGGATGCTTCAGGTTTCTTGCAATAAGAAGGAAATTCAGATAAAAGGGCACTCATTATAGGTGAGATGTCATGTGAACTCTTTGTAGGGCAGGTTATTTATTCTGTTATGGGTATATTCACTGCTCATTAAACATGGAATGGATTTCAGAGCAAGATTACCTAAAAGATACAGGGATGCTGAAGTACTGTCACCTCAAACTGAAGAACCCAATCCCAAGTCAGATACTTACAAATCAGCAGGATATAAAACAAGCCTTAAGGATAGATGAATATCATATTTAGGAGTTTGAAAACTCTTAGGTCAAACAAGCTAGGCAAAATAAAAAATGCCAAAGTGAATTCCTTTCCACTTTCTCATTTCCGTGCTATATTTGGTGACATTGTGTTTCATCAATTGCTCTTTGGGACTTTGCAAAAGTCTCTTCTCAGTGGGGTTCTTCTCTAATGAGAAAGGAAAACAATTTCCTCAAAATTGCATGAGACTTCATAAACATATTAAGTTAATAAATTAATTTTGGATATCATCAAATATATAGAATCAGTTGCTCCTAATCTGTTGCCTAAAATGTGAGCTGTGGACAATGAGCCTCTCAGTTTTCCTATAAGATAATTTATCTTATTACTCTTTTAATAAGTAATTCAAAATCAGCACGAACTGTTGTACCACTTCATTCTAAGTGGGGCAAAGCAAGTTATGCATTTTTAGTTGCAGCCTGGTAGTTAACTCATCTAAACCTTGTAGAGTAAATGAGCAAGCAAGCTGCTTTAAATAAAAATATATGCGGCTACATTTCTAGGCTGCAGAAAAAGTCTAGCATTAATGATATTTTCAGAATCATCTTCCAAAGCAAAATTACCTCAGATGTAAGTGGTGATACATTTTAGAACAAATGTATTCTCTAAGGACCAACAGTTCTCTAAGCTCATTGCACATTAGAATTACTTGTTGTAGTTTTCAAAAATTTTTATGACCATGTCCCTCTCCCCAAGAACAGCACGGTCCAATAGCATTTTCTATAATAATGGACATTTTTGTTAACAGTACTAACTGCTAAGGTGGCCACTAGCCACCCATGGCTATTGAGCACTTGAGATATGGCCAGAGAAACTGAATATTGAATTGGCGATTGTATTTAATGTTAATTGATTCAAATTTAAATTACCACAGGTGGATAGTGGCTACTGTATTGGACAGCACAGGTATAGATCAAGTTAATTAGACTGTCTAGGGTTGGGGCTCAGGCAATGATATATTTATAAAGCTTTCCCCAAAATTCTAAGGTGCAGTCCGGATTGAGAACCATTGCAATGACCAGGGCTTAATGAAACTATCAGGGAAGACAAATTCCTTGAACTTTTTCCAGGATCCATAACTTTTCTACAAATTCCACTAAGAATTTGTCATGTACCTTTGCTTCCCTCCCTCCTGCCTCCACTCCTCACTTCTTGTACCCTTCCACATACTCATGTGATGACTGAACTCTCCATATGTTCCTTCATTGACTGATTCTGCCAGATTTCTCCCACACCAAGAGCATAATGTGCCCTCATCTCAAAGCTCAGATTCTCTTTTTTCCTTTCTCTTCCACTGGCAGCAGAAAGAAAACTTAACAATGCTACCAATTAAGAAATTAAGTCTCCAAGCACATACATCCATAATTTAAAATTGTTTTTCACGTGCACAGGCTTGATCCAGAAGTCACTTTCCACGAGCTCTGCCATAGATGTGATGGGGAATATTTTAAACAGTAGCACAGTTAAGCAGCTTTCATCTTAGCTGTTCATTTTGCCACTGTTTCGTTCAAATGGGATGCAGTGTTATAGCACAGTGGTTGCAGGGAGGACTCTCCTTCTGGCTGCCTGTGTTTGAATTCAAGTTCAGCATATAACTAGCCATGTGGGTATCCAACCCTTTTAAGCCTCAATTACCTGCTCTGTAAAGTGGAGATAAAATAGTCCTGTAGGGAGGAGAGAGCTATGCATGTAACACTTAAGATAAATGAACGCGTCACATGCGCTCCTAGACCCAGGTTTTGACTGCTTTCCCCCTACACCCCTCCCCACACTTCACCATGTTTTTGGTAAATAAAGCAAATAGCAGGGCCAACTTTTGAAAGAGAAAGTCATGAAATCCCTAAAAGCACATTCCAAGTATTTGATAAATTAACATAGCAATATAAAGACCATTTTGAAAACAGTTACAAAAAAATCAATTATATGGTAATCTGATTTTTTAAAAATATTGAACATTTTTATTTTAATGAGGCTTCATTTTTCTTGACTTCCATGCCACCAGTTAATATTAATAGGATGGACGAGAAAAGGCATGCTATAAACATAGCTACATTTTATTTCATTTGTTAAAAAAAAAAAAGCAGGCTCAGAATTCCAGAATTCAGTGATATGAACATAAAGAACATGATGTCCAATGTTCAAGTACATAATCGCTTTGCTGACCTTTTGGTAATTTTAACTGTTGTACCGTAACAACATGTTCCCATGTCATTTTCACTCATGGGCATTACTGGTTCGTGCATGTTCACATTTTCTACACTGAGTTTTGCTGCTTCTTTCTTGTTAAGTATCCATTTATGGGTAGATTTTTTTTTTTTAATGTAAGAAACTACAAAATTACAACCCATTAGCAACATAAAAATTTGTAGTCACCACAACTATTAATTAGTGGTGCACAGTAAGGATTATTCATCAGTGACTCACAGCACAGATAAAATAAGCTGAGAGCTATGTCCTGGATCTAAATCCAAAAGATTTAGATATGTGGGGAATGACTAACATCTCTTGTGCATATAATGTGTACCCATTATTATTCCAGTCCCTTATTGTGTACTCATGGTTTTAATCATTAAACAATCTGAAAACGTGAGGTTTATTAATATGCCCATTTTATAGATGAAGAAATCAAAGCACAGGGCAGTCAAGTAACTTGTCCAAGGAAACATATTAAAAGTGGCATGGCTGAAATTCAAACTCAGGGACCTTAGTCCTGAGTTTGTGGTCTTAACCACTATCCTATGCTACTTTTCTGCACCTTTCTCTCCTACTCAAGAAAATTCATCAAAATAACTGTATGAGGTGGTTCTAGGCTCACCTCTAATTCTCTCTCATATAGTTTTCTTATAAAGATTCTAAAGTTTGTAACTTAATTATTATAGGTAATAAATTACTTCTAACACATTGACTGAGGCATGCCTTGATCTTGAGGTGGCAACTGTTGACTTAAAGCAGGGTCAGCAAAGGACAGCCCGAGGCCTATTGTAATCAAATTTCATTGGAAAACAACCACACCCACTCATTTACCTATTGTCTGTGGCTGCTTTTCTGATACAACAGCAAAGTAGAGTAGTTGCAACAGAGACAGTATGATCCACAACACCTAAAATGTTTCCTATCTAATTCTTTACAGAAAAAGTTTGCTGACCCCAGATCTGGACCCACTGAAAAGAAATCACCAGACATATGACATAGGGGATGACAATGTTCACAGTTCATGGTGGAGCATTTCACTATTTCAAACAGCAAAGGAACTACATGTTTTTTTCTGTTTCTTTTTTAAATTAATTTTAAGTTCCAGGGTACATATACAGGATGTGCAGGTTTGTTACATAGGTAAACATGTGCCATGGTGGTTTGCTGCACCCATCAACTCATCACCTAGGTATTAAGTCCAGCATGTATTAGCTATTTATCCTGATGCTCTCCCTCCCTTAACTCCACCACCTGACAGGCCCCAGTGTGTGTTGCTCCCCTTCCTGTGTCCAGGAACTACATGTTTTTAAAACTATCATTGTGACATCTCTGTATGTATGAGCAGATGGGTCCACAGAGATCACTCAATATCTTATTTTCTTTTATGCACATAATGAGAAAAAGCTCAGGGAAAAAAAGTGAAATCAATACCATGGATTTTAGTATTTGGTATGAGCTACTTATTAGGAATCAGCATTTCTTCCAAGTATTCTTGAAAGAAAAGATATTCACACTAGAGTGATGCCTATCAAATCCACTATGGCCGGCCTGAGAAACTTGTAATTAAAAACTACAAACATTATACATTTATCTCCATATTAAATAGATTTAACTATCTCTACATCTATTATATTTAATGTATTTAAAGTAATATATGTATCTCTTGACTATGATATATTTATTATATGATGATTTATATATATATAACATATTTACATCTTATATAGACAAATATTTATAATAGGTATGTGATAATACACAGTGGGTAAAGGGTATATATGCAAATGCATCTTGCTTTAAGTAAACCAATTATATGAAAATATACACAATAAAATTAGGGGCAATGATTCTGTGGTTCAAATACATCAGTATGGGTTTCCTGCAATGACCCAGGAAAACTGAAGCAAAATCATTTTTAACATTACTTCCTATGTCTCTCCTACTCACACACAGAAAGTCACCAGTTTCTGTGGATCCAACCTCATTAAAAACTGTCCTTTCCTTTAACACTTCCTCTCTGAGGAATGTCCACCAGCACTTCCACACTCTTGCAGGCTCTTTCTCTCTACAAAGCAAAACTCATCTTGTCCCTTCCCTTCTGAAAACCATCACCGAGGCTCCTAGCTTTCCAGATGAAGTTCTCAACTCTGAGGTGAAAACACAAGGTCGCTCAAGATCTGGTCACTGCTTAGCTCTTGGGTTTCACCAAGCCTCACTTACTTCACATCCCTTAATTTCAGCCACATGGAAGAGCCCAAAGGACTTCATGGTGAGGGTGAGGGGTGCTCTCAGCCCAAATGCTTTCCCCATGCCTTCCTACTCACCCTGTAATGCTTACTGAGCATCACCTCCTCTGAGAAGCCCTGTTGTCCCCCTACAGGGACATTACAAATGAACCATCACATTAACAAGAAAAGCATACCATCTAAAACACAAACAAGTTTACTACGGACCTATAAGAACACTGAAACATGACCTAAGGAAATTCACCTTGTGTTTGTAAAAGAAGGCAAATCTGCTTCTTTCAAGGTTCCAAATGACCTAGACACTTGAGATGTCTAGACAATCACTTGTGATGTCTCATTGAGGGAGGAAAGAGGAGGGGTGGGAATGTTTAAATGTCAGCTATTTTTCCAGAAAACTCTAACGTTGCAGATACGTCCCTCCTACGTAACCATCACAATCATCTCCCGGCTACCCTGCCCCATCTCAGCTATTTTCTTGACTCTTATTTAAACATTGGAAAGCTATTTGATTATCTATATTTGTGCCTTTTCTCCCTGGCTAGATGTACGTTCTGGAAGAATAGAAACAGCACTAACATTTTGTGCTTTTGTATATTTGCTGGTTGAAAGAAAATTTGAGGGAGAGTAGCAATTCTGTCTATACAGAAAATCATTCTGTCTATTAGCATGGAAACAAGACCAGCAGGGAATATTTATATTTAGGACATTTATTTTAAAGTAGCTACAATCACTTCCAGTAAAAATGAAAAAAAAAAAAAATCTTGCCTCCTGAATTTTAGTATTAAGAGATAAACATGTAAAAGGGAAAATTGAAAAGGGAGAAACCAACATGAAGAATGACACCAAATGCAAGTATGAGGTGAAAACAAGCCATCTGCACTTACTGGTTCACATCTGATTTTCTAGTTGCCACTTTTCAGATTTATTTTTCAAAAATGTTTTCTCCTCAATATACAGCTTTTAAAATGATAAATTACACAGTGTTTCACAGACCTGGGTAAATACTTTTGCTCTGATGTATAGAAAATCATGCTTCCTCTGAGCAATGAAACATATTTAAACTTACATTTTCATAAATAAATTATGGTAAAATAATAGAAGAGCTTGGACATAAAAGTCACATACCATAAAAGTTACCATTTTAAAGTGTGCAATTCTGTGTTTCTATTTAGTATATTCGTAGATATGTATAACCATCATCACTGATTCCAAAACATTTTCATCACCCCAAAAGGAAAGCCTGTCACTCCCCATTCCCCTCTCACCCCAGCCCCTGCGAACCACTAATCTACTTTCTGTCTCTATGGTTTTACATGTTTTTGACATTTAATATAAAAGTAGAATCATATAATATGTGGGCTTTTTGTGTCTGGTTTCTTTCACTTAGCATGTTTTTGGAGTTCATCCATGTTGTAGCATGTGTCATTACTTCATTTTTCTGGCAGGATAATATTCACTGTATAGATATACTAAATTTTTCTTGTCCATTCTTCAGTTGATGGGCATTTGGGTTGTTTCCACATTTTGACCGCTATGAATAAAGCTGCTGTGAATATTCGTACACACTTTGTGTGAACATAGGTTTTCACTGATCTTGGGTATATACCTAGAAGTAGAATTGCTGGATCATATGGTAACTATGTAGCCAAAAACAAAAACAGAAAACGTAGACAAATAGCAAGATTCAAACATTTATTTCAGTGCAAAACCTGTTATCCACCTCATTCCATTCACATGAGATATCAACAATTACAAGAAAACTCATGCAATGTTTCCACTTCATACAGATCAGCCATCAGAGCTTTTGCCAAGCTGTGATAAGGAATATAATCCTTCAGTTTCTTTCACTTTTTACAGTCTGATGAATATGAGTGGCTTGAAAAATTTAGAGGTTTCTAGTGTTCTTTTTTTTTTTTTTTAATGAGCCCTGTAATGGCTATACCACAAAGAGTAGCTTAACCAATTTAATCATTTATGTTTATATTTTAACTCTAAAGACTAATTGTTGATATCCAGCATGGCAATTTTACATGTTAAAGTACAGCTCAGACTCTAGTTCCTTTCAGGGAGATATTCTTGCCTATATCAGAAGAGAAGCTAAAAAGAAAATGCTACACAAAATAATTCAATAGGCTTGCTTTAATTACTCTTGTCCTCTCTGATTTTATTGCTTACTGGGTGAGGAAAAGCCAGAAGAACTTAATACCTCTTACAGGATAGTCATTGCACATTTCATGAGTTGCTAGGGTCAAAAGCAGATGAACAAATGCTGAACTTCTTCCTGGCTCTACAGAACACGACCCCACACCCTCCAGGGTTGAGAAATGGAAGAAGCTACTAGGATAGGTAGTATAGAATAATGTCCCTCACCCCTCAGGTTTCCACACCCTGATTTCTGGAACCTGGGAATGTGTTATCTTACATGGCAAAAGGGACTTTGCCCATATGATTAAGTTAATAACCTTGAGAGGGGGACAGAAGTCTAGATTACCCAGGTGAGCCCAATGTAACCACACAGGCCCTTAAAATAGGATAACCCTTTTCAGCAGAATTCAGAGTTTGAGGGAGATGTGACTATAGAGGAATGATCTAAGAGATGTAACATTGCTGGCCTTGAAGCTGGAGGAAGGGGAGCATGAGCTAAGGAGTGTGGGTAGTTTTAGAGTCTCCAGAAGAAATGCAGCTCTGTCAACACCTTGATTTTCGTCCAGTGCAACCTGTGTCAGATTTCTAACCTACAGCACTTTAAGATAATAAATGTGTACTGTTTTATGGCACTAAATGTATGGTAATTTGTCACAGCCATGATAACAGACTAATTCAACAGAAATCAGAGTATTTTTATGCCTGCGAGGGACACAGAAATTATTTAATGCAGGATTTGCCAGGCTGTTCTATAATCAAATATATTTGAAAAAGTTGTGCATGGTAGTGTCACCTTAAGTAGTCACAATAAACAATAACTAAGAATAATAGAGAAGTCCTGCAGAGGGGAAATTATAACTCAGAGTACCTCCTAAGTACACTTTATAATCTCACCTCCTTTTATTTTTTATTTTTTAAATTTTCAGAACATCTCTTCATATCGCTCGAATTTCCCAGAATATAGTTGGGACATGCTGAACTAATTCCATCTGCTTAGAACCTGAGGCACAATGGGAAGAAGTGACAAGCCAAGGTACAGCTTGGCAACACAAAGACATATCCCTGGCCTCATAGTCTCCGTCTGCAGTCCCGTCCAGGATGCCACTCTGTCTTGCTGTATCTGCATCACAGATAATGGCAATAACAAAGGGATGCAGCCACAGTGTGTTTCTTAAGTTCCAGACCTAGCTTAATATGATGACTTGTTTTTCTATTGCCGGAATTTATGGATGTTAGATCTTTGGTGGGAGAAGAGGGTAGCAGGTAAAAATCAACCCAACAAAGCTCCTAACAGACAAATTTTTCTACTCAATAATATCAAAAATAATACAGCTGCTTTGGCATTGAATATATTTTATTATTTAAAATACAAGCATTCAATACACTATTGAAAGTTTACTAACTTCATATTAACAAGAGTAATACAATAAAGTATTTCCCCACAGTGATTTATCCTGTTTCTAAAAATGCCTAATTGTGCTGCCAAAGTCTATTTTCCACAAATTCTAGTTTCCAAATGTTAACTTGAGAAGGAACAGAGAGAGACAACTAAATGCCATTTTCTTCTTTCATAGCACTTAATGTTTTCTCCACATTTCCATTTCCCACTGCCTGTTCCAAGAGCTATGAGCCCCTTGTCCTTTGATGTTTTTCAGATATGCATTATCCTCATCCTTTTTCCAGGATACACAATGGAACCCTTTTTTCCACCCCTCAATTTTTTATAATAATAATAAAGATTATGACTAATAAACCTAACAACTTTGAACACTTATTTTTTGCCAAAGACTATGCCAAGTGCATCACATTAAGAATCTCATTTAATCTCAACAACAACCAATTGAGGTAAATATTACTATTAATATCTGTATTTTACAGATGAGCCAAATGAGGCAGAGAACTTAGGTACTTTGTCCTAGGTCACATAAAAAGTGGCTGAGCCAGCATCTGAACATAATCTGATTTAGAGCTGGGGTCTTCTATAAGCACTAGCTCAATAGTCCTCTACTGGGGTGATTCTGCCCCTCAAGGGACATTTGGCATTGCCTGGAGACATTTTTGGTTGTCACAACTGAGGAGGAAAGTGCCGGTTGTGATGGGTGGAGTCCAGGGATGCTTCTCAACATCCTACAGTGCACAGAACGGCCCCCACAGCAAAGAATGATCCCACCCTAAATGTCAATAGTTCCAAGGTTAGGAAACACTGCTCTAATCTAATGTCTCCTAATGTCAGGGCATTCTGAATGGGACATTTTTTGGTAAGACATGCAAGTGACTCTCACCTCCAGGTTAGAATCTTCTTTCTCTACCTGGGAAAGGAGGTTATCTCAATCTGGAGTGGATGGTACTTAGTGCCACAGAGTCCATTTGCTGTACATTATCATAGCATCAATTTACTCAAAAGTTTAAGCTGGCATCCTAGGACACTAGGTCATTTTATCTTTTTGTCCCTCAGTGGATACATGAAAGAGGCATTAGCTCACTAGAGCGTGACTGAAAAGAGCCAGAAGATTCTGGTTTTTGTTAGTCTTGCCTTGTAGTCAAGAAGACACAATAGCAGCATCTGTGTCACAGATAATGGTACTAGCAAAGGGATGTATCCAAAATAGGTTACTTGAGGTCCAGACCTAGCCTAAAAGTCAAAATATTTAGGCCAGGCATGGTGGCTCACATCTGGAATCCCAGCACTTTGGGAGCTGAGACGGCAGGATTGCTTGAACCCAGGATTCTGAGGCTGCAGTCAGACATGATTGTACCACTGCACTCCAGTCTGGGTGACAGAGCAAGACCCTGTCTCAAAAAAAAAAAAAAAAAAAAAAAAAAAGAATCAATTTTTTTTTTTCAGAGCAGTTCTGCCATACCTACTCAAAATGTAATTGTGAATACCATTTGACCAAGCAATTCTGATATCTACTTTATAGAAATACTTGCAAAATGTGCAAGATACATTTGCAAAGACATTCACTTCAGCATAATTTCTGATAGCAAAAAAAACCCAGTCACCAATAAAAATAATGGAAATGTGAGCATATGTTCACCAAAATATGTGTGTTGGAATATTCATAGCAGCATTATTCAAAACAGCCCCAAACTGTAAATTATCCAAATGTTCATGAAAGTAGACTGAATAAATTGTGGTATATCACATAATGGAAAACTATGCAGTAATGGGAATGATAAAACAAACTCCAAACACCTACAACAATACAGATGAATCCCAGAGACATCATGTTGAGTGAAAGAAGCCTGACACAAAAAATAACATGCTGTAGGATACCACTAATGTAATCTATAAAACCAGATAAAACCAGTATGTGCTACAAAAATACAGAATAGGGGTTACCTCTGGGGAGAAGTGACTGGAAGGGAGTCCAGGGGATCCCTCTAAGGTGGTGGTCAGGGATGGTTCTTCATCTGGCACAGGTGTGTTCACTTTGCAGAAATTCATTAAGTTGTAAACTTATGTGCACTTCTCTACGTGTGTATTATAATCTACCAAAAATATATAAATACTTATCATATATAATTAATTTTATATTAGTTATATACACATATGCTTAAACAAACATAAAAAACCTAAGTGTCCATCAGTGGGCAACTGGCTAAACTATGGGATACCTATTCAATGGAATTCTGGGCAGTCATGAAAAAAACGTGGAGTAGCTCTCTCTAAATTTGGAAAGATATCCACTATATGTAAAGTTAAACAAAGAAGTTGCAGAACACAAGTTACGGACATAAATCTTTATTATAATTTAACAGGGAGATCTGGGGTTATATTCTCAAATGGCTACTTGAGGATGGGATTTGTAGGACTTTGACACTCTGCCTAATGAATTTTTATAGTGTTGGAATTTATTTACAAACACGTATTATGTTTGTACTGAGGGAAAAAAGGACATTTAGAAAATTAAGATGAACAAAATATATCTTAAGTTTGAGATTGTTATTATTTCATCATCCATGAAGATTAGGGTTTCTGATAGATGAAGGAAAGAATAATGGAATAAACGCAGTGTCTTGCCTTCAGGGTTGCTATCTGAACCCATTGATGGAGGTCACTTTGGTTTGTTGCTGGCAATCTTAACAATGGTTTCAAATTAGCACTTCTTTGCTGGGTTGCTCTACATTCAAATCTAGTTGTGGTGTGGCCACCACAAACAAGATTCTTGGCCACACAAAGAATGTGTCTACAAAATGGTAAAACAACTGAATTTGTTTGATTAAAATAACAAAACCATATACGCAGAGGAAGGAAAAATCAAAACAGCTACACCCAAAGTAATTCACTCAGATGGGTGGTTCATGAAATGCACCCATTCATTAAATCAACATGTTAGCAGCCTCAAGTGGACTCTGTGAGAGATTCAATTGCAATGCAATACTCCTAAATAAATCAAGAGATCATAAAAGACACTTTTTTTGGCCCATCATTAGCAAACATTTTCTGAGTGCTCACTGTGGTTCTGCCATGCTGCTAAAACTCTGGGGATGTGATACCACCTTTATAATTGCAAATGTCATTGTGTTGAGTGTTCTTAATTCCACCCATGACACTGAATGGAAATTAGAAAAAAATCCACTGATTCAGGCAAAGTTGATAAAACTACAACTTCTCATATACAGTAAAGGTCTGACAGATGTAACAATTCATAAGGTAGAATAAGTTGTGTTCAATGGATCTCAACCACGGCTACATGTTGTATTTGATCGAAACAGAATTTCTGGAGGTGGCAACTGGCCATCGATATTTATAAAAGCTCCCTCAGGTGATTCAAAAACATAGTAAGAGTTGGAGCCATTGCTTAGACCGAGTAAATCAGAAACTAGGTAGAAAGGAACCCAGGCAAAAATATTATTTAAAAGCTACATGAATGGTTCAAAAACATAGTCTATGTTGAGAAACACTGCTTCTAAATTTATGATATAAATGAAGCCAGAGGTGACACTTCAAGAAGCATTTTGTAAAGAGACTCAGTACCACCTCTCCTTATCTTGTGCAGTTTTGTTAGTAAATGATCACAAGGTAGTATTCTACCGTGTTATGGTTTCAGATGTTTCATGTAAATTATATCTATTATCTCCAT
The DNA here is from genome assembly GCF_002776525.5 of Piliocolobus tephrosceles. Taxonomy (NCBI): domain Eukaryota; kingdom Metazoa; phylum Chordata; class Mammalia; order Primates; family Cercopithecidae; genus Piliocolobus; species Piliocolobus tephrosceles. The sequence goes on along the minus strand of NC_045456.1, from coordinate 12,471,970 downwards.
GTTCTCTATTTACAACATTTCATTTGATTTCAATGACAATACTATACAGAATGTAATATTATCCCCATTTTACATAGGAGGCTAACAAGGCTTGACAGAGATTCAGCATCAATCCCTCAGTTTTACAAAGTCAAGATTCCACAGTCTATATAGTCATATTATGCTCTATATGCCTGAAAGCAGTGTACCAAACAAAGAATGTTTTCTAAGTGTCTACTATGAGCTAAATTCTCTTCTAGGCACTGAGGAGATGGAGAATAACTATAAGATAGGGTTTTCTTTAGGACACAGCTCACAGTCTAGCTGAGAAGCTAGTATCAGATGGCCATGTTTGGAGGATTTTGCAGGAAGATTTCTGAATTGGTAGGAGATTGGTCCTGACTGGATTCCTTCCAAGATTTTTCTCTATGACACAAATTTTGCTGGAGGATAAAAGTAAAATTATTTGTGTAGGAGGCAGAATAATGCCCCCCAAAATATGTCCACATTCAAATCTCAAGAATATGTGAATATGTTATGCTACATGGCAAAGAGGAATTAAAGTTGCAGATGGGATTAATGTTGCTAATCATATGCTGTTAAAATAAAGAGATTGTCCTGAATTATGTATATGGGACTAATATAATCATAGGAGCAACTTAAATGTGGAACAGGGAGGCAGAAGGGTCAGTGTCAGAGTGATGTGATGTGAGAAAGACTCACCAGGCCATTTCTGACTTTGAAGATGGAGGAAGGAACCATGAGCCAAGGAATGTGAGTGGCCTCTAGAAAACAGAAAAGTCAAGAAAAATGATTCTCCCCTGCAGTCACCAGGTACCATGATTTGAGCCCAGTGAGACCCATTTCAGACTTCTGACCTCTGGAACTGTAAGATAATAAATTTGTGTTGTTTTAAGCTACTAAGTTTGTGGTTATTTATTATAGAAGCAACAGGAAACGAACACAATGTCTTCCCAATTTTTGAAGAGGGAAATAGAAGGTTCAAAAAGGAGAAATTTTGTAGCTTTTACCCAAGCTATCATATCTGTAGTCCCAAATCTTGATCCCTTTCTCAGGCCTATTAAATGAGAATCTGCCTTTCAACAAGGTCCTGGCCTAGTCATGTGATTTCTAGCAAGCTCCCAGGTGCTGGTGGTCCCCAAAGGCTCTCCAATTTAAGCCTTAAAGTTCATCAGAATCATGGGGAAGCTTGTTAAAATAACACAGATTGCTGGGCCCTACCCCAAGAGTTTTGGATTCAGTAGGTGTGGGAGGGGGCTCACAAGGTGCATTTCTAGTAAGTTCCCAGGTGATACCAATGCTGCTGGTCCAGTCACCACATTTTGAGAGCCACTGCATTAGATAACACTAATAAACATGTAAGAGGAAAGAAGTGGCACTTATTATTCAACTAAAATCCATGATGGACCTCATTATTAACTGACATTTTATAGCAAGTGAGTGATCTGTTTAACAGTCTGTACTTTATATACTTGCTCTGTGAAAAAGGCACCACATAGCCCTGGGGTTTCAGGCAACACTTGTGGGCAAAAATAGCCACATCTTTGGAACACCAAAGCATCAAATCCATAGATGTATTTCCCCAAAACCCAAAAACACATTTTCACATGTATCCGTATTTTCTCCTTGCAGCATTCCATATGGCACAACTGGCAACTGTGGGTATTGACATGCTCCACATCTTATAAGACAACCTGAGGCACTGGGAATTTGCTTGAGCAAGATTTCCCAACTTCAATGCTACTGACATTTGGGGTTGGATAATTCTTTATTTGGGGGGCTTTCCTGTGCATTGTAGAATACTTAACAGCATCTCTGGCCTCTACCCACTAGATGCCAGGAACATCCGTATCCTCCAATTGTGACAACCAAAAATGCTTCCAAATATTACTGAACAATGAGCTCACTTGGACTCGGGAAGGGGAACATCACACACTGGGGCCTATCATGGGGAGGGGGGAGGGGGGGGGGATTGCATTGGGGAGTTATACCTGATATAAATGATGAATTGATGGGTGCTGACGAGTTGATGGGTGCAGCACACCAACATGGCACATGTATACATATGTAACAAACCTGCACGTTATGCACATGTACCCTAGAACTTAAAGTATAATAAAAAAAAAAAAAATGTACCCTGAAGGGCACAATCATTCCTGGTTGAGGCCCACTAGTTTATCTGATTCTCATGAATGTTTTTACGAAGATATAATAGATCTGGAAAGAGATCATTGAGTTCCACAGCACACCTTGGACAGGACATAAGATTCCTGAGTTGCTGTTTGGTCAGATAATGAATTCAAGCTGATCCATATCATGTTGGGCCTTCTGTAAGCTACTGAGTGGGGAACATATCTTTCCAGATGAACAACGACACAGATTGGTTTTTTTTCCAAACATTTTGCTCTTACTCAATTTTACAGCCGATCTGTGAGACCCAAACTCCCTCAGATGTTCTGTCTATTCCCCATCCTAAATGCCAGGGTGGGAGAACAGGTAAAGGGGAGAATCTTAAAAATATGCACATTTAAATTTTGAAAACATCTTTGAAACATGCATTTTAAAATAAATGTAAGTCAGCTTGAGTTTAAGGGCCTCAGTAATATCCCTGATAAAAACAAGAGCTACATTCTGTAATTGCTATAGTCAACGATAAATAAAAAGGAAATCTACATTTTGTACTTACAGAGAAGCCACTATATAATGGCAACCTACTTGTAAACACAATCTGGTTTTACTAACTTGCATCTGATAGCAATGCCATACACAGGGCATCAAGTCCTAGAGGGTCAAGGCTGCACAGTCTAAGGTAGTTTGAGAGAACACTTCCTTTAAACTGAGAAAAACAAAGATACCAGTTATTACCTCAAGCACTTTGTGATTCCCACTTTGAGCAGGACAGATCCTAAGAACTAGAAAGGATCATAGTCATGATTTCTTTAGCCCATTTATTTACAAACGGATTTATCAGGAGGATGAGAGCTTCCTTTACTTACACAATTCTGAAAAGAAAAGAGGTCACACTTATACTTTCTGAAATTTACATATTTCTAAAGTCCACGTGCTGCCTCTTTTTCCTCCATTCCTGAGACTAAGTTAGATTAGTAGGGTATGATCATACTGTGATTGCCCACTTGTTTTTGTTACCTACGGTATAAATCAAATTTCATGCTTCCTTTTTCTGTTCAAGGGGTGTTTATAGGCTGCAGAGTAATGTTAAAGCTGACTTAAGTAAGGCTCTTTGAGAACCATTAATTCTTACTGTTGTAACATAAAACAGCCCAAATCCAAATTCAGACACTTTTTGAATTATTGACACCATGATTCCAGTCCTTTATAAGGAAGATAAAGACCACTGGCATACAGTATTTAATTTTAAAATAATAATTTCTATCTTTTAAAATTTATTTTTATTTCCATAGGTTTTTGGGGAACAGGTGATATTCAGTTACATGAGTAAGTTCTTTAGTGGTGATTTGTGAGATGTTGGTGCACTCATCACCCTCTATCTCTTTTAGTGACCGAAAAAATGAGTGTTTTTTCCCACCAGCTATTGTTTGAACAATAACTTCATCTAAATAACAGTTGTGCCTCTTGCCCCTAGTCATCTCTGTCCTATTTTCTAAACGAATCACAGAATTTTGGAACTCGGGGTACAAAGTTTGGACTTTCACAGACCCTGAAATAGTTGTCTTTCCACAACAGCACCCTGGGTCCAGGCACACACCTCACTTTATACAACCCTACACCGAGCTCAGTTCTTAGGTAACTGCTAATCTCTGGGTTTCAGCTGGGGGCAAATTTGCCCCCTCATTCCCCACCAAACATATGTGATATCTGGAGAAACTTTTGGTTAGTCACAACTTAAGAGGGCGGGTGGTTGCTGCTAAGAGGGAGGGTGGCCTGCTACCTAGAAGGTAGAGGCCAGGGATGCTGCTAAACATCCCGCAGCAAAGAATTATCTGGCCCCAAATGCCAAGAGTGCTAACACTGAGGAACCTTTTTGTAGAGGTTCTCAGAGACCCATTTTCCAACCATATGTTGTAGGACTCTATTTCTATGAAATGTCCCAAACAAGCAAATCCATAGAGACAGGAGATAGATTGGTAGTTGTCTAGGGCTAAGGGGAGGGGAATGGGAATTGACTGTTACTGGGTATGGGATTTCTTTTCAGGTGATGAAAATGCTCTAGAACTAGACTATGGTGATGGTGGCAAACTTGGACGAGTTGATGGGTGCTGACGAGTTGATGGGTGCAGCACACCAACATGGCTCAAGTATACATATGTAACAAACCTGCACGTTATGCACATGTACCCTAGAACTTAAAGTATAATAATAAAATATATATATATATACTAAAACCCACCCAAGTGTACCCTTTCAATATGTGAACTTTATAGTATGTGAATTATGTATTAATAAAGTTATTAAATCACTTTTTATAGAACTTTCATTAACTAACTTTTATTTCTTATAAACAAAAGCTTGTATTGTAGAGCAGTTTTGAATAGCTGTAGGTTTCTCTGGAGAATATTCTCTGGTAACAGTTTTTGAATGCAACCTTATATTTCACAGAAAAAACATTATGTTCTTTATTTTTACGAACTTATCTATTTCCAGTTGCTCTCATAATGTTATCATTTTATCTGGGGCCCTGAGATATGCCTCATTCATCTGTGAGCAAGTGGGTGAATAGTGTCTGAGCCAGGGCCAAAGCCCAGGGGTCTTGCATCTGCTCTGGCTTTCAATGTGATGTGAAGACAGCCAAGTCATCTGATTGCTTTGTGTTTCTACCTTCTCATTCTTGACACAAGTCTGAGCTTCCAGATGAACTTTCTTGTAGAAACCCTAGCAAGCAAGGACAGTGGATACAAATGCTCAGTGCTTTGCCACTGCAGAGGGGACACAAGTGGATTTCCCTGTCCAACATTCAGGGTCTCTCTGTTCCCAACAGCCATCTGCCATTGCCATTTTTCTACCTAAAACCTCTGCTGCCTCCTAGCTGGTCTTTTTCTGCACACCAAGCATGCTCTGCCCATTCCCGTTTCTCTTACTTCAATGACTCAGCCCTATGAGGAAATGGCCTCTATATCTATCCAAATCCTTCACATCTCCAAACCCTGAAGCCCCTGGCACACAATGAACAATAGAATTATTTTAGGCAAGGAATTCTACATTTAATTGCTAAGATCATGGAAGCATGAGAAGATGTCACGTTTTGGCCTTCAGCTCCTCTTATGCCCTCCACCTTGCACCATACCAGCAGTACTGGGTTCCTGCCAGCTAGCTAACACACTGGGCCATTTCCATGCTGGTGTCTTTGTGCTGATCCCAGAGATGCTCAGGTGAACACCTCATCTTCTTCAAGAAATTGTTTAAAACTGACCACGCTATTGAAATGTGCAACTCACTACTTCTAATCCTTCTTAGCTGCTCTACTTACTCCTTTTCCATAGGCTTTTTCTTCTGCTGTACTTATTTATTATATCCGTTGTTCATAGTTGCTTTCTGTGACACTGCGAGTAGGAGTCTTTGCATGTTTTAATCACTGATGTAAAACATAAACCTAGAATATACCCGGCATGCGGCAGGTGACCAATAAACATTTAAACATGTAAAATGCTTAGAACCAAGGCTGGCAATAAAGGTTAGTTTCATCTTCATCATAGTCATCATCATCAACTTTATCATCATGGGGCAACCCTTACACTATTGTTCTGTACCATTACACCGTGTTTAGCCTTTTATGTATCTATATTTTACATAATGTATAAAGGCTGTAAATTTTTTGAGGGCTGATACTATACCGTATATATTTGTTAATATGTGTCTTTTAAAAAATTAAGATATAATTCATATACCATAAGATTCACCACTTTAAAGTGTACAATTGAGTGGCTTTTAGTACATTGACAAGATTGTGCAACCACCACCACTAACTCCAGAACATTTCTATCATCACAAAAAGAAACCTGGTGCTCCTTAGCAGTAACTCCCCATTTCCCGCTTCCCTCAACCCCTGGCAACTATGAATCTACTTTCTGTTTCTATGGATTTTGCATATTCTTGGCATTTCCTATAGAGTCATACAGTATATGGTATTTTATGACTGGCTTCCTTCACTGAATGTAATGTTTTCAAGGTTTATCCATGTTGTTGTATGGATCAGTGCTTCATTCCATTTTATGGTTGAACAATATTTTTAAAAACTACTGATCTGTGTATGTCTCCACCGAACCTCAGCAGGAAAGTTGAACTTACTTTGGTGTATTTTACCCAATAAACAGGAATAAAAATGCTTGTTTTTACATTACTGTCCTACCTCTTTTAACACAGATGTACCATTTTCACTCCTGACAGTTACCAGTTAATTATAATCCAAACAACACACTCTTCAACTGCATATAATTTCCCTTGTTGAAAATTGTTCCACCTGATATTTAGCAAATACCTATGGAATTTTCAAATTACAAGTTGTATGAACTCTTACTGTGAATGTTTATATTATTAAAATATTTCCTACTCATGATTTAAAAGGGCTCTCTCACTTTAAAAAATCATGGGTTTTTTTTTTTGTCTTGGATTTTACGTTCAACCTTTTTTCCCCCTAAGAATGAACATTGGATACACCCAGAGCCTATGCAAGTAGCACTATCACTTACTCATCTCTCTTGCTGAATGTGAATGAGAAATATCATACTCCAAACTTCTTGTATTTCCCCCGCATTTGTTGCATTCACAGACTATTTAAAAGAAATAAATTTAAACCTTGGCTACCCAGAGATTTTCAAGGAATCCCTAGATAACTACTGTTAGTCTTTTGGTGAATATCTCCCCAAATGGAGAAAAGGGAGAGCAGGGAGGGAGGGAGAAAAAAATTAGAGAAGGGGACTTTAAAAAACCTATTTTTCCACTTAACAATGTGTCACCAACATCTTTTTATGTTGACAAATACAGAGTGACATCCTCATCTTGAATGCTATTTGTGCCATAATCAATTTGAACCAGCCCCACTATTGGTAGACATTTTGTTTTAAATGTTACTTCATAGGCCAAGCGCAGTGGCTCATGCCTGTAATCCCAGCACTTTGGGAGGCCGAGGCAGGCAAATCATGAGGTCAGGAGATCGAGACCATCCTGGCCAACATGGTGAAACCCTGTCTCTACTAAAAATATAAATATAAAAATTAGCTGGGCATGGTGGCATGTGCCTGTAATGCCAGCTACTCAGGAGGCTGAGGCAGGAGAATCACTTGAGCCCGGGAGGCAGAGATTGCAGTGAGCCGAGATGTGAAGGATTTGGATAGACACAAAAAAAAAAGAAAAGAAAAGAAAAAAGAAAACAAACCACAAATTTATCTATCATAGTGTATTTGCTTGGAGTATATTATAATTTGAACTAAGAGGTCAGAGCCAAATGTAATGAGAATGTTAGGATAATAGATCCTAGCACTTTTACAGCATCTCCCTTTTCAGGTACTTATCAGAGGTCATTTGCACAAAAATCCACAGGAGCAGTTGACAGCGATACTGAATTATCCATCTTAGCTATTAAAAAGGTCCATCTAAATCACTGTAGGATTTCTTTCAGAATCCACATTTTCTTTCTTTCTTTTTTTTATTATTATTATACTTTAAGTTCTAGGGTACATGTGCATAACGTGCAGATTTGTTACATATGTATACATGTGCCACGTTGGTGTGCTGCACCCATCAACTCGTCAGCACCCATCAACTCGTCATTTACATCAGGTATAACTCCCAATGCAATCCCTCCCCCCTCCCCACTCCCCATGATAGGCCCCAGTGTGTGATGTTCCCCTTCCCATGTCCAAGTGATCTCATTGTTCAGTTCCCACCTATGAGTGAGAGAACATGCGGTGTTTGGTTTTCTGTTCTTGCGACAGTTTGCTGAGAATGATGGTTTCCAGCTGCACATTTTCTATATTTACAATGTCATGGAAAACTTTTCTACATTTTCATTAATTAATCAACACATTTATCTAGCACCTACTTTGTATAAGAGCTTTTTCTAGGTACCAAGGAGCACCCAAGAAACTATAAGACACAGTACGTGATTTCTAAGGGTTGCAATGGAGTCAAAGTTACAATGTATATTGGGATTCCTCAGTGGTTTTGTGCCTAAGATCTGAAGATCATACAACTCCAACTCTACCCCAGCAAAAAAAAAAAAAAACAAATATCCTAGAGAATGATGTTTTCTTATAAGTAAACATCTACAGAGAAAATATTTAAAAGCCAGCGTTGGCTCCAGCTACTTAAGAAGACTCACTGTTGAAATTATTCTAGAATATTGGTCAACCCTGGGGATGCTTTAAAAGAAGACTCAAGAGTTGAACTCTTATAGATGATAGGAAAGGCTTTTCAAACTCATAATACCTGACTTATCCAAAGACCACCCTCATACCCCAAGTGCTGTTGAAACCCAGGCAGTAAGTCAATGGAGAGGAACTCCAAAACAAAACAAACACCCTCCCAGCAGTCAAAAATAAGTGTCACAAAACCGAAATTCATTTGCTTTTCTCACAGATGAGGCCCTCCCAGGCCAGCCCCACTTAGAGTGTTCCTTTACTTTCAGTTCATCCATACTTTAACAAGCTTGGGCATATGATTTTCTAGCATACTATAAATTAGAAGCAGCAAATTAGAAGCAGGGAAGTTGCTAGCATAAGCATTGTGAGAACAGCAAAATGTACTGGGCTGCGAGTCAAGAAAAAGAATACCTACTACAAAAAATGAGCAAAAGAACTATTTTATGCAGTCAATTTATTCATAAATAAAATAATTGCTTATAGGAAAAATATTTCAACTGAAATTTCATTTTCCTCAAAAACATTCAGCAATTTTTAAGCTGTGTAAGAGGGGCCTAAATTAGTGGAAGAGATTTCAAACACAGATCCATATTTTACTGTCCTATGACTCAGGATATGCAGTAGGGGAAAATCAATTATTTCTATGGAATTGGCCATCAAAGCTTGTTCAACTGTCCATGGTGAATTAGCGGTAACTCACTATTCAGTGGTCCAGAGGAATTAATGCCACATTAAGGAAGCATCCTGTTGATCATTATGGCCAAATATATCATCCTCTCATTCTTAAAAGGTGAGAAAAAGTGTTAAGATCAATCTTTCTAAAACTACAAGGCCACTAGTAATTCATCATTGACTTCATTAGTAGAGATTACCCACAACTTTGTAGAAAAAAAATATCCTGAGTCCTTTCAGGCACTCCAGTATATGTAGTTATAGAAAATGGGGGAAAAAGATTGAAAGTGAACATAACGTGATCCACATTTTCCTTCCTCTCCCTTACCACCTTGCTGTACACCCCTGCCAATCCTCCTAAGGTCCATTTTCCAGCTTCTTTCAAAGGGAATCCTTCTTGTCTCTGATTAAAAATTCACCAATAAATATATTCATAAATAAATGCAAATCCTGAGGACATGTGGTTTTAGAATCATATTCCATGTTTCTTCTCATACATACATTTTACCTGTTACAATCTTCCACTTCCTTCTTTGCAATCTCTCTCTCCCTGATTGGAAGGTCTTACCTTTCTTTGCAATGTTCATCCCTACTGATTTATCCCCAAAGATCATCTTGGAATCTTGTTTATTAGCATTCTTTAAATATTTACTGTATGCCAGCTGACAGGGTTGGGGAGAGTAATAAATAGCCTTCCATTTCCCCAGAGATGTCGCTCATCTACTTTTCACACTAATTCCCTGAGCTAGGTTCTGTTATTATTCTCATTCTACATATCAGGAAATTGAGGCTCAGACAGGCTAAGTAATTTGTATATATACATATAAACATATATGTCTATGTACAAACTTTATAAATATTACTTGAGTATTCAAAGAGATCCAGGTATAGCATCAACTGTATCTGGGTAGATATTCAGTACCTCCTTTATTGATCTAATATTGATGGATGACTCGTCAGTTAGCTCCTGTCACTAATTACAAATTTGCTCAATTAGATCAATCTAATCAAATTCCAGAAAAAAAGAAAAAAACTCACGTGTTATACCAAGGTAGAGGGGTAAACCACACATGAATTTAATAGGTAGATGATCAGAGTTTCTTTTAGAAAGTGAATAGCTTTGGTTATTGCTTAGGGAAAGGAGAGGCTGCTGAGAACATGGAAACGAAGTAGCTAGCCAGACAGTTAAGAGGCTCTGGAAAATAGAGAGGAATTTGGGTTTGCCTGTATGAGAAAGTGGGATTGGGCCAGAAGGATGTGGGCAAAGAAGGGCGGCCATACTGAGAGGCCAAGTTGCTCTGTGAGATGGGAGGGAAAGGACAACATCCCCTGTGACATGAGTTTGTTTGTAAAAGACAAAATTTATTTTAAAATGTGCTGTCTGGTGTGCACTCCTTGCCTTGTAGTATAGATCATCAGTAAAAGTTTTGCTACTGCAAGAACCTTAAGTTCCTGATTGTTTTTATGGTAGATCGGTTTCAGGATGGGGACGAGAAGGGGCTTTGTCCTCTGTTTTGGTGGACACCAGAGTGGTGATAAAGGAGCAGCCACAGGGAACAGAGAAAAATACCTTCAATGCAAGCAGAAAATAGAGCAGTGGTGATCCCAAAATTGTAATTCCTCAGAGAGATACTAGAGAGAGCTTTAGGTTTTTACCCAAATGGGAATTTGAATCAATTTCTCCTGATCTGAAAGGGCTGCAAAAATCCTGGAGGATATTCAGATTACACTAGAGAATCTCAACCACCTAGCTTGATTTTTTGTAAAGAACAATGTTGTTTGCTAGAACTGAGGAAAAGACGATGGCAGAGGAGCTTCTGAAAAATAAATCTGAATATATCAACATGTGCAGTCAACTAATTTGCTGACTTCAAAATAGCCTGATGAAACTCTTTGCCTGTTAAACCTATTATTGCCCATAATGAAAGATTCCATATGCACTAATCACAACATACAGCCTTATGTCTGATCATAGCTTCTAAAAAATCATGATACAGGGATTTTTAGTTATACTCAACACATTTTTCCTTTAGAAACCGGATTGGTTGTTATAGATGCCATGAATGATATAAATTGAGCTTGTAGTTGGAAGAAATCTAAAGGATCAAGCATCCCTGAGTTTCAAACAGAAACTTGCACTGAATACATTCAAAGGTATGTGGATTTTATTTATAATTTGATACCCTTTTTATTGTGCTTATTTCTTTCTCTGCATTTCTTTTAAAAGATACAAACGTATTCTACATTTCTAATACTATATGCCATCAATAGTTACTTTTTAGTTGGCCCATAATTAAATTAAACTCTGATTACTGAAATGTTTTTTTTTTTTTTTTACTTTATAATGCAACAAAGTGCTTGTTTAATTCCAAAGCTCTTTGTTGGGCCACATTTCACAGTAAAATATTTATTTTAGTTAATTATCACTTAAAGTAAAAATAATACTTTCACAGGCTGTGATCTACTACTTTGAAAAGCTTTTTAATTACATAAAATAGAACCATCAATGAAGTGATTTTTCTCATTAACCCAGACAAACAAAGAAAAAACAACAACAAATTTAGGAGTTAGAAAACTTCAGTGTACTTTTCATAGGCAGCATAATTACATGTAATATTCACTTCCTATACAAAATTTAAGGTCTTTCTTCTGACAGTTTTTCAAGTTAGTCAATAATTTGTGCCACAAATCAATGTGCACATTTTAGAATGACCTATTTTGATTAATGTCCCAAGGGTCTTATTTGTAGAATAATTACAGAGAAACATCAAACAAAACGAAGATTCCATTGAAAGAAAATGAAACCTCTGAGGCAGAAAGTATTCAAAATTCATTGAAAAATCACATAAAATTAGTACTATCTTCTCCTGTTAGTTCAGCCACATCTTTTGCTCCACAATCTGGAGCTCAGAGATGTTACTGGAGGGTCTTGCCTGAAGTTCTATAGATAGGAACTTCTGGAACTAAAATCTACTATCTTGGAAAATTAATATATTTTCTCAAATGATTAGTCTTTGTTTTTAACAGTAGCAGTGCCCAGGTAGACTGTGCAGGAGACATTTCTGTGCCTCCTTGTTCTAAAATTAAAAATACTGTGCACTTTGATGATCTTCCCAACCTTTAGAGCCAACTTTATTCTGTTAATCATTAATTATAAATACCATTTAGCTTCTATGACTATGGGCTGTATGGGCATAGGAAAATGGCATGCAAAGTCATATGAGGATAGATCATTCATGTCCCTGTAACTTGTTTAGCCCTCAACCTAAATTAAATGCATCTTTGTCACTATTGTGACTCCACAAACAATGAAATAGGCTGAGAGCTGGAAATCAAATATGACTGAAGTAAATTCACAAAGAATGGCTCCATCCTTCTTACTAGCAATAGACTAATGTAGATTATGTGTGTTTTATGGAGCATTCATTACATCCAAGTTTCAGAAGAGATAAGAAAAGTGGATGTTGACTTACATTTCAGAACTATCAAGAAATGGGGACCTGGATTTTATTTGCCTGCCTCCTGGGAGCAGCTTTTGCCATGCCTGTGAGTAAAACACCCCTTGCATAAGTCAGTGTCCAATTTCACAAGCTTGAAAATAAAAATCTGCCCACAGTTGGTGAAATTAGGGTTTAAAACAGTATGAGATCAGATGTCTTCATACGTCTCCGGGTTGAAGAAACACTTCAGGAGCTTGTTTTAAAAAGACAGATTCTCAAATGCCTCTACCAAAAATTCTGATATGGTACAGCTGGGCCGGGGCCCAGGACTCCGCATTTTTATAAGCACCCCAGGAGATTCTGTTGGAACTGTTAGCTTGTAAATATCACCACCCATCTAGATGGAGGAAGCTTTTGGAAGGGACCCTTGAAAGGTCTCCACAGAAAGTGCTTAACCAGCTTTGGACAAATATTACAGAGATGCCAGTTTTGTCTAAAACCCAGTTCCTCTCAAGTTTCCAAATCTCTTCCTGCCCTCCACATATTGCTGCTGTTACCCCTCAAGGGGTAAGACTTTTGTGCTAGGAATCCACTTTTTGAGCCATCTTCCTGTTCTCAGAGGCCCCACCTCTTTGGGTACATCTGATAAGTATGTGGCTTTTTTTGTGGTTGCCTGGGATCCTGCCTACACCCAATACATAGTGATATATTTTATATTCAAATGTATTAAAGATCAGGACATTAGACCCACTCTGTCTGGACACAGGTGCATAAGGACAGAGAACTTAGATCACATGCATGCCAAGCAGGCTGCATCTGCTTTTTGGTGGAATAAAGAGCAGTTGATACAACCAGAAGCCAGCAAGCTTGCACGCCTGCCTCCTCTCTTCCTCTCTCACCCAGAAAACCAAGATTCTGTGCTCTGACTTCCTGAAATCCTGAATTGTAGCGATTCCTAGTTTCTTCAGGGGTCCCTGCCTTACAAATTCAGCCCTTTTCCCACTCTCTAAGCTGGTATTGATCAAGAGGGTATACGACCTGACTAAAACCATTCACATCCAGATGAGAATGAATAAACCTTCCTATGAAATGTGAGCATTTTTAAAGAATATAATAGAGCCAATCCTAAATGAGGCCAATATCTGAGGGAGATTTTCTGCATGACTGTCTCTCCTCCCTGGACCCCAGGAACAACCAGAGTTCCACAAACCAGGCACCAGACACTTGGCCCCCACTTTTGAGAGGATAGACAGTCCTGATTCATATCATCATTCAGGTGGCCTTTTATTTTTAACTTTAAAATTTTCCTGCCATAAAACCATTGGCAGAATAATAAAAAAGATTGGCCTAAACATCATAAATGAACTCTTTCATTTTCCATGGGATTTATAATGTTTCCACTTTGCTCCACCCATCTTGTTCTGGCATTTGTCAATCATTCCCACCTTGTGGTTTCTTTTGTGGCTTCTTTTGTTGTATGGATGTGTTGCTTACTTTGCATGTCAATTATGAGAAATCCCTTTGATATGTAAAGTACTTGACCAACTCCTGATCTACAAGGGAACATTTGTGAGACAATTCTCTCCTTGTTGATATTTCTTTATTGTGTAAAAGAAGCACACTTCTCTCCCCAATATGGGATGAGTTTTATCAGCAAGTAAACTGTTGGGCAGGATAGGGTAGGATTCATCGAAAACACTGGGCATGGGGGTGGGATGTTGTCCAAAGATCACTGGAGAATAAATGTGTGCTGGTTTCTGCTTCCAGGTCTCCAACCATAAGACTATAACCCCAGGAACAGTCATATAGCTGTTTTGGACCATCTTTAAAATAAGAGGTCTCCTCTTCTACACAGCACATTTGTTCAAACTAAAAACAGACCTCAAGTATATTCTGTACTATATAGATTTTTTTAAAGTAGCTTCAGTCTCCTTTAATGTGAACAATTGCATATTGACTTAATCTCTTCCTCTCTCTTCTCTTCCTTCACTCTCTCCTTTCCTCTCTCTTTCTATTCTCCTCCTCTCCTCCCTATAAAAGCTACCACCTCATCCTGGGCACCCTGGTTATATCAACTTCAGCTATGAGGTAATTTTTCTCTTTACTAATTTTGACCATTGTTTGCGTTAACAATGCCCTGGGCTCTGTAAAGAATAGTGTGTTGATTCTTTATCCCAGATGTTTCTCAAGTGGTCCTGATTTTACAGTTCCTACCACCAGCTTCCCAGTTTAAGCTCTGATGGTTGGCCTCAAGCCTGTGTCGTCCCAGCAGCCTCCTGCCTGGCCACTCTGACTCAGTCTCTCCTCCTAAATATGGCCGTAAGCTTACCCATCATGAACCACCACTCAGGGAGGCTCAATGATAGGGCAAAAAGTCAACTCTGACCAGCTTGGTTCTATCCCAGCTAGTAAAATGTAAGGATTAGGTAAGATGTTATTTAAGACTCTTTCCAGCTCAAAAAACTCCTGATTCTAAGATAGTCACACTCTATGTGTGTCTCTCATTTGGCTCTGCTGAAATATTAGTGACTAAGTGGTATAGGAGAGACTCTGCAGAACAATGGAATGCATGAGTTTTGGACACTGGGTTTGAGGTTCTCCTCAACCTCTTACTAACTGTGTGACTTTGGGCAAATCATTTCCTCTTTCTGGAACCCTGGTTTCCTCATGTGGAGAAAGGAAATAATTATAATAACCATATTTCAAAATATTGTTTGGAGAATAATATACTTAATGAACATGAAAAGTGCTTTGCCAAGTATAATATGAGCAAGTTTACTAATTTTTTTTGTATCAATTAAATGTCATATTACTGTATGAAGAATCCTCAAACCTAAGTCTAACCAAGTATATATACTGTTCAGAAAGGAATAAAATTCTTATTTCTCTCACAGGTTCAGGTAACAATCTGTGATTTTATTTACTTATAAAAGCTGAAGACAAATGTTAATAAGAATTTGAGGCAAGATTTTCTGTTAAGCCTAAAAGATTGACACATCTGATGAGTAAATCTGTGTTTCTAGGATGAGGGACAGTGTTTGCACCTCTCTTTTTCCCATTGTGACATCAAAGAAAAAAATGAAATTAACATCATGTCATAATTTTGTGTTTGTTTTGCTCTCACAATGAAAAGCAGGAATTACGGAATTAAACAGATTTACTCCTTTTGTAACCTCAGTCAAGTTAATGAACCTCTTTAATTCCCCATGATCTTATCTAAAAAGTGAGAGTAATAATACTTGCCTCCTAGCATATGAGAAAAGATGAAGAATGTGTGTGATGGATGTAAACACAGTGCCTGACACACAGGAAACACCCGAAAAATGTTTACCTTCTTCTTTCTTTTGTAGAACTCACATTCTCAGGCTATCAATGTTGACAGGACTGCATTAGTGAGTCTATATTTCATACTGCATCAGTGAGTTTCTATATTGGATGAAAGTAAATTAAATCAAATGGGTTCTAATATCTTTTTCTCTTAAGGTGCTTACCCCTTTGAAGTGGTACCAGAGCATAAGGCCACCGGTATGTAGATATTTTGTTCTTTATTCCCTGAAAATATTAGGCATGCATTAAAATTCCCATATTAAGTGAAATATCATGTCTACTCCACATACAGACATTAATGGGAAATTTAGTTTGTAAAAAATCATATCTGTGTACACAGTTACAAATTTTTGCAAAGGAAAAATGAATAAAATATTCCTATAGCCATAATGGCAAAGAAAACACTGCTGCTTCTCTGGTTGGAGTCACCTGAGCCAATGGTAAACCTGCCTCTCTGTTTCTCACCAGTACCCTTCCTATGGTTACGAGCCCATGGGTGGATGGCTGCACCACCAAATCATCCCCGTGCTGTCCCAACAGCACCCCCCGACTCACACCCTGCAGCCTCATCACCACATCCCAGTGGTGCCAGCTCAGCAGCCCGTGGTCCCCCAGCAACCAATGATGCCCGTTCCTGGCCAACACTCCATGACTCCAACCCAACACCACCAGCCAAACCTCCCTCCGCCCGCCCAGCAGCCCTACCAGCCCCAGCCTGTTCAGCCACAGCCTCACCAGCCCATGCAGCCCCAGCCACCTGTGCACCCCATGCAGCCCCTGCCGCCACAGCCACCTCTGCCTCCGATGTTCCCCATGCAGCCCCTGCCTCCCATGCTTCCTGATCTGACTCTGGAAGCTTGGCCATCAACGGACAAGACCAAGCGGGAGGAAGTGGTGAGTATATTTTGAAGCCACTACAATGCAAATCCTGTTAAAATGGTACAGCAAAATAGGTCCCAGAGTTCTAAGGTCTCCGACAACCAAGGGTCTAGAGTTGTAGTAGTTACAAGTCTATAATTCTATTAGTCCAAGCAATATGCTATACCTTTATATTAAAAACAAATTCATCTAAATGGCTTGGTAATTAAGACCACAGTTTTTATGGTAGGTTTCAATTTTACCATTACTGAATTTCTACCAGAATATATATTACCAAAACCCATTAACAGAAATATATATTACTAAACCCCACGAATGTTAAAGGCAACTGTATAAGGGAATATCAGTTTTCCTTATATTTCAAAGGTTTGACTAGCAAGAATAGGCTAGAGTTGCACTGAAGGCTTAAGAAAAGAGGGAGCAGGTAATTTTGAGAGTGCAAATATCTGAACAGGTTACAAAAGGTAGACAGGAAATCTCTTCAAAAACCTACAGGAAGATTCCCCATTTCCAGTAGTTTGCAATCTAACTTGGAGGAGGCTAAACTAAACATACTGTTAGATTCATTTTCTGTACTGGGATTCTACAGATGATTAAGCTTTTAGCAAGAAGTTACTGCAATTTAGCATGAAATCTTCCATTACAGGTAGCTCTTACAAATGAATGGGAATAGTCAACAAAACAACCTTAATCTACCTCCATAAAGTCTTACTTCTATGTATACGAGATTATGTGATCCTATCATGTATATGTATCCAACTGTAATTCCAATTTATACATGTTATTGATGATTTGCCACTGAGAAGAAGAGAGAAGTGAGGTGGAAATGACCAGGATAAGAAGCCAGGACACATAGGTTCCAGTTCTGGCTTTGCCCTCAAAGAGAAGGCAGTATGGTGAAAGTTACTTCAAATGTATGGGTGTTTTATTTTCTTTTAAATGGGGGAAAATGACAAAATCAGATTATTTTCAAGCCTCTATCCAATTATAAATACCATAGTTCCTGAATTTAAAAAATCATAATATATGTCATAAATGGCTTCATAATTGTGAGCATGTTTATGGAAAATATGGGGCAGAATTTTTTGAAAATTGATTGAATCCCAAGTAATCTGGTGCCTATCATTGGCTATTTTAGTCTAAGGCACATGTTTTCTCTGTACATAGAAAATGCATTTATTTATCTCTTTATTAATAATTAACACCATGAACTTTATAATGTGCTCACATCTTGACAAAGCTATTTATGGAAAGGTGACTTTGGGAAGACAGTTTGAACTCTTTAAAACTCAGTTTCTTTTGTGTAAAATTTGAGTATAAACATTGATAGCTTCTTAGAGTTAATTTTATGGAAAACAAAATAGCATGATAAGCTTGGAGCCTGGCATGCAAGAAGTACTCCCCGAAAAGGTAGCAATTGTTATTTTATGATAAAATAATAGGCTTTAAGTGTCCTGAAGGTGGAAGCAGTCCTCATGGACACCTAATATCTAATGACAACAAAATAACAAAGAAACTTTGGAAATTATAGAGTTCAGCTTAAATGGTTGTACATTGTTTTGAAAAAACTGAAGCCAGACATGTTATTGTAAATGGTACTCACTAGGAACATTTGTAAATTATTTTAACTGTTCTTTTGCTATTTTTTTTCAGGATTAAAAGATCAGAATATGAGAGGGGAATGAATACTTCAGTTGCTTTCAGGAATGACACAAGAACACAATGATTTTTGCTTATAATCACTTTACTTAGCAAATTCTGTAACTAAAAAAGTACCATTAGCAGACAATAAAATGCATTAAAAATCATTCATGTCTTTGTGTTGACTGAAACTTAAATTTTCCTATCATTTGAGACAATATATTATGAATGAGTATTCTTGAATAAGGTAGGAACTGCTCATTTAGTCATACAAATTCACCATTTGGCAAGCAAATAAGGAATATATTTCTCTTTAGAGAAAATTTAAATTATACTATCTCAAATCTTTTTTAAAAAATGAAGTTTAAACATCAGTTAAAACAGTTGATAAAATGAAAATTTATGAACATGTACAATAACTAAAACCTGAACCAAATGAAGGGAAGTTTATATGAAAAATTCTTTACATTAAAAAATATAAACTTTTGAAGAATGTTTATATTATGAAACAAATTAGGACATGGAACACTGGCTTTATACTTCACACCACATTGGCAATCAAAATCTGGTCTTTTGATCTCACTCTGTGGAAAAAGATTTTTAAATGAAATTATGTGATATGCATAATAATGTACTGAATTTAAAGTTATTCAAGTAATTTGTTTTCCCCAAAAAATGTTATCAATGGAGCTTCAAATAGAGAATTGCAGTGATTTTAAATACAAGTCATTTCTTTCACCTCCTAAGATGATAAATTGTACTGCATAGTCTTCAAAATGTTAACAAATGCATAAAATGGACTCCAAACAAGTTTTCTTTCCCACTCATATTTATATTTGAATCCTTTTTTCTTCCTACACCCACACAGAATTGTAAACAGTCTTTGCAGGGTTTATATTACACAAACCCATGGTAACTTTATTCCAGTACCTTTATGATTAAGGCCCCTTAATCATTTTCTGGAATGAATAAACATAACTTTACTGGGAGGGTGTCAATATTCAAACAAATAACTTGATTTTAAAGAATTTAGATTCAATTTTTTAAAGGTAGAAAAGCTTAATCAATTGGCATGGACCACTTCTAATCAATTGAGTCAATATTTATCAAACACAATCTAGGGCAAGGCACTTATTCCATGTGCTGGTGAAAATAGTAAGGCCCCATCCTTAAGGAATCTAGAATCTACCAAAGGGATAAAATAAGCCCACAAATAACGATTAAAAAGGTCAAATGGTATTAATACTATGACAGAAGTACAGTCAAAATACTCTGGCAAACATGGCAAATATCCTTGGCTAGCTGTCCGACAGCTTTCCTCACCACTCCTTTCCTGTTGGCAGAGCTGGAATCTATCCCAGCATTCAGCCACAGTTTCCAAATCAAAATTCAGATATATAGTGTGATAATACAGTGGAATGTTTCAAACCAGAGACATGCATTAACTGGTAATTATACTCTATACTTGCACTGTCAAATATGATAGCCCTGTCCTATGTGGCTATTTAAATGTAAATAAATTTAAAATTAAATAAAACTTAAAATTCAATTCCTCAGTCATAGTAGACACATTTTAAGTGCTAAGTAGTCACATGAGGCTAATGGCTACCATACTGGACAACACAGATACAGAATATTTCCATCACCACTCAGTTTTATCAGACGGCATTGTTCTATGTACTACTTCTTGAAGTTGAAAAATAATTCTTATTAATTCAAATATTTTAAACAAAAGATGAAACAAAACAGATTTGCTGGTTGAAACTGAAAATCTCAACTACCCACAGCAAGTTGTTCCCCAAGCATTCCAGTAATCCTGATCTTGTATGAGAATTTTCTAAGAACCGTAGATGTGCCATTCTTTTCCTCAGGCCAAACTTCACATACTAAAATGGTTTACCCTGTAGTTTTCATTTAGAACAGATAAATCCAGAGTTCAGGTGTATACAGACTTCAGAAGATATTTACATTCTTTTCTATTTTGTGGTTCAAACAAATAGTGCAACATAACATAGAGGCAGGCACACATTCATGTTACACACACTCACACACCCATAACCACGCATGCCTTCTGGGTTTACCTGTAGTAGAAAGACATATGTGGAGACATGTGCCATTTGAATAACTTGAAATTTTACATAAAACTTCTTTCCATTACAATCATTTAGAGAATGATTATGCGGTTATGGTATTCATTATCACCACCAAGACATATTACAGTTCTTCCAAAACAAAACTTATATCAAGAAAAAAATGATCAAGCTATACATTTCATTTGCAAGCAATGTCAAGTTTACCATCTCCTTTCTCAATTCCACACAAAATAAAAATACAGACTTTTCTCTAAATCTGAAGTTCTTCCTTTGGTAGTAAACAATAGCTCAAAATACCAAAATTGAGTTTAAGGCCAAGACTTTTAAAAAGAAAATAAATTAGTAGACAGCTGTATTAATTGGGAAAAAAATAACCCAAGAGATCCTGCTATGAACAGCTTAACATGAGATTAATAAGAGAAAAATGACTCCAACCAATTTCCTACATTTCCAGAACACAGTAGCATTTAGTAGTACTCCACATTGCTTTAATAAAATAGTCATCAGCTTATGTCTGTTGTGAAATTCTTGTTAGTTGGAGTTTTTACTTATTTTTGTGATTTGGCTTTCAATTCCTTTTGCCCCTATTTGATCTGGAGCCTTATCAGCAAGGGCCATAGGCTGACATTTAGATATTAAAAAATACATCCCTGTTGGGAAAAGTCCATGCTGGCCTCATTTGAAACACCTGACTCTTCCAGATGATAAATAATTATGGAGGAATAAGATTGGGCTGGGAGTCGTGAGGAGTTGAAGAGAGAAGAAAGGAGTGATCATTTGGGTTCAAAACATTTACCTCAATAAATCACACTTGAATCCTCTATCACAAAATCTAAATCAATAAAGCCCATTTGCAAATATCATTGTCCTATGGTCAACAAAAAACACCATAGCACCCAGAATTCACTTTACTGTTAATTTAAAAAATGAACAATACTAAAATCTCAATTCCTTCAAACAGCCAAATTTTGTTTGCCTCTCCAAATAATTTTCCATGCTTCATATTTGGCCATGGAATGTGCAGGCTCTGGGGGTGTCAGTTAAGTGTCCACAGAAGCACAAAGATGGCTTTCCAGTGTGGTGGTAGGGGGTGCAGCCTCCATAATCAAACCATTTGGTTCACAATCATGACCACTGCCTATCTGCTGTGGAAACTTGGACAATGTTTTTGGCCTCTCTATGGCTCAGTACACTCGTCTATAAAATGTACTAATATCATGCTCTGAGTCTTTTCATGTTAATGAGCACTAAGCTCAATAAATGTTGGCTACAATTCTTATGATGAGGAAGAGAACTTTGTCCTGTCTCTGTAGACTCCCAAAGAGAACACTACCCAGTTGGAAGCAGGAGTGATACAAAATTTGGATTTGACATGGAAGTTTTTGATGCCACAGGCACTGAAGTACATCATGTTTGTCTTTTTTTTTTTTTTTTTTGAGACAGAGTCTAGCTCTGTCACCCAGGCTGGAGAGCAGTGGTATGATCTTGGCTCACTGCAACTTCCACCTCCTGGGTTCAAGCGATCCTCTAGCCTCAGCCTCCAAGTAACTGGGATTACAAGAGTGAGCGACCACACCCAGCTAATTTTTGTATTTTTAGTAGAAACGGGTTTTCACCATGTTGGCCAGGTTGGTCTTGAACTCCTGACCTCAAGTGATCTGCCCACCTCAGCCTCCCAAAGTACTAGGATTACAGGTGTGAGCCACTGTGCCCGGCCCATGTCTGTCATTTATCAGTGCATCACTCTGACAATGTAGCCACCTGATCTGACTGCGACCTGACCCTTCAATGATCTTTGCCTTCTCCTACCTGATATCCCCAGACACTGTTCTTTGCTACCTCCAAGACAAGCCTTCATCCTCAATTCACCACTCTGAGGGTAACAGGAGAGCAACACCAGGCAAGTGTCATAGGGGCACTCCGCTAGATGGAGGCTAGAACTTGAGACCACCTCTCTCTGCATGTCTTCCTTTTACCTTCTTTCTAGGGCTGAGCCTTTGTGTACAGTGACTCCCAACTCAGACCCTTCCCTTGTCACTCTGGCATTGGCACAGTTCAGCTAATTCCATTTTATAAGGATTTTTCTTTCTTTCTTTCTTTCTTTTTTTTTTTTGTTTTGAGACAGAGTCTCGCTCTGTCACAAGGCTGGAGTGCAGTGGCGCAATCTCAGCTCACTGCAATCACCACCTCCTGGGTTCAAGCGATTCCCCTGCCTCAGCCTCCTGAGTAGCTGGGACTACAGCCGGGCCACCAGCATGCCCGGCTAATTTTTTGTATTTTAGTAGAGACAGGGTTTCACCATGTTGGCCAGGATTGTCTCGATCTCCTGACCTCGTGATCCGCCCGTCGGCCACCCAAAGTGCTGGGATCACAGGCGTGAGTCACTGCACCCGGCCTTTACCAAACGGCTTTCCTCTAGATGAGTGGTTCTTAACCAGGTACAGTTGTGTCTCCTAGGGGACCTTTGGCAATGTCTGGAGTCACAACAGGGATCTAAACAAATCAAAACAGCTTGGGGAGTGGTAGGGGTGTTAAGGAGAATTTGCAAAACAAAGAAAGTGCTGTCCGGTGATTAAGTCAGCTAATGTCTCTAAATCAAAACTATCCTGTTAAAAGTCCAGATTTCACTATACAATACATCCCTGTAAGAAAGCATGTCTACCCTCTAAATCTATAAAATAAAAAGTAAATTAAAACATATTTTTAAAAACCATCCGACAGAAGTTAGAATAGTTATTTGCTTCTTCAGAACTTACTTAGAAGTGAGTTTGTTATTTGTTTCTTGGGAGGTTACAAAGAAGCTTGTCTCCTATGAGTTAATTTTTCCTGCTTATTTGACCTTCCAAAGATGTGCTAAGGAGTTAATTGTAAATCAGACTGAAGAACCTCTGAAAGTGATTGTGTCTATCTGAGTGATAAAGAGGAGAAAAATAATCAATTTAGCCATGAGTGTAACTACTGAATTCAAGGTTATTCAATTAGTCTGGGACAAATTCTGTTCTGAGATTTGCTTGGATCTGGCAGAATAATGAGAAATTAGTGGTTCCATCTATAAAGTGGGCAGTAATTTAAGATGCCTTAATTCTCATGATTTTCAGAACCACCACTCTCCAAAAGAATGATTCGATGAAGAAGTGTTTGCTACAAAATTGTTATGGAATAAAACCCCTATAGCCATGGAGATTATAAAGCAGTGTATTGTAAGGAGAGGAGATAATTAAGCACCGACCTTGGGCAGCTGAGAATATCTGACAGACCCAGGCCATCGAACACCCTATCTGTCCAAATAACCAACTCAAGGCACTTCTGAAGTGAGTATCTCCCTGCCTCCTTGCTGCTGTATCCCAAACATCCGGGAGCAGCCATCAGTGACCGTCACCTCAATGCCACCTCTTACAGAAATCTTCTCTCACTGCTCTACATTGGCTGGCACTCCTGGAAGTGAGGTTCCCCTGTCTCCTTGCTCCCATATCCACACATCTGGGAGCAGCCATCAATGACCATCACCTCAATGCCACCTCTTCTAGAAACCTCTCTCGCTGGTCCACAGGGCTGGAGTGCACATGCTCAGAGGTTTCCCAGGATATGTTGACCATACCTCTTTTTCAAACAACTGCTTCTTTCTACTTTTTGTCTCCCCACTAGCTGGCGAGCTCCTTGAGGCAGATTTAGAAAAATACCTGGAAATCGATCAGTATGTTTAATATCTGCTCAACGAGCCATCATTAGCATTAAACACCCAGGATGCTATAATATAAAAGTAATGATAATAATAATACTGAACATTTACTGGGCTCATTATATTTCAGGCACTATTCTAAGCACATGACACGTATTAGCTCATTTAATTCTCACAACGTTATAGAATTGTCTCTATCACCAATTTACAAATAAGGGGTTGTTTGAACTTTAAATTTTAACAAGAAATTAGGCTCTTTTAAACACACACACACACATACACATACACACACACACACACACACACACACACACACACACTGCCCCATCTTTTATGAGTACCATTTGAAAGACAAACTAATTCGTCTTCTGCCTCTAGGATTCTAATTAAATAACCTATAGCTATTTTTAATGGCAAATGTAAATTCAACTCCATTAGAGTGATGAAGCTTGTCTCCTTCTGTGACTTAATTTTTCCTGCCCATTTGTCCTCCCAAAAATATACTAGAGAGCAAACTGTAACTCAAAATGAAGAATCCTTAACTCAATAAATGCTCTGTAGTTGCATGAGGGGGTTGCCTCTTGTGCTAAACTGCCAAAGATAGAGAGGAGACAGCTACAAACATGGGCAAGTATCCCCTATGCTAGGACAACATTGCCATAGCAACCAGGGTAAGACCATCTATCCCAGCTTTGAGTGTGAACCTGCTCATGGATCGTCCTCATGCCTTCTCTAGTTCCAAAGGATGGATTGAAAACAAATAAATGCAAGTCCAGTGCTTGTAGAAACCACAAGGCTTTGTCTTTCTCTCACTGATTAGTTCAATAAAATAATCACGTGTTTTAGGAGACCCAGGCCTTGGCCCTCCCCTATCTTCCTTCTCAGACATCCCACTGAACACACGCTCAACACATACAGAAAGCCCATTTTAAGCAGCATTCTGAAATTCACTGAGAATGACCAGAATAATAAGGCTACTGATATACCCCTACCATGACTTTGAAGCAGACGTAATTGACTTGCACACTCTCTCTACCTGGCATCTAATGCCCAGATTAAAATAGATGACAAAGTTCAAATATCCCAGTAGCTTCCTGCACTGCAGCCTCTACAAATATTAGCTATCAAGGCAGTAGTCCAAACTGGCTCCTTCCATAGGGTCCTGACTAGGGAAGGAAATGTTTGCAAATTTGCACAGCTGCATGCAATAACAAATTCAGGCTCTGCAGGTTTACAAATTCCCATCTTCTCCCCGTGACTAGGAACTTAGGATCAACTTGGTTTCCACAAATGATTTTTCTTAATCTGGAAATAGGTACAATGGAGTAACTTCAAAATCTGTTTCTTTTAAGACAGTTGTCAATTTTTAAAATGCTTATTAAACATTGCTAAAATGTGCAGTTTTTATCAGCAGGATTTACAATGACACTTGGAAAGCAATGGGATTGACTGCTTTTGTGGCTTTTTTCACCCATTCTGGTAGTGAAAAAAATGTTCCCAATAAATAGTAATAGATATCCAAAAATCTGCAATCACCACCACATTAGTTTATTTGATAATTGCCATTACTGTAAATAATCAGAATCACAATAAAAAGTCTATGCCTACAAAATGAAATCACTCAACAAACTGTAAATAATCATAATCTAAGAGCAGCAAATTTTCTTCAAAAGCAACTTGGATTTAACAAACTAAATAATTCCTATATATTTAAATTAGTTTATACCTATGGTGGCATGTGCACATGATAGAGAGAGGAAGAAGTCTGCAAGTGAATTGATGTGGTCTGATCACATTGTTTAAGGTAATAGATCATCATTCTGCAGAAAAGCCAACGATCTCACTTTCTTGATGTTAAAACACAATTCACCAAATAAACCAATGTGAGTTTAGGAAGGATTCAAAGCAGCTTTTACTTGTAGCTATATGAAACTAGCGAGTATTTAATTAGGCTCTGTGAACACTTCGGTAACATTCTAAATCAATATTCTGAAAAGATGAGTTTTAAGGTTCTTTCTATTAAATCATTTAAAAAAAGACCCTGGAATCATTAAAAATATAAAACTTGCACCAGATGCTACCTTTGTTGTATGCAAACAATAAAACCAGTTTTCTGAACCAGCCATCTGTCTTTGCTGTATGGAGCGGCCACAGGACAGAGTTGAACCACATTTTGTGGTTCCATATTAATACCCTAATCACTTATCAATGTTATAGAATCCTGATCCTTCATCATACTAAGGAAAAGGGCAACCTATGCCCTTATCCCCAGTCGTCAGTCATTATATAGTACCCAATGATTGAGACCCAAAGAGAGGCTCCATAGCAATGATGTTTTGGCTCGGTTCTGTCCTGGATTAGTCTGGTGACCCTGGCAATGCCTGATTCACTCTGAACTTCAGTTTCCTTACCTCTAGCACAAAAACACTGGACCGGAAGATCACTAAGACCTATGCAACAGTAACATCATAAACCACTGTGCATGTTAAAGTCAAATTCCATTGATTTTCAAATACTGAGAAAATAGCCAAAAGGAATGGTGCAGAAAAAATGGTGGGTCCCTACTACGATTTGCTCTGAACTTTCAATAAAAATATAAATGTCTTGGCAAGGGTATGTAATATTCCAATAAGCCTGGTTTGAAGACTCTGAATTTACTCTTAAGGCAACAGGCAGAGACAGTCTAACTCTCATTTGAACCACCTGAGCTTTGATGTTAACAGAGACTCAAGTACCAGGACACACTGAGCAAATCCCTTCAATGCTATTGCTTCTCTCCTTTCCTGCCTATGTTCACCTTTTCCAGATGCTGCTCTGGGATTATTACCCCATGGAATCTTTCATGTCTTCCTGGCTTGGGTCCTACCTTGCTTCTAGCAGTATGCATGAAACACGGAGCCTGAAACACACACACCCTATCTTCTTACCTCTCCAGAGTTCTTACACCTCAGCAATAGCAGCAGCTCCAGGCAGTAGCGAGCCTCCATGCTCCCAACGCAAAGCCCCTGTGCAGTGTGGGAACAGAGAAGGAGACAGAAGGCAGGGAGGGACACTGCTCAAAGCGCTAGAGGAGCTGGCTGGGCAGCCTTCCTGTCTGGAATGCACAACTAGGGGCTCTCGGAGGGAGACAGCCTTGGGTCACTGTGATCCTCTGAGTCAGACACCCTGGGGAGCTCTTAGTTCTGAAAGTCCTCCCTAGGCACAGAAGGCTGAGAGCCCCCCAAGCACCCACTAGGAAGAAAAGTGTAAAAGTTAAAAAGTTGAGATAAATGAGATAGACATATGCCAGCTTACAGTAGATTGTAGAAATGCAGTATGAATGCTGGAGGAACAAATCATTTGAATAAAATGCTCACTCACATATCTGATGAGAGACTTGTATCCAGAATCTGAAGAACTCTTACAATTCAATAATAAAAAGACAACCTAATTGAAAATAAGAAAAAAAATCTGAATAAATATTTCTCAGAAGAAGATATACAAATGGCTGATAAGCATATGAAAAGATGTTTGATATCATTAGCCATCAGGGAAATGCAAATCAAAATCACAGTGAGGCTCATGCCGGTAATCCCAGCATTTTGAGAGGCCAAGACGGGCGGATCACTTGAGCTCAGGAGTTCGAGATCAACCTGTGCAACATGGCAAAACCTTGTCTGTACAAAAATTACAAAAAAAAAAAAAGAAAAAAATAGCCTGGGGTGGTGGTGCATGCCCATAATTCCTGCTACTTGGGAGGCTGAAGTGGGAAGATCATCTGAGCCCAGGGAAGTCGAGGCTGAAATGAGCTGTGATTGTGCCGCTGCATTCCAACCTAAGCGACAGAGTGAGACCCTATCTCAAAACAAACAAACAAAACAACAACAACAACAAAAAACCACAGTGAGCTATCACATCATGCCCACTAGGATAGCTTTTAAAAAAAGTGTTGGTAAAGATGTGGAACCCTTACATACTGCTGGTGAGAATGTTTCTCCAAATGTTAAACATACATTTGCCATTATACTCAGCAATTCAACTTTTAGTTACATACCCAAGAAATACGGACATGAAAAACATGTAAGTCTACACAAAAATTTGCATGTGAATGTTCATAACAGTATTATTCATAATAGTCAAACAGTCAAAACAACCCAAATAATCCATCAACAGATTAAGGAATAAACAAAATGTGTCATATCCCTACAATAGAATATTATTCAGCCACAAAAAAGAAGGAAGTACTGATAAATACTACAACATGGATGAACCTAGGGGACATTATACTGAGTGAAAAATGCCAGACACAAAAGACCAAATGAAATACTGGCTCTTATGCCCTTGCAACAATCATTCCCCAATTACACCAGGCTCTTCAGAGGTCACCATTACTCCTGCAAATTTACCTGTGTGGTTTGGCAGAAGCTACAGTGAGAAGAGGCTTCCATCTCAGGGTGGAGCTACAATCACTACAGCACATTCAGACCCTTCTTCTCAGCTTTGCTTCTAGGCCACTGACAAAAATTCTGTTCTGGTTTCACGGTTCAGCCCCACTCCTACTTGACTCCTTCATTTCTGAGTAGTGGCTCCCTTCACTCCATGTCTATGGTTCCTATCTGTGAGAGGTTTTTTGAACTTACAGTTGCTCTTGTGTATCAGGTAGTTGGCGTCTCCAAAGAGATTAAATGCAACTGAAGCACAATGGACTCTCACACTTCAGTGGGTTTTTCATAACTGAAATTCAGTAATAAATTGTGACCCTCTGCCTTTTTTGCAGGGAAAGGGTATACTTTTTTGAGCACTTAAACAAAAAAATTAGGGTATTGCCTCTAGGGGCCATTGTGCATTTTCACTATTATAAGTAAAAATGAAATTAGGTGATGTCAATGAAGGAAGCAGTCCAATGAAGATACTGCCACTGTGGTCATTGAGTTAAAGAAAAGGTTGACATTCTTATGTAATTTTATCATCCACTAAGAGAAATACATTAGAGTTACTGACATTTTAATTATTAATTTTATTTCTTCTTCTTTTTTGCTTGTTTCCATATCCTTCATCTTTCCAAACTATTCCTGGGTATAATGGACAAATGCTCTTGAACATTATTTTCTTAATAATAACTAGTTCTATCCTGTGTCATGCTCAAGGTTTAGTTTGATCAGTGCATTCTGCTAACAGGACACATGTCTCAAAAGAAAGATTTGCTACAACACACAGTTTCTGGAATCACATTTTTGGCCAATATGTAACTTTTGCTTATTCTGGGTTTGTCTTAAAAATCTCAACCTTTAAACTCTTGAAAGTATCCATTTTTGAAGGTTGATGCCATTGTCTTCTGAAAAATGTTGATGGAAGTGTGGAGGAGAAGGCTTCCTGTCTAAGGATAACAAAGCTACAAATGAATGTTCTCCAAAGGGCCAGCTGTGTTCATTTTGTACTGAAATGTCCATACAGGCTGATTCTGAAACACACTCGAGTGTTGTGGGTAATAGATGTCAAAAAATAAAACTCAGGCACATGCTATGTTACTTTTTAAGGGAAAAAAGTGGGGGGAAATCAAAGGGTTTAACAATTTTATTCATTGGCTTACATTCAGCGACTCCGAAAATTTGGCCACTACTCAGGTTTGCAAATTTCTACGGAAAATGAACTGTGTTTGGCAAGCTCAACGAAATATGAGGCTGATAAAAAAATGTTTCATGCTTTCTCAAGACCTTATGCCACCAACTGTGTGGGATTGGAAAAAGTGTTTAAATGTCAATTTAAATACTGTAAATAAATGATTTTCTATATCCATATGAATTAATATAATTCTGTTGATTTCAGGCCATAACTTGAACTAAAGTTTCTTTGAATTTTGATGAGGGAATGTTTCACACACAACACAACACAACACAAACTACAGATTAAGTAGTTTAGTTTGGTAGAGTTATGTTTCAGAGTCAGAAATGTTAATGCAATACTTTATTTTGCACTATGGAGAACTGACTGAAAATTCGATTAACACTAAGGTTTTTACAAAGCAGGTCTTGAACTAAAAAGAATTAGACCCAAAAAGATAAAAATATTATTGTAACAGCCCAAGCCACTATACAAAAAAGACATGGTGGTAAATCCCATTGCAACGTTCAGAACTCTCAAATATTGTCTCCAAATCAATCATCTTTGTGTTTTATGGAGCCAATTATCCAGCTGCCTTCTTGACCCTTCTACCTGGTGTCTCAGGGTCATCTCCAACTTCCCTTATCCACTAATGAACTCTTGACTTTCTCTTCTGGCAAATGTTTTGGTATTCTACCCTCCCACATCTTTAGAGGTGTTTACAAAGCATTCATCACAAAGCCTGCCTGGTATGCAGCACTCACTTAATCAACGTTATTGTGGATGATGATAATGATGATGATGATGATGATGATGAATGATTATTTTTATCCACCCAGTTAGTTGAGCTAGGAACTAAGTCATTTTCTTTATTCTTCTCTTCACCGCATGTTCTACTTTTAATCTATTACCAACTTCTGTCAACTCTGCATCCAAAATAAATCAGGAATCTGACCCCTCCTCTCCATCTTCACTTTCATCACTCCAATTCCAGCCCCCATCATATTTCTCCCAAACAAATTTAGCAGCCTTCTAGACAACCTAGCCATCTGCTCTTGTCCTTACTCAATTTGTTCATGGGGGAAATAACAGTAATCTTCTTAAAGACAATTATTCATTTTGAGACATATATAGAGCATATCACATATTTATTAAATCTGCTAAACAACCTTATGAGGTAGGTACTGTCATTACTTCCATTTTACAATGAGGAACTGAGTAAAGAGACATTGGAACATGCTCAACTTTACTTTGCCTCTAAGAGGCAAAGCCAGAATTCCTGCCTGGGCAGTCTGGCTCCAGAGTTATGTGTTCAACTGCTACACAAAGTACCACATCATATCCAACCTTTAAAAAATAACAAACAAGCAAGCAAAAATCATCAATGGGCTTCCATTGCACTTAGAATAAAATCCATCCACATAGAACCTGCCTATGTCAAAGGATCTGGACCAACTTCCTTAGCCTCACCTTTCATGCCTCCTCTCTTTCCTCCTGTTCTTCAAACACTCATGGACAAGGAAAGCTGGGTCCTGATTAGGGGTTTCTGCCTGTGCTGTTTCCTGTGCTTGAACTGCTTTCCTAAGGCGACAGTCACAGGGTTGGCTCCTCCTTTTACGGGTTTCTGCTTAAAAATCATCTGCTCAAAAAGTCTTCCTTGACTTCCCCAATCTGATGTTAATGTTTCCTGGCTTCTTGATCTCAACACACTGTTGATTTTCTTCTAAGCACTTATCTCAATCTGTAATTGATTTTACTTGTTTGTGCATTTATCTATTGGCTGCCTCTCTTACTGGACTGGAGGCTTCACAATTAGAAAGATTGTTTTTCACTGTATTTTTATAATCTGGCATCATGCTAAGATGCTAGATTTAGGTGCTGAGAATTTTGATAAATGACTGAAGGAAGACAAGTATGCTTTGATGATATGAAGCATCCCCACATAGACCTTAGATTCTCCAAGTGTGGGCAAAAGATTAAATATAGAGTCGCCTGGGGTTGCTTTTTGTCAAAAGTAGAGTTCCGGGAACTCTGAGCTATTTTAAGCACTTACTTTTGAGGTTCATCTCCTTATATCATCAAGAATTTTTACAATTTTGATTTTGACATGATTTGGCAATAAATAATTCATTGGATTCTCATTTGGCTGTGATTTTTTAAGTAATTATTGTGCGTGTTCAGGAATACTTGTTTAGAGAACAAAATGTACATTACAAATTGTTTTTACATGTGATGAGATTGTTAAAAATACTAATTGACAATGAAATTGGTAGTTGCTATGTTTTTATATATATATAGGTAAGTATTTACATCATTACTTTGGGAGTCAATAATTTCCTTTTCAGCTTGCAGACATCTGTATGAGCTCCTGAATGGCTTGTGGATCCTCTGCCCTGTAATCAGATAATGATGTGGGATGGATGAAATGGACCAGCTGGAGTCCAGTACCAAATTGATCATAACAGAACTTCTGAGGTCAAGAAATCTGCATTTTAAGAAACTTTCCAAGAAACTCTTATGCAAAATAAAATTTGAAAACTATTTTTCTCATAGCTAGGTGTATATTATTTTAGAAAAATTTACAACAGATATCCAGTGTTCACTCTTTAAACTTTTGGTTGAATTCTGAGAAATTCAAGATAATGTCCCACAAAAAGGGAAAACATTTTGCTAAGGATAATGGCCTCCACCTCCATCCATGTCCCCGCAAAAGATATAATCTCATTCTTTTTTACGGCTGCATGGTATTCATGATATATATCCTTAGCAAACTAACACAGGAACAGAAAAAACTAAATACTGAATGTTCTCACTTATAAGTGGGAGCGAAATGATGAGAAAACATGGACACATGGAGGGGAACAACACACACTGGGGACCTCTCAGAAGGTAGAGGGTGGGAGGAGGGACAGGATCAGGAAAAATAACTAATGGGTACTAGGATTAATACCCGGGTGAGGAAATAATCTGTAGAACAAAACCGCATGATACAGGTTTACCTATGTAACAAACCTGCACTTGTACCCCTGAACTTAAAAGTTAAAAAACAGAAAACATAAAAATATTGATAAGATCACCAAGTGTCCATAAATGCAAATTATCAATAATTGTTCTGGTGAAATAAATCATCTCTGAAAAATATATTTTGTTAGCCTGCATGTACAGATTGAGAGAAAGGGACAGGCATTTCTCACCCTGGAGGGGCAGGATGAACCATTTGCCCAGATGGAAAAAAAAAGCAAGGTAAGTTCCTTAGCCCATAGCTTGGCTATGTTTTAGATTAGCTGACCCCAACCTTTTTTGGCACCAGGGACCGGTTTTGTGGAGGACAATTTTTCCACAGACAGTGCAGCAGGGATGGTTTCAGCATGAAACTGTTCCACTTCAGATAATCAGGCATTAGTTATATTCTCATAAAGAGCTTGCAACCTAGATCCCTCACCTGCGCAGTTCACAATAGGGTTCGTGCGCTTATGAGACTCTAATGAATGCCACCACTGATCTGGCCGGCGGCGGAGCACAGGCAGTAATGCTCACTCACTTGCTGCTCACCTCCTGCTATGCGATCCCATTTTTCGTAGGCCATGGACTGGTACTGGTCTGCGGCCTGGGGGTCGGGAATCCCTGTTTTAGATGACAAGTGGATAATGTTAAGAAAATTAATAATTGACGGCAGGAAGAGGCTTCCTGGCTTGCTCAGAAGACAAAGAAGGCTGTTTTTCTGTTTTAGGGAAAGAAACCCAAGTTCCAGAATTTGAAAGAGTTTAAGTTAAAAACAAAAACAAAACAACCAGCCATGTTTTTGACGTCAATTAACAAATGTGACAGATACTAAGCTTTGTGGATGCCACACTCTCTTGAGTGTCTATCACCTCTCTAAATGTAACATAATGTTGGAATTCACCATGACTCTGTTCTTGGATCTCCTTTATTTTTCATCTGCAATTCCTCTTTGGTGATTTTAACAACCTTGTATCTTTAAATGACATCTATGCACTGATAGTTACCTACTTTATATCTCCAACTAGGACATTTTTTTCTTGAATTCCCTGAGTTCTTCAACTTCTTCTCAATATTCTTCTCTATAGTATTCCCCATTTAAGTCAATAGCAACTCAATTTTTCCAGTAGATCAGGCCAAAACTTCTACTCTGTATCACCAATGGGTCCATTTCATAATCCATAGTCAATCTGTTAGTAATTCTTGTTGGCTGTGCCCTCAAAATATGTCAGAATCTGACCTCTTCTCATAATTTCAATGGTTCCATCTTGGTCCAAGCTAACATCATCTCTCACTTGGATTGCTGAATGACTCAGTAAAGACACAGGTTCTGCAAAGCCCTTCTTTAAAGTAGTCATCTCTCTTGGTTGAAGGTAATTTCTCTTGGGAAAATCCAGATTGTCAATAAGCCACTTCCAGTCATACCCTTTTCTAGAAAGATATTAATGCAGATAACCCAGAAAAAAATACAAGTGAAGAAACACTTCCCCCAAATCCCACAGAAAGGATTTAAATTGCTATGGAGAGTATGTTTATTCTTTAGCAGTTCACAGGATTTTTTAAAAATTAACAAATTGTACATATTTATTGTGTACAAGATGATGTCCTGATATACATATACAATTGTGAAATGGTGTCATTGAACTAATTAACATATGCATTACCTACATAGCTATCACTTTTTGTGGTGAGAATACTTAAAATCTACTCTGTTAGTGATTTTCAAAATAAAATACATTGCTATTAATTATAGTAACCATGTTGTACAATAGATCTCTTGAACTTATTTCTTTTGTCTAAGTAAAATTTTGTATACTTTGACCAACATCTCTGCAACCCCTAGCCCCACCCCCACGTTCTGGAAAGCACCATTTTAGTCTCTGCATCTATGAGTTCAACTTTTTTAGATTCCACATGTAAGTGAGAAAGTACATACAGTATTTGTCTTTGCTTTCTGTGCCTGGCTTATTTCATTTAACACAATGTCCTCCAGATTCATCCATGTTGTTGCAAATAACAGGAATTCCTTCTTTTTTTAGGGCTGAATAGTAATGATGCCTGAATTCCCCTCTCTTGCTAATAACAAAATAGTACTATTATATAATGGGCATTTATTGTTCTGGCAGACAGTGTATAGCATGGACATTCCATGTGCATTTGGGGGCTCAGTGAGCTGATCTTGGTAACACTGTTCCCCGCCCATGATTGAGCTCAGAACCCAGGCCTAAAGCCTTCTATACTATAGGCAGCAGTATGTGAGGGAAATGTGGCTGGAAGCCTTTGGAAATGTTTCCTAGAATGTAAGTGAGAGTTATAGGCAAAGGAAACCTTTCTTCTTCTATGCCAGAGTTACTCAGCACTATTGATATTTTGGGTTGGATCATTCTCTCTTGTGGAGCTGTCCTGCAAACTGAGGATGTTTAGAAGGATCCCTGGCTTTTACTCACTTGATGCCGGTAGCACTTCTCCACTTGTGGCAACCAAATATGTTTCCAGACTTTGTCAGATGTCCCCTGGGGTGGTCACCCATAGTTGAGAAACACTAGCTTAGACATTGTCATATTTTTCCCCAAACTGCCATAAGTTCTCTTGCTATCAGCCTAGAGGTGACACTTAGAGGGACATAAAATGAAGAGCACTGTAGGAAAAAGATTATGTCAATGGATGAAACCCAACATACTTATTGATTTTGGTGACATAAGCCTCTAAAATTCCTATTTAAGCTGGTTTAAATGGATTTTGCTTTTATTATAAGCCAAGGGCATCAAAGTGATCCAAGGTCCAGCATCACAGGCCACTGTACATTGCTTTCTTCCAGGGCATCATACTGCTTGGAGAAATGACCCCAGCCCCACCTTAGATCAGGATTCCATAGTGCAGCTTTACATGAAGGATGGCAAGTAGAATGGCTCATTTTCCTATTTTATAATTATTGCTTATACACTCTTGTTATGGAATGACAGAATTTTAGAGCAGGAAGTAATTTTAGGGAAGAAGAATTAAGCTAAAACCAATGTCTATGTTTATCTTCAAAGGAAGGCCTTCAAAAGAGGATCAAGTCCTGTGCCTCCAAATATTAGGGAAAGTGCCATTATCCACTTCAATACAAATCCTGAGCATGACAAGTCACATTACATCTTGTGTTAAAAGCAAAAGGAAATATTTTCTTATAGTCACATACCCTTAAATATTCCCTTCTCCATAAATGGAAATTTTATTTGGTTTTAACATCTATATCAATTATCTATTTACAACAGACTTCCTGTCATTTCCAAAAGCAGAGTCGTCATTTAATTCTACTATCCAGCAATATTGCTTTTAATGTGAAAAATGATGAAAAGATATAGCTGGCATAATTGTTGGCCTTTAAATTCATGGTATAGTGGGGAAAGGAAGAAGATAAAAATACAATCAATTTATTTTACTTTTATATATATAAATCTGCATTATCTTTGCTTATAGCAGCAATTTGAGCTTATAACTGATATAATCAGAAATATAAAAATAAGCAAAATGAATAAAATTAAAACAACCATAATCCCACAATCATTGGGGATAATATCCATTAAGAATATTATCTTAATGGATATTATCTTAATGAATATTATCCCACTTTTTTTGCATATTGAAATTTTCTTCTCAAAAAGTATCATATTATTTTGCAATCTACTATATTTAAAACGTCCCATTATATCAGATATTTAGCTGCTACTTATTCATCCCCATTGCAAAAAGTGCTGCATATGAATAGTTGGCTGAAATTATTAGGTTAGTGCAAAAGTAATTATGGTTTTCGTCTTTACATGGCAAAAGCACAATTACTTCTGCACCAATCTAAATAAATTATATACGCTTAGAAACAAAAAATGGAAGGATAAAACACAAATGAAGAAATTCTGAAAAATGGACCAAGATGTAGGATATTGTTGGCCTCAAAATCCTGTGAGGATTCAACTGTTGATCCAATCACCAAAGCAATCAGATCTACCAATGGATAGAACCAGGGCAGACAGCAGCCAGCCGCTAAGAAGACAGAGGGGAGGGAAGAGCAAACCAGTTTTGCAGTGAAGGAAACCATCCAGGTGGCAGACTTGATGGAGCAAACACTTAAGTGAACCTAATGGAAAATGGCTCAACAAATGGACCACAAGTAGATTTTCTCAGTTTATAAGTGATAGAGCCATTGCCTAGAGAAAAGAACAGCTTTTATTCAATCATATAATAAGTAAAAGGAAATAATTTGCTCCTTTACAAAAGTCCTGTGATGGTAACTCCACATTTCTATATCTACCTATGTCCATCTATCCATCTATATCTCAAAATATCTATATTTATATCTGTATTTGTATTCATATCTGTATTTTTACCATATCTATACTTGTATTTATGTATGTATGTGTCATTGTGCCCACATATCTTGCCAGCCATCCAACCATCCATCCATCTACATAGAAGTAGTTCTTAAAATGGAGTACGCATCAGAATCCCTTGGAGGGCTTGTTAAAACACAAGGG
The DNA here is from genome assembly GCF_002776525.5 of Piliocolobus tephrosceles. Taxonomy (NCBI): domain Eukaryota; kingdom Metazoa; phylum Chordata; class Mammalia; order Primates; family Cercopithecidae; genus Piliocolobus; species Piliocolobus tephrosceles. The sequence continues at coordinate 12,434,809 of NC_045456.1, read as the reverse complement.
CTTGTTACTGGGCTCCATCCCCAGAGTTTCTGATTCAGGAGGTCTTCAACAGGGCCTGATAATTCGCATTTCTAATGTTTCAGGGTGATGCAGCTGCTGCTGGTTCCTGGATTACACTTTGAGAACTGCTGCTTACACCTATACCCCTCTCATTCTCTCTTTCTATCTCATTACCAAACTCTAATTTAGTGAACATACAGTTACCCTCACATACTTTGATTCATTATCAATTGTCAATATACATCATAGTATTAAATATTATGCAAAACAGACATTATGCTGATTTCAAATTTCTCTCGCCTTAATTTAATAATAAAAGATACAAAAATTATCACCATGTATATTTTTCCTCCCAGGAGAATAGTTAAATTGTGGCACATTTCTTGCTTTTACTTGGTTTTCCCTGCCTTTGGCTTTTAACTTGATGTATTTACATCTTAATGATTCAGATTTATTTTCCAAACAGTGAGATGAAACAGGGACAACTCAAAGGCAGCTTCATTTTGAAATTGGCCAGGCTTTTGTAAACAAACACTTGACAGAGCAATTTATAATTCTCTAAACAGCTGGGGGGAAAATATCACACAGAAAAGCAGATGTTATTCTCGTAACTTCTTTTTTTCAGGTCTACAATCACCATCTACAGCACTGGATCCACCATATCACTTCAAGTAAATTTTGACTTTGCTAGGTTTCAACCACATTACTCATATTGGAGATGTGAGTCAAAGAATAAAGCTTCTCAGAGACAGCTCTGTAGATGCCTCTTCATGTTAGGTTGACAGCTTTTGATTTAAGGGTTCTGTTACCTCATGACTGCAGCATGAAATAGGAACACAGTTTGCCAGATGCCAACCCTAACCTAAATAAAAGCTAGACCTGCATCTCCTCAGGGTCAAGTTAAAGAATATGGGCTGTGCTTTCTCAGACCTCAGCGGTTACCAATTATTAGGAGACAAGACATGTATAAAAGGAAATTTAATTGGTAATTTTAATGGATAAACAGCTGCAGGGTTGAGAGAAAGAGAGGTCACTTGTGCTGGTGGAGTTGGGGAAAGCTTCATATTCCATGCATTCAGATCTTGAGAAACAAAGGTTATATCTCCAGAAAGCAAAAGGCGGATATTGAAAAGGGCAGCAAATCTTTACAGATGAGGTCACAGCAAAGACAATCTGGAGCCGGGAATTAACATGAGACAAGAGAGGGAATAATCCCAGGGATGATGAATTTCACTACTGAAATGATTATAAATTACAGCCACCTAAAACCTATTGTGAATGGCTTTTATGGTATCAGAACAGAATAATTAAAGGAATAGGAAAAAACTTGTGCCCTAACAAAGAAAAGGAAGATGTGTGTTTTGCTCAATTCAAAGAAAATATCTCTTTATACACACACACACACACACACACACAGGTGTATAATATACACACATATATATCTATATAAATGCACACACATATATGTATATATATACACATACACCTATATATACATATATGCATACACATGCTCAGACCTTATGGAATAATTCCAATTATATATAAGGTCTCCTTGTTCCCATTAAACATTCAAAATGCCCCTAGTTGCAAATACTTCAGCAAATAGTCACTGAATAGAAGATATCGTCAGCCAACATTGAAATAAAGCTGTTACTACAAAGAAAATTATTTTGCAAGAGACAACTCATAGACTGCTACAATACAAAAGTCTGCATTTTAAGATCCATAACTGTATATGCATGTAGGTGGTGTTTTCAATGTTAAATACATGCTCAATATTTATTACTTTTTGTAAATTGTGCCATGAAGGAAATTTACTGGAAGAAAAAAAAAATAGGAGAAATGTTGACCATTTCTAAGTGTTTTCTAATGTAACAATTTGGCCTTCAGTTCTAATTTGTTTAAAAATTTGTTCAATTGGGCACAAATTTATTTGCAAAATGGTATTTTGATGTAAAAGTTAGTATAAAAAGCAGAAAAAGTGAACATTTTTCAAAATAAGTATCTTTTCTAAAAACAGTAATATTTTGGATATACAAAATAGTGCAATAAATGATACTCACAAGTAACTTCTCAATAAAATGAATGATTGAACAAAATAATACATCTAAATTTGCTGGCTCTCAGATCTTAGCTCCCAGAATTTCAATAGCCACACACATATACACACACATTTTCAAATTCAATGTTATCCTATTAAAAATAAGCCTGTTTTAAAAGAAGTTGTAACTGTCCATCACATCAAAAATGCATAGTTTAGCCACAGCCATTATAGCAATTTTCATATTATTCAAAAAGAAAAGATTCTAAAAAGTACAAATAAAGCACAAAGCAGATATTCAAAACAAGTCTGCATCAAAAATTCAAAAACATTTTCCACAGGAATGGCGCACTCTCAGCATTAATATACACCTACTATGTACCCACAAACATGAAAAATTAAAAATTAAAACAAATTAAAAATAAAAAAGAAACTGACCATAAATATTTGAGCTGCCAGTTTCCTGGTGAGAAATCTTTGTGACGAAACTGCAGTTAAAGTGATGCTCTGAACGGCAGCAAAAGCCAAAATTGACAAATGGGATCTAATTAAACTAA
>NC_045456.1:12431348-12431808 GCF_002776525.5 Piliocolobus tephrosceles | reverse complement strand
CGTTATGCACATGTACCCTAGAACTTAAAGTATAATAAAAAAAAAAACTAGAAAAAAAAATAAAATAAAGTGATGCTCTGAAAAATGAGATAAAGCACCAATTAAGAGATTATCTTTTCTTTCTGCTGTGACGTGACATATGTAAGACTGCTGGCATACCCACAGATATAGTGATGCAAGTTAACATTTGCAAAATGTCCCAGATCTGAAGAACATCTCAAGAAAATCACTGGAGAATAAGGAAAACATTTTATTGATCATCTCTACAGTACAGAGTTTCTCAATCTTGGCATTCTTGCTATTTGGGCTAAGATCATTCATTTTTTTGATGGGTGTTGCTGTCCCCTACACTGTGGGATGTTTAGCAGCATCCTTGGCCAGTAATAAATCACCCCTCTCAAATATGACCACAAAAGTCTCCGGACACTGGCAAATGTGCCCTGGGGGGGGGGGGGGGGGG